>NW_008350118.1:5221-12856 GCF_000622305.1 Nannospalax galili
CACAGTAGCTTAAAAAATTCCCCAGAACATTAAACATAGTAGTCAGGAAGCGAAAGGCCCCAACAATGACTACTTTAAGTCACTGAAAAAAGTAATTGAAGAAGACACCAGGCAATGGAAAGACTGTCCATGCTCCTGGATCGACAGAATTAACATTATAAAAAATGCCTATATTACCAAAAGCAATCTATAAATTCGATGCAACCGCCATCAAAATTCCCATTACATTCTTCACAGAACTGAAAAGAACAATCCTAAAATACACATGGAAACACAAAAGATCACAGATAGCCTGTTCTAGTTAGCTTTCTGTTGCTGTGATAAACAACATGACCAAAAGCAACTCAGGGAGGAAAGGGTTTATTTCAATTTCAGGCTACAATCCATCATCCAGGGAAGCCAGGCAGGAATCGAGGCAGGAACTGAAGCAGAAAGCCTGGTCTCTGCTGCAAGACCTGGCCTTCTATGCCCAACACAGCTGGGTGGACAAGACTTAAGCCAAAGCTATATGACCTGAACATGAGCCTCACTAGCATGACCCCTGATTTCATGTTTGTATTTGGGTCAGGCTTTGCAGGAAAGGGTTAGCATGATGGAAGTGGATATCCTTCCAGTCACAGTGGGACTGTGCTGGCCACAGTATTTTCCTGTTAGCATCCCCTGAATTTACATGCAACATACCTGTCACTTCATAAAACGCTGTCATTTTCATGATGATGATGGAATGGTGAGTTTTCTCAAATGATTTTTTTTGTCATTCATCCAAAGTCACTCTGGTGAGCTGGGGAGATGGCTGTCAGCAAAGTGCCTGTTCCCCAGGCATGAGGAGCTGAGTGTGGATTCCTAGTACCCATGTAAAAAGCTGGGTATGGTAACAGGTGCCTACAAACCCAATGCTGAGGAGGTAGAATGAGGCTCCTGGGGCTCACTGGCTGGCCAGTCTAACTTAGTCAGTGAGCTCCAGGTTCAGTGAGAGACCTGATCTCAGAAAAATAAGGTGAACAGGTGCACACACATGTGCACTCCACACACACGACCATGTGTACACACACACACACACACACACACACACAATAAGGTGGAGAACAATAGAGGAAGACACCTGACACCAACCTCTGGCCTCCACAAGCATGCACACACATATCTACATGTGCTAGTGTACGCACAAACACACTACACACACACACATGCACAAGTAGTTTTATAGCACTTGTTTTGTTATACTGATATGATAAATTACATTACTAGGTTTTCTGAGTTGAAATGTACATGCACCTTTGGATTGGTTTCCTGTCACCTCTGCTCTGTTCTTTACATGGAAGCCCTGCAGTGGCTCTTCTTTCTCTTCAACGTTTCCTTTCGTCCTTTTTGTCTTTTACCATTTTGTTACTGGAATTCTGGGGAGTTGCTTCATGGTCACCAAATGATACTGGGGAAATTAGGGTCCCCTCTTGGGGTTCTTAAGTCTTATTGCTGAAAGAATTTAAGAACAGACTCAAGCAGAAGCTCCAGGACAATTTTATTAAGAGTTTAAAAGAAAAACCTGGTGCTGGAGAGATGGCTCCATGGTTAAGAGCATTGGCTGCTTTTGCAGAGGACCTGGATTCTGTTCCCAGTCCCCCATGGCAGCTCTTGACCTTCTGTAAATTCAGGGGATCCAACACCCTCTTCTGGTCTCCATGGGCACTGCACACACATGGTGTATTTGCACATATGCAGGTAAAACACTCATGCACATAAAATACAGTATTTTTTTTTTAACCCAGGACAGGCAAGCTGCAAATCTTGGCAGCTTCCCAGAGGAAGGAGACTTGGAGAAGGAAAAGGGAAAAAAAAAAGCATGTTGTTTGAGTTAAGCTGGCATGGTAGCTGGGCAGCCACAAACATGGCAAGGAGGTAGGCTTTAGAGAGAAAGTAAGGAAGTCAAAATCTTAGAAAAATCATACTTAGGCTGTGGTCAGCATTCAAAAGTTAAACAAACAAACAACAACAACAACAACAACAAACAGAAGAGAAGAAAAGGAAACAGTTACACCTTCTGGGTCAGGACTCAAAAAGGCAGGCTTGCCTCCTATGGACTTCGCTAGGGGGAGGGAATTCTGGGAAGGAAAAGCATAGTATTTCACTAATGGGATAGCTAGTCTACTTATCTCTTTAGAACTGCCTTCCTAAGGGTGGACACTTAGCCAGGTCACTGACCCTGTCCAACTGGAATATTAGGTCCCCATATTGTGTGACGTTATTCCTGGGGAGATGTAAACAAACCTCTACTCACTCCAGAGAGGGGATTGATGACAGACCAAAATAAGGACACCACCAAAGTCCAATGTGGCAAAACAGCAAGTTATATTGGGGTTACTTACAAGAATATGGGTGAAAGGTTACTTACAGGAGCAGAAATTACTCAGAGACAGCTTTATCACCAAGAGCCCATCTCAGCATGGGTGACACCTTTTGAAAGCAGGAAACCTGGTTGGAATGCACTGCACAGCCTGTAGGCAGCTCAACAGGTTGGAGAGACTTCCAGGCAGCTTGGCTGGTCTCTACCTCCAGACAGTGCAGCTGGTCTCTGCCTCTTACAGTGTCGTGTAACAGTCCTTAGGGCTTACATCACAGCCTGTAGGCAGCTCAACAGGTTGGAGAGACTTCCAGGCAGCTTGGCTGGTCTCTACCTCCAGACAGTGCAGCTGGTCTCTGCCTCTTACAGTGTCGTGTAACAGTCCTTAGGGCTTACATATGCTTGAGGAGAGAGGGTCCTAGAGAATCAAGTCAGTTTCACGGACTTCCCGAAGCTATTGAGTTTTTTACTTTCTGAGCTTAAGGAGTTTCCCTGAAGGATGGAATGTTTCATCTTCCCTCAGAGCATCCTGTGTCTTAACCTGCTTCCTTTCAATTGGTTGGTGTGATAGCAGAGGAAATTGTTAGGTGACCCTCCACCCAAGCCAGAGATTCTTTTCGTTGACCAGAATGAGTTTTTCCTTAACAGGCTTTTATTGCTATCCTAACAATTGTTCCCCGGTTCTGGAGAAGCAGGTTATTTGTCAATTTCCTCATGTGTGGACCAGTGAGCAGTAGTTTTAGCATCACTTGGGAAGGTCTTAGACATCAACATCCATGGATCCACCCTAGATGGACTGAGCCAGCATGTGTGTTCTAACAAGATTTCCAGATGATGGGCATTCACTACAAATTGTGAGGGATGCTGTCAAAGTCTGGATGCAAAGAGAGAGCCCCTTCCCTCCAGCCCTGATGCTGATGTCCTTCACTCGAGAGTAGCTTGATTTTTTTTTTTTCTATAGGATTGTGAAAGAAGAGGAAGTTCAACAGAGGTAATGGCCCCATCCAGGACCAGAACCCACAGGCTCTTAGGGTAGCTAGCTGCTGTGTGTGATGCAGTGAAATGAAAACGACAGCCCAAAGGTCATCAAAATCCCCACCAGGCATCCTTAACCCAATAAGAAGTTCTTTCTGTTCCAGTTCTGTATGTCGTCCTCCACCCACACCCCAGCAGTCTCCACCCACACTCGTTGCTTTGACAGCTTCCCAAACGTCAACTAGTGCATGGAAGCCCTTTGCCCTGAACAGTCAGAGAGGAACAAAGAGAACTCCTGATGTTCCTGGGGAGGTGGTTGTGCTGCTGCAACCCCAACGTTGTACCGGAAAAGCGGGGAGGGAGTATCCACAGACCTGAATTATATGGCTCTGCATGCAGAAAGATGCATTCTGTTAAGGGAAAAATATCAAACTGAATGTGTCTAGTTCTCAGCAGTGATGGCAGGAGAAAAACCTTGGGAAGGTACAAAAGGCTGTGGAAACGTTTCAAAGAGAATAAAGAATCTTCAGGACAAATTGGCTCATTCTTTTTTGCCACCAGACCCTGTATTCCCTGGAGAGTATTGAAACAATACCAGCGCCTGGCTCTCATGATGGAACTGGAAAACATCCTACCTTTTTTAATGACTTGGTGAAGTTGTTGTCTCAACAGGAAATTCTAGCCATTGTCACACATTCTTCTTGTTTATTAATAGTAATAATAGCTCTTTGCATCACCGTCGCCTGCAGACCTTTACAAAGCTTTTCCACACAAAGTGGGGTTTTCCTGACAACACTTCGAGTGAAGCAGGGTGAGCAATCATGGATGTGCCCATTTCATATGTGGAACTGAAGCTCCCGGGGAAGTCAGGACTTCTTCATGGGCTAGGACCTCTGTTTTCTAGCTGTAGGAGGCATTTCTAAAACACATCTCGGAGAAGGTGAGGCTTCCCAGCTTGGTTATTTGGCCTTTTTGTGGTGCCTGTGAGAGAAGGACCTCAGGCAGGGGAAGGATGCTTCTCTGGAGTTTTATGCATTTAGCATAGGATTTCTTCAGTTTTGACTCAGTAACTACCCACCTCTGGGACCTTGTGCTGGCTGTGAGAATCACCCTGCCTAATTACACCAGTACATGACTTTGTTAACTTTCTCCAGAGATCTACTGTCGTTCCCATGGGGTGTGATCATCACTCATCAGGAGGAACTGTTTTTGATTCACCTCCCATGGAGGGGTGGGGCCAGGGGCCTTACTCCTGCTGTCTTCTAATTTATGTTTCTACTTCTCGTCTTTCTGCATTGAACACCCCCGCACCCCAGTTTCCTTTGCTGTTCCATGTATCTACTAACTCAATGCTTTTCTTTGTATGTATTCTCTACCCAGACTGCCCTGACCTGCTTTGTTTCCACTGCCTTCTATACCCATCTTATTCTTAAAGGTGCCCAGCTCAAATGCAATGCCTCTGTCTACCTTTCAGACGCACAGTAAGAAACAGCCATGTTGAGTGTGCCTCTGCCATCCCCTGGGCCTCTGAAATGCCCGGCATGTAGCTCCATGTATGCTGGGAATGAGCTAGATTGGGAGTTACTTTGGAGGAGGAATAGCATTTTATTCCTCTTTAAATCCTCTAAGCTCAGAACCTTACAGCTGACACAAATTCACTGAGTTAGCCTACTTTCCACTTGCTAGTTTGAGCATCAGGATTTCTTTTGAACCAGATATCCCTTTAGTGTCACAGTTTAGATAATAGGAAAGTGCTAAAGGGGAACTGTCTCTCAGATAAGGCACAGGTGAGTGAGTTATTGTAGTGTAAACAAAAGTTCCTGGAAAGAAACACACTGCAAATTCTGATGTAATTGATTAGACCTTCAATGTTTGTGCAGAGGTTAGGATGTTGCAGGTACAGAGCCTAATTACAATTCGTCTTGCGCTATCTTTAGCCTCTTTAATAGCCATTCCTTGCTCACTTCTGTGTCTGACCTAACATCCTTGTGACTAATAGGTGAATCCTTTTGGAAAGTATTAACAGACCACTAGTGTTAATGGAAATTCTGGGGAGTCCCACCAGAATCACTACATGTTACTCAGAAAATCAGGGTCCCCTCTTGGGGTTCTTAGTCTTGTTAGTACAGAATTTAAGAATGGACTCAAAAGGAAGCTCACGGACAAGGAAGAAAATGAAGAGAAAGAGAAAAGGCCATGCCGTTTCTGTGACACATGGAAGTCAGCCACATGGTGGACAGCAGACACATGGCTGGGTGGGGGTGGGGCGCTGGAGAAAATGAAAAGCCCAAAGTGCCAAAGAAAGCGTTCTTAGACTCTGACCAGTATCCGAAAGAAAAAGACAAGTGAGAAGAAGAGAAAGTTGTCCTTTTCTGAGTCAGAACTCAGAAAGATGGGCAAACCCAACAGAATCTCCCGGTGGCTCAGGAACGACTGAGCTGAGGGCAGAGATTCTGGGAAGGAAAAGTACACAGTCTCGTTAGAGGGATAATTATTTCTCCCATCAGGTTATCATGGCTTAAGGTGGTCCTGAGGGGGGGGTCCCTTGTCCAGGTGACTGACCCGCCCAACTGAACTAACTCTTAGGTAGTATTTTTTGTTTCATTTATATTAATTGCTATTTAAAGAACAAAATGTCCTGTACTTAGAAAAATCTACAGCATATATAAATATTCAAACAATAAAAAACATAATTCAAAATTTAGATTTCCCAGTAAGATAACAGTCTTTTGTGGAATTACATGTGGACACTGCCCATTTAAAAACTTATTTGGAGTTGAAAAAGGTGTTATAGCTTGAGAGGTCACTCAAAGGACTTGCATAAAGTATGCATATATATGGACTCTATGGTTTTTACTACCCTTTCTTGTTCTCCTTTCTAAATGTTATCGTATACCCACGGGTGCATTTATTTACATAATACATGTATATATGATAAGCTAGGATCTGCATATGACAGAGACTATGCCATTTCTTTTTCTTCCTGCGATTAGGTGACCTCACTTAATAGCAAACATTCTTGGCACATCCATTTTCCTGAGAATTTTGTGATTTCATTTTTCTTTAGAGTTGAATAATAGTCCATTTATATATGGACCAGATTTTCATTTTTCATTGATCTGTTGATGGACAACGAGCTTGGTTCTATTTCATTGTGTAGTAACTAGAACAGCAATAAACATGGGTGTGCAAATATCTCTATGGTAAAGTATGGAGTTTTCTGGGTTTATGCCAAGGGGTGAAATAACTGCATCAAATGGTAATTCTACTTTTTAAAATTTTTGAGGAACCTCCAAATTTATTTCCATAATGGCTGTATTAATTTCTACTCCAGCCAGCGGTGAATAGCGGTCCCCCTTACCCACATTCTCTTCAGGATTTGTTCTCAGATTTCCTGATCAGTTGGGATCTCAAAGTAGTTTCCCTGGTGACTAGGGATACTGGACACTTTAAAAAATAGTTACTGGCCATTTGTTTTCCTTTTCTAAAAAAAACTCTATTCAATTCATTATCCCATTTGTTGATTGGTAGTTTTATTTCCCTGGTATTTATTTTCTGCAGTAGATTTTTGTAGATTCTGGATATTAGCCCCATGTCTGAGGTATAGCTGGTAAAGGTCCTTCTTCCATTCTGTGAACTGTCTGTGTGCTCTGCCAATAGCGTCCTTTGCTGTGCAGAAACTTTGTAATCTCATGTAGTCCCATTTGTTGATCTTTGGGTTAGATCTCGTGCTAGTGATTTTGCCTGCCCCAAAGTCATGAACAGGATTCCCTGTGTTTGTGTCTAGAATCTTCATCATTTCAAGTTTTAAATTAAGGTCTTTTATCCATTTTGAATTGATTTTTGTACAAGGCAAGAGCTGTGAATCTAATTTCATTCTTCTTCCAGCACCATTTGTTGACTAGGCCATCTTTTTTCCAGTGTGTTTTGCTTCCTTTGTCAAGAATTATGTGGGCATAGCTTTGTCGGTTTATTTCCAGATCCTCTGTCTTCTTCTGATCCATTGGTCTACCTGTCTAGTTTTGTGCCAGTACCAGGTTGTCTTTGTCACTATAGCTCTGTAGTATAATGTGGGGTTGGGTATTGTGATGCCTGTGTTCTTACTCCTTAGGACTGCTTTGGGTATTCATGGTCTTTTGTGGTTCCATGTTGATTCTTGGATTGTTTTTATAGATCAGTGAAATATAACATTGGAACCTTGATATGTATTGCATTAAATATATAGATTAATTTTGGCAGCATAACCATTTTCACAATATTAATTCTGCCCACTCCAGGAACATGGATGGTCTTTCCGTTGCCTCGTATCTCCTTTGATTTCC
>NW_008350118.1:13836-16185 GCF_000622305.1 Nannospalax galili
GCCCGCAGAGGACAGAAGAGGCTGTTGGATCCCCTGGAACTGGAGTTACAGACAGTTGTTAGCTGCCATGTGGGTGCTGGGATTTGAACCCGGGTCTTCTGCAAGAACAACCAGTGTTCTTAACTGCTGAGCCATCTCTCCAGCCCCATAATGTATGATCTTTTTAATGTGTTCTTGAATTTGCTTTACAAGTATTTTGTTGAGAATTTTTGTATCTGTGTTCATAAAAGAAATTGGTCTGTAGTTTTCCTTTTTTGTTGTTATATCTTTACCTGGTTTGGTATCAGAAGAATATTGGCTTCATAGAATGAATTTGGTATTGTCCCTTCACTTTCTTTTTGTGGAAAAAGTTAAGAAAAATCGGTATTAGATCTTCCTTGAAAGTCTGAAGTGATGAATCTGTCTCATCTTAGGCTTTTCTTTGAGGGGAGACTTTTATTACAGTTTGTATCCCCTTGTTTGTAATGAGTCTGCTTAAGTTATTTATATCTTCTGGTTTTAATTTTGGTAGATGCTATGCATTTAGAAATTCTCCAAATGGATTGACTCTGAAGGGAGGAGACAGTGATGTGTCTCCACCCAGAGGGAGAGTCTACTCTTTACTGCAGCACAAGCGTCCATCAACCCAAAGGCTCAGAATGTCCTCAAGCAGCATCTGAGGCCACAGCAGAGAGTCCCCCGCTTTGTGACCCTCCTACCTGAAGTTTCCAGCGGTGTATTTGATAAGTGCCTTCACTTAGGACTTTCTTTATTCTGTTACTATAAAACTTCACCAAACTTATCACACTGGAATGTAGAATTTTTGGCAGCCTAAATCTGCATTCCAAGGCTATAGTCACTCATATTTGAATCCAGAATAAACTATCTTGTATCCCCTTTGAGGTGAGAGTTACGGTTATTTTTTAAGATTTATTTTTGTTTATGTGCATGTGTGTGTCTATATGGGGGTATAAGCACATATGTGCAGGTGCCCTTGGAGGCCAGAAGATGGTGTTGGATCCCATGGAGTTGTAGTTACAGGTAGTTGTGAGCTACCTGACATGGGTACTAGGAACCAAACGTGGGTCCTCTGAAAGAGCAGCAAGCACTCTTACAGACTGAGCCATCATTCCAGCCCTGAGAGTTGTTTTTGAATCAACACTAGCCAGCCATTCTAAAGGACAGGAATAAGCTTGTCTTATTAATTGATCTTGGATTGTGTTTCTCTTTGCCTCCCAGTTATAGCCATTAATGTCAAGCTCCTTTTGTGGTGGTACTGGGGAATTGAACCCAAGGCCTCACACATGAAAGGTAAGTAAGTACCTTACCGCTGACCTATGTCCTCAGCTCTCTTCACCTTTGATTTCATTGCATGGTCTCACTAAGTTGCCCAGACTGACCTTGAACTCATTCTGTAACCCAGGCAGAATTTGGAACTTGCAGTCTTCTGCTTTAGCCTCTTGAGTAATTAGGATTGCATGCCAGTACCACTAGGCCTGTTGAGAACTTCCTTTATCAGTATTCTTCAGGGCTTGACTGGGTCTAGCTTACCTGGTCTTCTGGGTTTTCTTTGGTATGAAGAAAATTTTCCCCAGCTCCTTCACAAATTCAGAATGGATATTCAGTAGTTATCAACCTACACTGTACATTGGAGTCACTTGGAAACTTTAAAAAATACTGGTATGAAATTTTCTTGGAGTACCCCGAAATCTTTCATTGGATACTGAGCTGTGTGCACACAGGGCGAAGCTCCAGGAAGCAGCTACCCCAAGTGAGGCTAGCGTTTGGATTGACAAGCCACTTTCAGTATAACTCATCAATATACTTGACCATCCAGATAAAACCTCAGGAGGGTCCTGTCTTATATTTATTTTAAACATTTATTATTTATTTACTTATTTTATGTTTGTATAAGAACGGGTGCTCCTGTCATGGTGTCCCAGGAGGCCAGAGGACAACTTGCAGGAATTGGTTCTCTCCTTCTAGCGTGTGTGTTTCGGGAATAGCTCAGGTTGTCAGCCTTGGCAGCAAGCGCCTTTACCAGCTGAGCCGTTTCGCTGGTCCCTTACTATCTGTAGAAGAATGCTGATAGTGTAAGGAAAATAGCATACTCCAGATTCTCAACATAGTATCTGCTGGGTCAGCAAAGGAAGCTTATGTGAACTAGAGGCCGGGAAATGTGCAGCAAACCCAAAGAAATAACAGTAAGAACAGATGCATTTATGACACAGGTGATGGAGTCACTATGCAAAGACTCTTGAAGAGCTTTATCAAGATGCCCAGCAGTTTAAAGGGAGGGCTGAACACTGTGAGTGAACAGGTGAGGGAAATCTCAGTGGAGAGATGGAATAAATTAAAAAGAACCAAGCG
>NW_008350118.1:16945-17663 GCF_000622305.1 Nannospalax galili
AGAATGAGCCAGTGGAGCCTGATGGCTCACAGAGCTACCTCATACAAACGGGAGTGAATTATGCAATGTAAAAGAAGTGAGCCACAAAATACTTCATACATTGTCCTTCTACTTATCGAGCACAGTAAGGCTGAACTGAGGTAGAACAAATCAGAGCAGGAGCTGCATTGACCCCTGAAGTCTGAGGATGGTATTACTCGGAACTTGCTGAGGTGATGGAAATGCCTCATATCTTGTACTTTTGTTAAACACACCAAGATGCCCACTTGAAACCGACCCATTTACCTCAATCTTTAAAGAGAAGGTTAACGTCTGTTGTGGTGGCAGAATCTGTAATCTCAGCACCTGAGAGGCTGAGACAGGAGGTTTACCATGAGTTTAAAACCATCTGGCCTAAATACTGAGTTCAAGGCCAGCCTGAGGCACTTACAGAGTAGTATTCTCGTTCAAAAAAATGGAGGAGGGAGATGGGGGTTTGTTTGCGCCTGTTGTGGTGGTTTGAATAAGAATGTCCCCCATAGGATCCAAGTATTTGAATACTCGACCGACCCAGTTGGTGGCACTGATTTGCAAAGGTCATAGACTCCCTAGGAGATATGACCTTGATGAAGGAAGTGCGCCAGTGGGGGTGGGCTTTGAGAGTTGAGAACCACACCACAGTTCCAGGATTCTACTCTTTCTGCTTGCTGTGCCTACTTCAGGATGTGAGCGCTCAGCT
>NW_008350119.1:0-1072 GCF_000622305.1 Nannospalax galili
TAGTATTAATGTATTTTAGTATCTGATTACTTTAAAATTTTCTTGGCTTTAGGGTTGTAGTTGAAACACACACACACAAACACACACACACACACACACACACACACACACACACACACACATACATACACACACACACACAATTTTCCAAAAGAAAAAGGAATTCAATACTGAATTGCACTTGATAAAAGATAAAATGGACTGGGTATGGTAGAACACATGCTAAAGACCCTGGGTTCAGTCTGTAGCACCAAATTTAAAAAAAAAACAGCATTAGGAAAGGCATATTTGTATATAAAAACTACAGTTAAAAGGCTATTTCGACCAAATCTCATATAAAATTCTATGCAATTTTATATCTACTCACATCTTTGAGTGAAAGACCTGTTCTTTCCAGATTTCTTATATTGCGTTAATACTCATGGAAAGACTGGCACAACTGTAACATTATTGGCCCCCAAAACTGACAGCTCCAGCACTTGTGAAGTTCCCATTCATGGTGACTTTGGACTTGACTACAGGATTTGGTTTGGTCATGGAGACTGACCAGTGATATTGTGATATGTACAAGTAGAGGCTCTGTACACAGTTCCACACTGGGACTTGCCCTCCTACCATGTGAAGCTAGATCTAGCCTCCTAAAGTATAGGGACTGGGGCCACTTCTACTCCCCTTGATATAGTCCCCAAGGGAGACCAAGGGACAGCAGCAGAGGCACACCACCAAACTATAGAATGATGGGGAGTAAAAACTTGTATTAGGTCTTCACATTTTGGGGCAGGGGGCAGGGCCAAGGCCCCACAAAATCCAATGTCAAGATATTTTGTCTAAAAGAAAAACACATTATAACTAGTGATCAACACAACTCTCACGTTAAAGCTAACTGGACATCTGCTTAACTGAAAAATATATAGGCTCTTTTCTATGTCCAAAATGAAGTAATATATGATGAAGAGTACAGCATATTTGAAAATATTTATTTTCTACAATTGAGACTTAGGGGGCTGGAAAGATGGCTCAACAGTTAAGAGCACTTCCTGCTCTTTCAGAAGACCTGAGTTAAGTTCCCACC
>NW_008350119.1:2219-7984 GCF_000622305.1 Nannospalax galili
GTGGCACTCAGGAGGCAGAGGCAGGTGGATCTCTGTGAGATCGAGGCCAGCCTCCAAGATAGCTGGGGCTACAGGGAGACCCTGTCTCAAAAAGACAAAAAAAAAAAAAAAAGACTTATACGCCTTTAATTATTTGAATATGTAATATAGTAAAACAATATGTTACATTCAAGTTGGTAAAAAATAATTTTGCTTTCGGTGCACCCTGGTCTACAGAGCGAGTTCCAGGCCAGTTGAGGTTGTCTCAAAAAGACCGCCGAAAAAAAAAAAGACTTATACGCCTTTAATTATTTGAATATGTAATATAGTAAAACAATATGTTACATTCAAGTTGGTAAAAAATAATTTTGCTATCGGTGTGGAGATAGGGAAGGGGATCTAATTATGGTTAAGATGCATGAAATGTATAAAAATTCATACTTTCAATGGTGGACTTGGAATTTGCCAAAAGGTAAGGATACTTCCAAAAATGTTAAAATATTCCCAAAATCTACTTTAGGCTGAGTTCCCAAAAGTTAAATCATAACCAATTTTTGTATCAAATAGGAAATGAAAATTATACTTAATTAAAGCAAGATTATACAAAGACATGAGTGAAAAGAAAAGGATTTCTCTTCAAATACTTAGTACTTAATGAATGTAAATTTTATTCAGGAAAAAAAATGTTGTCTACGTTTAATTGTGGGTCTTTGGATGGATACAAAGAAATTTAATAGCATGAGAAAGACAAAACTTTTCCTATAATGTATAAATAGGCTGGTGAGACTTCCTGCTACCCCTCAGCCTCACCCACTTACCGGACATTCATCTACTAAATTGTTACCAAACATAAGACATGAAGCACGGCATTTCTCTCATGGCCGTGGGAGGCCTTCCCACTTGACCCTGGGCCTTGAGACTCACAAAAGAATAAAAATTCAGAAGCCAAATGGATTCTACCTTTTAAGCAGACTTTAATTTGTGAAAGTGATCCTTTTTGTTGAGATTTAGTCCCTGGATGTGGTTTGATCAGTTTTTTTTCGGGGGGGTGGGGGCAGGATCTTACAATGTACTATGTGCTATGTGCTACGTATATGTGCTGTGTAGCCCCAGCTGGCCTGGAACTCACTATGTAGACCATCTCAGGCTGGTCTCCACCTCACAGAGAACCAACTGCCTCTGCCTCCTGAGTGCTGGGATTAAAGGTGTGCGTAACCATGCTTGGCTTGATCAGCTATTTTGAGGCTGGTTGCTTTTACTAAGAATGCTGTATGAAGGTCAAGGCTCAGTTACCAAGTTTTTCTTTAATTTGTACCTATTAGGTTGGAATAATTCACCCCAACCCCAAATACTCCTCCTATTGAGCGTGTTCGCTCTGTTTCCAAGGCATGAAATACAAATACAAGTCATGGGCAGAGCTTTCAATAAAGTTTTCTTTTTTTGTTGTCATATACGTCTATGGTTTAATGAGCTAAATGGTTTCAACAAGAATTCCCATTTTTCAAAGGTGATCATTCTCAACTTTTGACCGTTATTTCCCTCCACATGTCAAATGTGTTCAGATTTCTACTTGATTTTTTAATTACTATCTGTTGACTTTTCGGTGTGGAAGGTGTTTCCCTGTCTGTTGCACATCCCTCCACACCTTTAGCATACAAGAACACGTTCAGTTCTTCAAGCCTCCTGTACAGCTACGCCATAATTTGTCCATTGTGCCCAAGCAGGAGGATACCACTGATGTGTTGAAGTGATGTTCTGCAGGCTGTCAGAAGGTCCAGATCTCTGAACTGGCTATTTTATGACAGGCAGTAGAAGGGCTATGAGAAGAGCCCTGGGACCAAACTGTAAACATGCCCTTTTCTCTGTTACATGGAAATGCCAACTGTTTCTGATCCTTCTTTATGTTTGGAATAAAAATAATGCATACACTAAAATTAATGTGTACCAAATACCCGAGACCGTATGAATCTGCTCTGACAAATACCCAACATCTGGCACAGCAGCTGCAATCAGACCTCCTAATAGGCTGAGCTCGCGGGAATCTACTGTCATTCTTTAGTGTCCATATATTTTTTTCAGGGCCAGATGGCCAGTTAAATGGGGATATGCTAGGAACTGGCAGGTCTGTTTCCTTTAGATTCATAAGGGTGCTACTAATTCCTACTATTCCCTCCCGAAATACACTTGAATTTCATGTGTGTTAGGATCTGAATGTTTGTGCCTCTTCCCTCCCTGTCTATTCATCTGTTGAAGATAGCATCCAGTGTGATGGCATTTAGAAGTAAAAGTATCTAAGAAGTAAATAGGTTTAGGTGATGTCTTGGTACATTAAGGTGGCTGTAAAAGAATATTACAGTGTGGATGGCTTGTAAATAACAGAAATTTACTTCTCAGAGCTTTGGAGAGTGGGACATCCAAGATCAAGGCACCAGCAGATTCTATATTTGGTGAAGGGCTGCATCCTGGTTCAAAGGCTGTCTGGTTGAATAGTTTTATGAGGGGGAAGAGACAGCAGCATTCTGTAATCTCTTTCCACCCCCACCTTCCTATCCCACCCAACTTCATGTCCTTTTTTGTTTGTTTGTTTGTTTTAATAATCCATTGAATCCAATCTGTGTTGCTCATATACTCCTGGGTGTAGGGCCATCCACTAGAGCATGGTGGATCTGACAGGGACTACGCTCTTATTAAAGAAAACTCTCTCTTCTTTCCCCAGAAGCCATCAACTGTCCATAGCTCCTCAGTTAGGGGTTCGGGGCTCACGAGCTCCTTCCCTCTCTTTATTAAACAAGGAAGACAGATCGGGAGTCTCTCTCCATGCGTTAGCTTGCTTTTAAACCACCCTGTCTTCCTCCTCAACCTTCTGTCTTCTTCTTTTTCGTTTTAATAGCTCATCAAGTCCAATTAGTGCTGACCATGTACTCCTGGGTGTGGGGCCATCTGCTGGAGCACAGCACCAGGAGTCACACCCTTAAAGGAAACTGACTCTCCCTCCCCCAGAAGCCATCAACTGTCCATAGCTCCTCAGTTAGGGGTTCGGGGCTCACGAGCTCCTTCCCTCTCTTTATTAAACAAGGAAGACAGATCGGGAGTCTCTCTCCATGCACATGGACTTAGAAAAGGCCATATGCAGACACAGTGACATGGAGGCCACTTACCAACTAGAAAGAATTTGCTAACAGCTGATCTTAGACTGCCTGGCCTCTAGAACCATGAGAAATGACTGCTCTTTAAACCACTCAGTCTATACTGTTTTGTAACAGTAATCTGAGCTGGAACACTATACTGTGTTTGGCTGGGGAGGAGAAGCAGTTCAAAAACCTTCCACTTGGAGTTCGCCACTGTGATAGGTTTTTTATTTCCCAGGTAAAGGCCCTAATGGGTTTGCACCAATCATAAAATAGGTCAACTGTTATATACTTGGAAAGCAGGGAAGTGACTACTGGGTGGGTCTGCAAACCAAGTAGAGAGATCTTGAGCTAAATCTTGCCAGGACTCAGACAAATCAGAGGGATTCACCCTCTCCCTGCAGCACAGGGGCAAGAGTTACATACTGTTAAGCACTGTTAAATACTATTAAGTACTGTTGCATGCTATTAGAAATGTTGAGCTTTCCTAGTCTTTATTATAAACACCCTTTTAATGCTTTTCTATGAATAATTAACTGTCAAGACTAAACAGGAATTGCCAGACGAGTAGACTGTTTCTTGGCATCCATTTGGACTCCCCCATGACAGCTTGGCTGTTTTGGACACTTTATAATCATTCTGAGGACACTCTAGCACCTACAGAGGAACATTACAACCACGGCTGAAGACATGCTCCAGTCATGACCACTCCAGACAGCCTGCACTGGCCCTGGAAAGCAGCGCTTTAAGCAAGACAGGTCTTGATGAACTGTAGATGATTCTACTTACCCTGCAGCTATCGTCACTCAGGTTATAGGGGGGAACACTTCCTCCAGTGGTATAGGAGAAGGACTTAATTAGTAAAACAATCTTCCTTTGCACTAAGACTTATTGAAGAAGAAAATCTCTGAGTGATCTTTTCTTGCCTATTTTGGGTCTGTATCATGAATAGGCTAAGCTAACAGAGAGAGCAGCAGAGCACTGACAGTGGTGAAAGTGGTAGCAACATTAGTTGCAGCAATAGTGATGAGGAGGCTGAAGAGTTTCAGAGTGACCTGGGCAGGGAGCAGGGAGTGGTGATGAGGAAGGCAGTAGAGAGCTGGAGATAAGAAATTGCAAGCTCCAGTCTTTGGAAGTGTTCAGAGAGCTACCAAGCCTTAAGACCTGAGAGCTGTAATGCTAGCCACTGTGGAAGTGGAGGGTCCTAACTCCTGAGGCCTATTCAAGAGCTGTAACACTAGCATGTGCTTGCCTGCAGCTGCCTGCTATTGGAAGTTGGGGATTATAAAGCTCCCAAGGTGCTGGGCCCACTGGAGCTATAAGCTTCCAACCTGAGTACTTAGAACTATACGTTTGGCTTTTTAAGCCTGGGACATTAATGTGCTAGCTCTCAGGGCTTGGAGCTATTAGCTTCTGGTCTGGTAGTTCAGTCTCTAGGCCTTGGGCACTCAGGGTCCCCATACTGCAAATACTAGAAGAGCTTATATTATTCTCATTTCTATCTGGATAGAAAAAGAGGCCCTAGTCAGCTGATCGCCAATGACTCCATTTACTACAGACCTGCTAATGCTCCAGATGTCACCATTAATTCAGACCTTATCTGTCTTCTACCCCTTGAAATGCCTGGCTAGACTCATTTCCTCAGGGTTAAGTTATCCAAGTAAATGACCAAATATCTTTGAGGAAGCACTGGGGAAGTCATTAACATTTATATTTGTTGAGGTATAGCAGGTATCTTTCTCCTGGGAACATTTTCAGTCAATGGATTCCAGGTTCACAAACTGGCCCAGGTTTGGAAACAGCAATCATGACTTTGTTGGATGACAGTCTCTAGCATCATGGTTACCTAGCCTTGGTTTCTTTTCCCTACTGGCAGAAAGTCATAGGACTTTTATTAGTTGTCCATATTGTCTCAAGGACACCACGTTCTAATAGCCATTTCAGTAACTCTTGGTGGGTCAGGGCCCTTAGCAGGTCATCATGATTTCCCCTGGATTCTGGTAATTAAGCACTGCTACCTGGCCTTAATTGTCTTGACCTATTCCAGTTATCAGTGAGTCAAAGTCGGCCAGGCTACTGTTACCATCGGTTGTGGCTTGTCAAAAGCCATGACTAACTTCTTAGCAATACTCAAATCCTTTGTACCAGCACATCTCTATGGCTTGGTAAATGTAAATAGTATCCTCTGGGCCTGTCCTCAAAACAATGATCAAAGCCTACTGCTGCACAGAGTATGTCCGCTCTAGCGTACTCACATGCCTCTGCCTTTTTATTATGTGTAGGATTATATTGCCTGCATGCATGCAAGTGAAACCACATTGTGCAATGCCCACAGAAGTCAGAAGAGGGCACAGTATCCCTTGGAACTGGAGTTGCTGATGATGGTTAGCTGCCATGTGGGTGCTGGGAACCAAACCCAGGTCCTCTGCAAGAGCAGACAGTACTCTTAACAGCTGAGCCATCTCTCCAGCCCTTCCTCAGGCTTTTAATCCTTTCCCACCTGTGGTCCTAGCACTTTTGGTATTTCATTCAATGAGATTTTTTTTCAGTTTATTATTTATTTAATAACCACTACTTAGAAGAAGCATTTCATTACAACAGCATTGACATATTCAATAACAATTTTCTGAGCTAAGATGAATCTTTTTCAAAAAGGGC
>NW_008350119.1:8194-9246 GCF_000622305.1 Nannospalax galili
GGTTTACGGTTGAATTAATACAGTTACACAATATTTTACTTAGTATAAACCCTATAAGACATAAAATTAAATGAGGTTTTAACCTTTAAAAAAGATCTCCATTTCATTATTAAAATACACAGTTTCATACAGAAAAATTGATTTTCAATGCAATTGACATTAAAGATGTTTGCACATGTGTTTCTAATCTCTATATATCTGATTATTACTAGTGACTGTCGGTTAATTTCTGAGCTCTTTGGAATCTGAGCATGGATGTAAAGTCATCAGGTAGATTTCAATGGTAATGCTTTTTCACATCTACTAATTATTACTATTTTTTAATTATTTATTTCATAACCAAATGATTAGATGAGGTATTTCATTACAACAGCATTGACATATTCAATAACAATTTCCAGAGCTAAGCTGCTTCTCTTTCAAAATTGGCTGTAAAGTATTAGGTTTACAGTTGAATTAATAGTCATACAATATTGTACTCCATATAAACCCTATGACATAAAATTAAATGAGGTTTTTTAAACTTTAAAAAAGATTTCCATTTCATTATTAAAATATGCAGTTTCATACAGAAAAATTCATTTTTAATACAATTGACACTAAGATGCACATGCGTTTCTGATCTCTATATATCTGGTTATTACTAATCACAGTCAGTTACTTTCTGAGCTCCTTGGCATCTGAGCATGGATATAAAGTCATAAGGTAGATTTCAATGGTAATGTTTTTCACATCTACTAATTAATAAGGAGCAAATTTTTATGTTTTGAAGAATTATTATTATTATTTTGTTTATTTATACACCCACTTCCCAGGTAACACCCTCCCATAGCTTCCCTCCCCCCACCAGAGCCCTTATAACTATCATATCCCTGATACTGTCTGCTGTGTTGTTGGCACCCCCAGCCCTTCACCACTACATGCCCTTCTGGTGAATCTAGTCAGCCTGCCTAGAGGTCTTTGTTTTAGGAGCGTCAGTTCTTCCTATTCTAGCAGCAATCAGTTGTCAATATTCCTTTAGAAAAGATTGGGGTCTGCTGTTCATTTTCCCA
>NW_008350119.1:9526-10842 GCF_000622305.1 Nannospalax galili
AGCCATTCCCCACTACTTGCCCTTCTGGTGAATCTAGTCAGCCTATCTAGAGGTCTTTGGTTTAGGAGGGTCAGCTGTTCCTCATCAAGCGGTAGTCAGTTGTCAATATTCCTTTGGATAAGATTGGGTCTGCTGTTCAACTTCCCAGTTCTCTGCTGGGTTACTATGTGGGAATCCCTTTGGCCACCCTGACCAATAACTCAGAAGGAGGTATCGCCTGTCTGGCATTGTTGCTTGCTATGTAGCCTTTAGCGCTACATATAGACACTTATGCAATTATATTGGCCCCTTTAATCTTTGGTTATACTTTCCTTTTGGGTGTTTAAGGCCACACAGTTGGTCCAGAAAAAGATTTATTTTTACTCTTAAGGTCGTTTAAGGATCTGTTCCTCAGGGGTCACATGGGCTTGGGAGGAGCCCCTGGCTCCTTTCTTTTACCAGTTCGACCTATGAGAGGATAAGTCAAAGGTCCTTCTCGACCATGGTTGGCTTCGCTTGGAAGCATGGAGGAAATGATTCCTCTGTGTTGACCCTCCTCTTTATAGCCTGGACACTGGTTCAAGTCCATCTGGTGGGGTCTCCTCGGCCTCCCTGATCAAGAGGACAGGTGGCCCACCACCATTATAGGACATTTTGAGAGATGCTCATAGTCCCCTGGAACTAGTCAACCTAGGTGGGCAAGGAGAAAAAAGTGTCCATTATGTCCCTCTGATCAAATTATTATAGCCTCAAAGTATATCTGTTAAACACTGAAAAAGGTTAGTTCCACCAGTCTGGTATTTTTAATTACTGTGTGTCATGTAGATAAATCTTAGGGAAAGACCAGTTGTTCTCAGATAAACCTTACCTAGACATATATTTCTTGATCTGCTATGTATAATTTGTCAGTAGGTTGTAGGAGTAATACAGTTCTCACTGGTTTCCAAAGCTAGCTAGGCATTGTTTATCTCTCACCCTGTCTCACCCCTCCATCATGATTTCCCCTCTTAAGGTGCCCCCATTGCCCCCCTTTCTCCTGTAATAATACCCTTCTCCTGTGGACCTACCTCTCTTGAGCTCCCTCTTTCCCTTTATGACCTAGGTCCCTTGTATCCTCTTCCCTCCCCCCTCCCTTGAACTAACCAAATTTTTATCTATATTTCCCTTATTAAGGCCTGTTTCCTACTGTTCTTCTCTTTCAGGTTATTTCTTTTCCTTTACCTCCCTGTTTCCTTTCCATTACCCTGATTCCTGTAGTTATGTCTGGTTGCATACTAATTTATCAGAGTCTGGTTCTAGGATCCACATATGAGGGAGAACATATGCCAATTTTTTTT
>NW_008350119.1:11166-11930 GCF_000622305.1 Nannospalax galili
GAACTCTCTGTTCAGCTCCTTAGCCCATCTTTTAATTGGGTTGCTTCTTGTCTTGGTTCTCTGTTTTTTGAGTTCGTTATAAATTCTGGTAATTAAACCTCTGTCAGATGTGTCGCTGGTGAAGATTTTCTCCTATTCTATGGGTTTTCTGTTTGCTTCCTTGGTTTTCTCCTTTGATGTACAGAAGCTTTTTAGTTTAATGAGGTCCCATTTGTTAATTCTTGCCCTTGTTCCCTGCACAATTGATATCCAGGTTAGAAAACCCTTTCCTACGCCTATGTCTTGTAGGTTATTCCCAATGTTTTCTTCTAACAGTTTCAGAGTTTCAGGCTTTACATTGAGGTCTTTGAGCCATTTGGAATAGACATTTGTACAGGGTAAAAGATAAGGGTCTACTTTCATTCTTCTACAAGTGGAGATCCAGTTTTGCTAGCACAAAACTGAACATGCTGTCTTTCCTCCAGTAAATGTTCTTGGCCCCTTTGTCAAATATCAGGTAACTAAAATTTTACTTACTCATATTTGGGTCTTCAATTTTGCTCCATTGGTCTACAGGTCTATTTTTGTGCCAGTACCATGTTGTTTTTATGACTATAGCTCTGTAATACAGCTTAAAATCTGATATAGTAATGCCCCTGGTATTGCTCTTAGTGCTCAGGGTTGCTTTGGCTATCTGAGGTCTTTCGTGCTTCCATATGAATCTTAGGATGGTTTTTTACAATTCTGTGAAAAATGTCCTGGGGATTTGATTGGAATTGCATTGA
>NW_008350119.1:12906-14798 GCF_000622305.1 Nannospalax galili
ATTGCTTTCATTTTTGGTTGTATCTTTACCTTGCTTTGGTATTAGAGTGATGCTGGCTTCATAGAAGGAATTTAGAAGTTCTCCCTCCATTCCTATCTTTTAGAGTAAATTAAGTAGCATTGGATATAGATCTTCCCTAAATGTCTGGTAGAATTCTGCTGTAAATCCGTCTGGTCCTGGGCTTTTTCTAGTCGGGAGGTTTTGTATTGCTGTTTCAATTTTTTTGTTATGGGTCTGTTTAAGCTGTTAATCTCTTCTTGGTTTAGTTTTGGTGGTTCCCATGCCTTTAGATATCTGTCCATTTCTTTTAGGTTTTCAAATTTAGTAGCATATAGGTTTTTAAAGTATTCCCTTACAATGTTCTGTATCTTTCTGGTATCTGCTGTGATATTTCCCTTTCATCTCTGATTTTGTTGATCTGGAGGTGCTCTTTCTTTGTTTTGGTTAACTGGGCTAGTGTTCTGTCGATCTTGTTTATATTTTCAAAGAACCAGCTCTTGGAGTTGTTGATTCTTTGTATTGTTTTGTTTCAATTTCATTAATTTCTGCCCTGATTTTTGTTATTTCTTCTTGTCTGCTGGGTTTGGGTTTCGTTTGCTGCTGCTTTTCAAGTGTGTTGAGTTGCATGTTAAGTCATTTATTTGTGTTCTTTCCGATTTTTTGATGTAGGCACTTAGAACTATAAACTTCCCTCTAAGGACCGCTTTCAGCATGTCCCACAGGTTTTTTCATGTTGTATTGTCCTTTTCATTTAATTCCAGGAATACTTTTAATTTCTCTTTTGATCCATTCGTCATTCAGGAGTGTGTTGTTTAGTCTCTATGTGTTCATGTGATGATTAGAGTTTCTTCGGGTGTTGATTGTAAGCTTTATTGCATTGTATTCTGATAGAATGCATGGAATTATTTCAATCTAATTGTATTTGTTGAGGTTTGTTTGGTGCCCCAGTATATTGTCGATTTTGGAGAAGGTTCCACAGGGCGCTGAGTAGAAAGTATGTTCTTTGGTGCTTGGGTGGAATACTCGGTAGATGTCTGTTAAATGCGTTTGATATATGATATTGTTTAATTCAGATGACTCTGTTACCTTTCTGCCCTGCTGACCTATCTAATGGAGATAGTGGGGTATTGAAGTCCCCTACTATTAATGATTTGTGATTAATTTGGGTCTTAAAGTCCTGTAGTATTGTTTTTATGAAGTTGGGTGCACCAGAGTTTGGTGAATATATGTTCATGATTGTAATATCTTCTTGATTCATTGTTCCTTTGATCAAAATGAAGTGGTCCTCTTTGTCTCTTCTGATTAGTTTTAGTTTAAAGTCTATTTTGTCAGATATTAGAATTGCTTTGCCTCCTTTTTTCTTAGTGCCATTTGCTTGGTCTATTTTTTTCCACCCTTTCACTTAGACATAGAGACTGTCCTTAAAAGTGAGATGGGTTTTGTTTCTTAATCCATTCACCTAGTCTGTGTCTTTTGACTGGGGAGTTCAGTCCATTAATATTTAACGTCATTAATGAAAGATGGGTATTGAATGCTGTCATTTTTATTTCTGTTTACATTCTTGATATAGCTATACTTTTCCACAGTTATACCTTCATTGGATTTCTTTCCAAATTCCCTTGGATATAGTCGTTCCTTTCTTCAGCTCTTTGTATTGCTTCCAGAACTCTGAAGGTCTGGTTTTGTGGACATGAATTCCTTCAGCCTATTTATATCATGGAAGATTTTTTTTTTCCCTTCCCCTTTAATAGACATTTTGGCTGGATATAGTAATCTGGGTTGGCGTCTGTGGTCATTTAACACTGGGAATACTTTGGTCCAGGCTCTTCTGGCTTTCATAGTTTGCATTGAAAAGTCAGCTGTGATCCTAATGGGTTTTCCTTTATATGTGA
>NW_008350119.1:15750-19382 GCF_000622305.1 Nannospalax galili
ATGAAAAGCTGGTTGGTCTAGGCTTCAGGTTCTCTCTTTTGATTTTATATTGGAATGGCTGGATTGATTTTGTCTTCAGGAGTTTCCACAGAGGCCCAATTCAGATGAGAGTCAGGTGATTTCAGGCTTTCTCCTATGGTCTGGATCTCTCCAGGACCGATTTTGGCCTCAGGAATTTGGGTGTTGGACTGGCCTGGGAGCCTGGTCCAGAAAAGATGCTGGTCTAGGGCAGCTGGTGCCTGTGCCACCCAGAGATGCAAAGGCAGATGGGGCGGGAAGAGGCCCCTAGGACTCCTGAGGACTGCACTGAGGAGCTGGGTTGGTCTGGATACAAAGGATCAGGAAGAGGAAAGGTCAGCTCCCATGTCCCAGAAAGAGGCTGGCAGGTGGTGCAGGCTCAGGGAAGCAGGGGGAGTTAAGGGTGGGGCCAGGTCCAGAAGCAGTGCTCCTGGGTCCCAGAGAAGGCACTAAGTTGGTCTGGATGAAAGGGTCAGGAAGCAGTATTGGTTCCCCAGGTGTCTGTGGCCCCAAGACAAGGAATGGGCCAGGTCCCAAACTCGGAGGAGAGAAGGGCGGGGGAGATGGGAGGGTGAATATGGCTGGGGGAGTCGAGGCGCGGAGGGTGTGATGGACTTACCCCGGAGAGAGGCCTGTCAGTGGGAAAGATGCCTGCTGCAGGTCTCAATGAGATTTTTTAAATATGTCATTATGGCAGCAAGCTTACACCAGTTCTTAGGGATCCTTGCCAGGATGTCAAATTCTGTATTTTAGAATGATTTTAATGTGGTATATTTTTCCTACCCAGTGCAGTAAATCTGGTTCCCTTGATTCTCCAAGTTCAGGCCTATTTATACTCCCTAAGCTCCTGTCGGTTCTTGCTCTCTAGGTCTTGCATCATCTTTGGGGAACAGCCCTTAAAGTCCATTATGAGTTATAGTACTATCCCAGATAGGTTGTGATACTATAGGCATACTGAGTAGAGGTTTTGGTGGGAGGTAGAGTGTGGAGTAAGAAAGGATCTGTCTTTCAAGTAGAAGCCTCTGCAATGTCCCCATGGCAAAATAGCAGTTCTTTGTAGGGAAGCAGGGCCCACACAGCAAGCATCAGAGGAGCCTGGGGAAGAAAATATTTTCAGGGGCACCACCCAAATGGCTCCTCTGTCAGAATGCTAGATTTTCCTTCATCATGGTCTTGATTTTGACATATCAGATCTGCTAGTTTGGGTATTAAACTATCTTTTAAACTCACTCTAAAATTCTCTTGGTATTCAGCTTTCTCCGCAGCAGAAGAAAACTTCATTTTCATCCAAAAAAAAAAAAATTCTTCTGGCATTCACATCTGACTTTCAGTTGTTACCTACCCTCAAGCGGTTGCTTTTCTGTACCCAGTGGAATTTAGTAATAGTCATGTTCTAGCTCCTATTTCTGTCATATCTCAAATGCCTGCCAGCATATTCTCTTCTACCTGGTATATTAGTCTAAATTTTTTAAGAGTACATTTATTGGGCTTGGTGACCAGCACTCAGGAGGCTGAGGCAGGCAGATCTCTGAGAGTTCAGGGCCACCCTGGTCTACATATCAAGTTCTAGGCCAGCTTAGTGAGGGGCTTAGTGAAGGGAATTACATTTATGTGTGTGAGGAGAATGAGCATGCCACAGTGCACATGTGGTAGACAGAGGACAACTTGCAGGACTCAGTTCTCTGCTTCCACCATGTTGTTACTGGGGGTCAAATTCAGGTTGTCGGGATTGGTGCCAAGCGCCTTTACCCACTCCATCTCACCAGCCCATCTGGTATATTATTCTAATTGGACAATTACTTTGTGACAGAAGCTGGCTATGCTGGCTACCTATCATCTAGGTAGTTTATAAATTTAGCTCTTCAAACGCATTTTATTATTGGTTTCTTCTACAAACACTGGCACCAACTTTTGTTTTTTGAAACAAGGTCTCACTGTGCAACCCAGGCTGGCCTTGAACTTGAGGTGATCCACCCACTCAGCCTCTCAAGTGTTGGGATTACAGGTATGACGTATCACCTCCAGCTCTGATAACAACTCTTGAAGATAGACTTCTTGGGAAGCAGATGCTGAGACAAAACTTGGGGTAACAATGTAGGAGACTCAGGTCTGCTGGTGGACGATGAAATGACTGAAGGCAATGGACCAAATTCTCAGGTGAAGAAAGGTGAGTTTAATTCTAAGAGTGGCTCTTTATACCTAGTGAGCAGGGTTGGCCAAGGATACAGCGTGCAAAACATAAACCAAGCAAAGTTCAAAGTAAAGGGTGTTTTTTTCTGTTACCAACCAAACTTTCCCAGAGCTCCAGTCCATCAGAATGGAAAACACAAGCCCATCCACTATCATTCTTTCTAGCCAAAGGCAGTATTCTGCCCTTGACTCTGGGAGGTGGTGTTCTACCAATGTCCAAACATTCTCTTGTTTTCAATAGACAACTGGACTCTGTTGTCTTTGATTCACCTTCTGCAGAACTGAGCTCCATCATGATAGGTTGAAACAGAGAGGAAGGAGGACTAGCAAGAGGAAGAATTCAAATTCTAATACAAACTTTTAGCCAACTCAGCCACAAGCTTTGGTTTCTCACCCACTGCAAGCTTCCCCAGAAATGGCAAAGATGCTATCTGTACCTGATATTGCCCTGACAAAACTACAACTGGAACTTGCCAGGGGATGGGAGGGTGGGTGTGGTGGCACTTGGGGAGGTAGAGGCAGGCAGATCTCTCTGAATTCAAGGCCAGCCTGACCTACACTGTGAGTCCCAGGCCAGTTGGGGCTACAGTGAGACGCTGTCTAAAAACGAAAATAATCCAAAAAACATACAACTGTATGTTGGAAGTAAATACTTATTTGAAGAGAGATTTGGGTAGTACATCTCTGTATCTCCCACAAGGCGCAAATAGATGTCCAGTGAGTACACTTTTCAAGGATAAGATGTTCTCATTCCATTTTTCACTTCTGGGGAAATCTTCACCAACTGAGGATTATTTTTTTTAACATGGTAAGGAAAAGCATTGCAAAGAATTCTATTTGTCTTTCAATATCCATTTGACTGTTCTTCCTTTATAGACTCCTGGTTTTTAGTTGTCATGTAGCCTCCCAGAATAAAGCTGTGAACTAAATCTTGTGGGTTTTTTGTCTTTTTGAGACAGGGTCTCCCTGTAGCCCCAGCTGGCCTGGAACTCACTATGAAGACCAGGCTGGCCTTGAACTCACAGAGATTCGCCTGCCTCTGCCTCCCAAGTGCTGGGACTACAGGCAATCACAACCACGCCCAGCAGTGATCTAAATCTTATTGGCACTATAAACTGTATAGGAAGATACAATTAGTTGCAGATAGTTGAATCTCACAGAAAGGAAAATTAGAACTGGTTATCCAGGTAGAGTTTGAAAGTACCAATGACTGTTAGTCCAAAAAGGAGGCACTGCCAGTCTACTGCACATAAGGACTAAGACTCTCTCTCTCTCTCTCTCTCTCTCTCTCTCTCTCTCTCTCTCCATATCTGGCCTACTTCATGTCCTCTTCTGTTCCTTAGTAGCCTACTTTTTCCACAATTAGCACCACTCAAATGAGTATGGGTGTAACATCATCAACTTGAACATGGTCAACATACCCA
>NW_008350119.1:23937-34754 GCF_000622305.1 Nannospalax galili
GTGTGAGGAGAATGAGCATGCCACAGTGCACATGTGGTAGACAGAGGACAACTTGCAGGACTCAGTTCTCTTCTTCCACTATGTTGTTACTGGGGGTCAAATTCAGGTTGTCGGGATTGGTGCCAAGCGCCTTTACCCACTCCATCTCACCAGCCCATCTGGTATATTATTCTAATTGGACAATTACTTTGTGACAGAAGCTGGCTATGCTGGCTACCTATCATCTAGGTAGTTTATAAATTTAGCTCTTCAAACGCATTTTATTATTGGTTTCTTCTACAAACACTGGCACCAACTTTTGTTTTTTGAAACAAGGTCTCACTGTGCAACCCAGGCTGGCCTTGAACTTGAGGCTATCCACCCACTCAGCCTCTCAAGTGGTGGGATTACAGGTATGACGTACCACCTCCAGCTCTGATAACAACTCTTGAAGATAGACTTCTTGGGAAGCAGATGCTGAGACAAAACTTGGGGTGACAGTGTAGGAGATTCAGGCCTGCTGGTGGACGATGAAATGACTGAAGGCAATGGACCAAACTCTCAGGTGAAGAAAGGTGAGTTTAATTCTAAGAGTGGCTCTTTATACCTAATGAGCAGGGTCGGCCAAGGATACAGCGTGCAAAACATAAACCAAGCAAAGTTCAAAGTAAAGGGTGTTTTTTTCTGTTACCAACCAAACTTTCCCAGAGCTCCAGTCCATCAGAATGGAAAACACAAGCCCATCCACTATCATTCTTTCTAGCCAAAGGCAGTATTCTGCCCTTGACTCTGGGAGGTGGTGTTCTACCAATGTCCAAACATTCTCTTGTTTTCAATAGACAACTGGACTCTGTTGTCTTTGATTCACCTTCTGCAGAACTGAGCTCCATCATGATAGGTTGAAACAGAGAGGAAGGAGGACTAGCAAGAGGAAGAATTCAAATTCTAATACAAACTTTTAGCCAACTCAGCCACAAGCTTTGGTTTCTCACCCACTGCAAGCTTCCCCAGAAATGGCAAAGATGCTATCTGTACCTGATATTGCCCTGACAAAACTACAACTGGAACTTGCCAGGGGATGGGAGGGTGGGTGTGGTGGCACTTGGGGAGGTAGAGGCAGGCAGATCTCTCTGAATTCAAGGCCAGCCTGACCTACACTGTGAGTCCCAGGCCAGTTGGGGCTACAGTGAGACGCTGTCTAAAAACGAAAATAATCCAAAAAACATACAACTGTATGTTGGAAGTAAATACTTATTTGAAGAGAGATTTGGGTAGTACATCTCTGTATCTCCTACAAGGCGCAAATAGATGTCCAGTGAATACACTTTTCAAGGATAAGATGTTCTCATTCCATTTTTCACTTCTGGGGAAATCTTCACTAACTGAGGATTATTTTTTTTTTTTAACATGGTAAGGAAAAGCATTGCAAAGAATTCTATTTGTCTTTCAATATCCATTTGACTGTTCTTCCTTTATAGACTCCTGGGTTTTAGTTGTCATGTAGCCTCCCAGAATAAAGCTGTGAACTAAATCTTGTGGGTTTTTTTTTCTTTTTTTGACATGGTCTCCCTGTAGCCCCAGCTGTCTTGCAACTCACTATGTAGACCAGGCTGGCCTTGAACTCACAGAGATTCACCTGCCTCTGCCTCCTGAGCGCTGGGATTAAAGGTGTGCGCCACCACACCTGGCCTGTATTTTTAAGTTCTAGCCTTAATTCTTTGGGTATCTATGGACTCGCTCAATTTGGGTCATTGTCTTTTTAGGTTTGTTTTATGTGAAGTAGGCATCTATCGGACTGGAGACATAGCTCAGAAGTTAACGGCAGCGGCTGCTCTTCCATGTGTATGAGAGTTGTGCCTGCATGCACTCGTGTTGTACAGTGCTCAAAGAAGCCAGAAGACGTCATCAGATACCCTGGAGCTGGAGTCACAGATGGTTGTTAGCCACCATGTTGGTACTGGGAACCAAATCCAGGTCCTCTGCAAAAGCAACCAGTGCTCAACAACACATAGTACTCTTGCAGAGGACCTCAGTTTGGTTCCCAGCAACTGCACTGGATGGCTCACAACCACCTGTAACACCAGCTCCCACAACCTCTTCTGGACTTAGATGTGCACATACCCACAGATATATACACATTTTAAAAATAAATCTTTTTAAAAAAGGAATATAATTGCTTTTATCTTTTTTTCTTATAAACCATGCAACCACTCAATAGAGCTTGCTGGCTTCACTCAAACTATATCCTGAATTCTACCAGTTCCTTTTGTTTTGTTGGTGGTTTTTGAGACAGGGTCTTGCTATGTATTCCTGGCTGGCTGGGTACTATGTAGCTTAGGCTGGCAATTCTCCTGGCTCAGATTCCCCAGCACTGGGATTACAGCTGAGCACAATTACACCAGGCATGAACCCACTGCCACCTAATTTCAAGTCACCACAATTTATTCTCTTGCTCATGGAACCAGTCTACTGTAACTTTCTGCTTGTGCCTTCGACTCCCATTCTTTTCCATCACAAGTAGCCACTTTAGACATCCTGCTACTAGCTCAGAACTGCTGGACGAATCTCTGCCAGTTTAATCAAGAGGCCTGCGAGACAGGATAGAAGGTGGGGAAAATTGAGGACAAGGGCAGGGAAAAAGAGCTCCCTAATCTGTCCCCTCAAACGCTGACATGCTAACCTCACTAACCCCCTCTACTGGTTCATCCAGACTGTGTTGTAAGCATCCAGTCCTCACTGCTTTCCACCAAGCTCCTTAAAGCTTCAGGATGTTTGTGTCGCGCTGCTCTCCCCCTTAAGGGACCTTCTTCCCTCCTATTCCTTTCCAGGTACATACCCGGAAGCTGTGTGCTCAAACGTCAACTCAGAGGTCTTTCTAGATTATTTTACCTAAAACACCATACCGGTATCTTTTACCCCGGGCATTTACATGACTTGAAATCAGCTCCACTAGACCATAAAGCTGCTTTGGGGCAAGGAATGCATTTTATTTACGTGGTAACCCTGGCACCTTGAAAACCGCCTAGCAATATAGTAGGAAGCAAGCTTCCTTAATCAGTGTGTACTGAAGTCTCCTTAACTGCAGCACCTGCTGTGTGAGAACACTTTACAAAGTACGGCACACAAAACCAAGACTCGTTTACTGCCTTTGGTACCGGCTCGAGCAGGAACCCCTCGAAGCTCCTGCCGCCAGCTGGGCCTTAAATTCTTTGCACAGCCAAGGGGAGCACGTAGGACGAGAGGCGTGCCGGGGCTCCGAGAGGGACCGCTCCGCAGTTCTGGCTGAGGACCGGATTCCGGACCGCTCCGCAGATCTGGCTGAGGACCGGATTCCGGGCAGCGCTGGTTTTCACAGGACCTCCGGCTGCTGGACCGCGCCTCCGACTCCAAGCAGAAGGCCCTGCGGGCGCCCAGCAGCGAGCGCACCCGTCAGCCATTTTCCCGAACTAATCTCCGGGGTAACCTCGCCCGAGAGCGAACGCAAGAAAGGGAGGCGGACCTGTACCGAGGGCGTCAGCCCAGAAGCCGCACCCTCACTCACCACCTCCGAGGATAAACAAAACGAAAAGCGGAACTCTTAACTGCCGCCCGAGAAAGCGCGCACTCGAGCGCCAATGAGAACTGACGCAGGGGAGCCTCTCCGGAGGGGGGCCGTACGCCGGACGGCGATTCGCTGAGGCGGCGTTGCTTCTGTTTTCGTATTGGCCAGATTTTTCTCCTCTGCCTGTCCAATTGGCTTTTGTCTAGGTAGTTCTGATTGGTTCCTACTGGGAGGCGGTGCGGTAGGGGCAGCGAGGCTTTGGGAATTGTTCATCTTGGATTGGCTCATTTGAGTAGCAGGGCTCCTTCATGAGAAGAGGCCCCGGTTTCCGTCTGTCCCGTCTCCCGACCCGTACAGCAACCCCAGCCCCGTACTCGCGAGCACGAATGTTTAAAAAAAAAAAAAAAAAAAAAAAGAGGGCGTGAGTGAGGCTCAAGCGCGGCAGCCCGGCCTCCTGCGCAGCGCGCGCCTCTGTGAGGACCCGCGCGAGCTGCCCATGCCGGTGCCTGCGCTGTTCAAACTGCAGAACCCGTTAGGACCTGGGAGGAACTACCGTTCCAGCTGATTCAGGAGTCGAGCGTGCCGCCCGAGGGGCGGTCGCGCGGCAGCTCGTGCCGTTCGCGTCTCTGCAGCGTGGAGACGAGAACCGGCACTTTGAGAGGACGCCACCTTCAGCCGCGGTGCTGGCGCGGGCGGGGGCTCACACACGGGGGTCCTGAGACTGAGGAAAACGCGCCAAGTTCCCCTCGGCTGCGGAGCGGGGCTTCTGCGGCTCAGGCGCTCGGCCACCGCTGCTGCGCGCCCGTAGCCTTCCCGGCCGGGCAGCGCCGGGGATGTAGTGGGGCCGCGGCGAGTAGAACGGAGCGGCGGCCCGGCTCCCGCTCCGTAAACGAATGGTCACTCCCCCGCGGGTGGGCATCGGACCAGTTTTCCCTCGGCCGGGCCGGCGACGGCCGGGCTCGCCTGTCGCGCCCGCACTCTGCCCTGCTGGTCTTCCCGGCGGCGGCGCCGCGGACTCATTCACGGCCATGACCGGGTAAGGAGGACCGGGGGCGGGGGCCACCGGCGGGCTAGCCGCTGGGCAGGTGTGGGTGGTGGGGCGGCCGGCAGGCCGGGGGCTCGCTGCGGGGGACGGCTGGCGGGCGAGGCGATCCCCGGCCGGTGCAGCCGCCCGTGCCTTCCGGAACCGTGGGAGAAAGGTTTGCGCCCGCCGAGCCTCGCGTCGTGATTGCGAAATTTTACCGCGCGTTTTCTTGACTTACAGTTTTCCCGTAAGTGTGCAGGACGCCACGTGTCTTAAGCCTTTGCCCGAGAGGTTATTGTTATGTTTTTCTTGAAAAATAGGAGTTGAATCCTGTCACCTTGCAAAGATTTGGAAACTAAGGGGACAGAGTTCACGCTGTCATTTGGTGAAGAACGTTGAACGTTAACTTGTTTTCGGGGGAGCTGGATTTCTAGTTGAAACGTTTTTGACCTAACAGCCCCCTTGTACGAGGAACTGCTGAAGCGTAGAATAGGGCACCTGGCGGGGTCGCCCTGAGGAGGCTGCGGGGGTCGGAACCGGTTAATTGGTTGAGGACGGGCCGCTATTTTCAGCTGCTTGATCAGTCTTTTCCTTGTATTCATTGGCTCAGGAACCTTTCGTGAGAGTCATTAATGCTTGGAGATCTCTGACAATTTAGCGAAGACGCGTTTATCATTCATAACTGGGCTTTTCCTCAGGATCATTATCGCGGCCAGGAGACAGCATTGAGTTGGAGTTAGGATGGGACTTTGTCACCTATCCGGTTCTTCCTGAGTCGGGAAGAGTGAGATGCTTAGGGCATGGAATTAAATTTGTATTTTGTGTACTACTTACCATTCCCTACCTGCATTTGAAACTCGTTCAGATTTGGGGACTCTAGTAGCCTATTTTTCTTTTTAGATGTCTTAATGAAAAATAGGACTGTTGTGTAAAGTTCCACAAGTGTTACCATATTTTTCATTTTAAAGTCTTACTTGGAAACAGGATAGAAAGCTTGCAAAAGGCAAACTTCTTTTATTCCTATTCAGTGCCGTTTTTAAAGAAACCTATAGTTTAAAAAAGCTTAGAAAACTAGAATATATTGTAAATAGAATATATTGTAATTTTTAGCAGACAAGTTTTTTTCAACCACTATCCCAGCCTTGCATGTGTTTACTGTTTTTCATTCAAGATTTTTGTGCATAACCAAACTCCTTTATCTGTGCCTTTCGTTGTGAATAACACTAAGGTTTTTAAGAAATTTTGTTTCTTTATTCATAACAACTAGAAATGGTCTTGGGAGGACTCTGGTCTTTACACCTATTTTTGTTTCCATTCATCCCTATGTTTCTTATTACCATTTCTTGAATGAATCAATAAATTATGAAAATTCTCTTTTTATGTAAACGTTTTTACAAATTCTTGTCAAATATTTGTTGTGTGCGTTTGTGTGTATACAGAAGTCAGAGGACAACCTGAAAGAATTGGGTTCCTGTGCTAAAACTCAAATTGTCAAGCTTGGCAGCAGGTGTCTTACTCACTGTGCCATCTTGCCAGCCCAGAGTTTTTACTTCTTAATACTATGATTTTACTGTAGGCCTACTAAATAGGTAGTTTGTGAAATGACCCTTAATATATACACACACAAAAGTAATAAAAATTCAGTAGTTTTTTTTTTTTTTTTTTCTTAAAGCATCGTTTGGTTTCATTTAAGCAACAAACCCCAAGTGCCTATTGCCAGGCATTAGATTTTCAAATAGGAAGTTCTAATTTGTACTGTTCTTTTGGTAAATTTATTTTCACTCTTGCTGACTTTTTTGCTGATACCTGATAACTAAGGACTAATGAAACCTTTTTTTGTGATTAACAGATATCATTGATGATTACATCTGCCTTCTATAAGTAAATTCCTGTCAACTCCTTGCAATTTGAAAAGAAAATGCCTGGTGTCATACCTAGTGAAAGTAATGGGCTTTCAAGAGGTAGTCCATCCAAGAAAAACAGACTTTCTTTGAAGTTTTTTCAGAAAAAGGAAACTAAAAGAGCTTTAGATTTCACAGATTCTCAAGAAAATGAAGAAAAAGCTTCCGAATATAGAGGATCTGAGATGTATGTATTTTACTTTAAATATATTTCTGTACTTTATTCTGAATCAACGAAGAGGCATTGAGCTTGGGTTGATAGCTCTGGACTGACCTGACAGTTCACAGAGCCAAAAAAAAAAACCAAAAAACATTACAAGCCTGGTGTGGTAGTACACACCTTTAATGGCTGAAGGGAGGTGGGGGTGGGGTGGGGTGGGGTGTAGGGGTAGGGTTTCTTCTGATTTCTTCTCAAAACGTCATCTGACTGAAATTATTGTACTGTTCAGATTATACCACTTTTGGAAAAAGACTAGCTGTAGGGAACTAGTGTTTCCATTTCAGAAGCCTTTTTATTATACCTTTTCTTCCTTCTATACTTAATAGTGATCAAGTTGTTCCTGCAGCACAGTCCTCGCCTATAAACTGTGAGAAGAGAGAAAACTTGTTACCATTTGTGGGACTGAATAATCTCGGCAATACTTGTTATCTTAATAGTATACTTCAGGTAAAATGACAGTTTTGTTATGTAATAAAACAGTAAGCAAAGAATGATGTAATATGTAATGTTTTGAGAATTTTAGGCTATTGGATGACTTGGTCTATACTATGTTTGCTTTCATTGTAAATAAACCAGAATGGGCTATATTTTAAGTTGTATATTACTAAACTTCTTTTGAGTTGAGAGAAGATAATAAAGGTGAGATAAAAATTGAGTAGATGTTGGTTAAGTAGACTATGCCAGACCTTTTATTTTTCCTGCTTGATTTTCAGTGCTGTGGTGATCTGTATCTGACTCCTTGAAAACTATTTTACTTTGTGTGGCCTTATAATCTTCTTTTCTGTCCTTGTAATCTTCATCTTACTAATATTTGCCTATGTTTAGTGCTAAATGCTAAGGAGGGCAATAGTGGGTTACTGCTGAAGGGTTAGAACAAGTTCTGACAGAAAACGGAATCTAGAGTTTTAGATAATTGGCATTAAAAGTGGTCTACAGAAAGCATACTGTTTTAATGATTTTAGCTATATTGTTCAGTAAACACTTAACAATGTCACTTTTTTTATAGGTATTATATTTTTGCCCTGGTTTTAAATCTGGAGTGAAGCACTTATTTAATATTATTTCAAGGAAGAAAGAAGCACTGAAAGATGAAGCTAATCAGAAAGATAAGGTAAAAAGATAAAAAAGGAAATAATTTAAAAAGCAAAATAAGGGGGGGATTAATTTGCTTAGAAATAAACAGGTAATAGATTAAGGGAGTTCATGAAAGAGTATCACAGCAGATTATTTCTGCTAATTTATGAGAACATTTTTAGTATATTAGATAATTATTTTTCATTCTTGTGAGGTAACTTACAAGAGTATTCATAGCCTCGTACAGAGTGGTTTTTCTGTTTTCTTTCTTGTATCATTCATCATACTTGTTGTTTGTGTATCACAACCACAAATGTATATTCGAGTATTGTGTTATTTTTCCATTGTATTTTCAAATTACCTTTAACTTTCTGGTGTTGGGGATTGAACTTATTGTTCAGTATTGAATGTTGATATTAGTACCGAACAAATGCTCTACCACTAAGCTAGCCTCAATTCAGATAAATACATTTAAAGAAAACTGTTGAGAAAATTACTCTCCATGTAGAAACTGAAAAAAAAAAAACCTCTTAAAACAGTTTATTTGTATACTCAGTAAAATTTGTGCTGTACTGAAATTAAATTTAGAATACCTAGATTGTTTAGTGAAACCAGTCAAGGAAAAGGTACTTATTTGCTTATAAATGAAATTATTTGTGTATTTTTTTCTTGATAGGGAAGCAGCAAGGAAGATCCTTTGGCAAGTTATGAGCTTATATGCAGTTTACAGTCCTTAATAATTTCAGTTGAGCAGCTTCAGGCTAGTTTTCTCTTAAATCCAGAGAAATATACAGATGAACTTGCTACTCAGCCAAGGCGACTGCTTAACACACTCAGGTATAGCCTCTAATACAATTTTACAATTCTAATTTATCTACTTGTTTCTATCTTAAGAGAGTGATAAGTGACTGGGAATAAAGAACAGGAAACTTGAAACTCCAGGTTACTACATAGCCTTTTATAATGCAGAGGCTCTGAAAACTGGAATTTTTTTTTCATAAATTTGGTATAAAATTAATTAGATTTGAATTTGTATTAGTCTATAATCTTTATTCATAGTTACTGCTAATGGAGTATTCATAAATTTTGTCACAAATTAATGTTTAATAATGGAGTACTGGCCCATAATGTTGATAAATATGTGTTTTTACTTAATGTGCCATATGTTTGCCACCCCCTCCCCCCCAAAAAAACCCAGATATATAGTACATGAGCATCATCTGTCACCCAGTCAGTCTCTGGGCATGAAGTTCAAGAATTTAATCAATTAATTGTTGTGGTACCAGGGCCATTACGTGCTAGGAAGGTGTTCTACCACTGAGCTACACCCCACAGTCCCATGTTTCTTTTGAATATGAAAATACCAGAATTCCTAAACACATGTGCTTCTAAGGTTTTCAGTTCAGAAATTGTAGGTCTGTATTCAAAGTGTATTATGTGTAAAAACTTGAGGTTCTACATATTTGTATTATATGTGCTTAGAAATTGAGTTAACTAGATCGTTTTTAAAAATAACTATAAACTTTATAAAATGTCATTGAAACATTTCATAATAAGGTCTTTAAAAAAAAACCTTCAATTCAGTTTTGAAGTACATACAGGTACAGTATATTGGTTTACCTTTGTTCAGAGGCATTGCAGCATGGTGGCCAAGAGCTGGCTTTGGTCCTGGTTTTTGTATCTTAACTAGCTTTGTGACTTTAGGCAAGTTATGTTTTTAACCTGTCAGTATTTATCAATAGTGGTAATAACAGTTATTGTGAAGAATATATATCACATAGATATAAAACATTTTGAATAAAACCTGGCATATGGTAAAACACTTTGACAGTTTTAATATATTTAGAAGATCAGAGTATTGTAATAATAAAAATAGGGTAAAATTTGTTTTTACTTTCAATTGTAAATTTAGGTAAGAGGTTTTAAATTTGAACAAATGTCTTTCACTTTTTAAAATAAATGGAAAGTTTTCTTTCATGTCATACAAACAGATGAAATGGACATTTTTATTTATAGGGAACTCAACCCTATGTATGAAGGATATCTACAGCATGATGCACAGGAAGTGTTACAGTGTATTTTGGGAAACATTCAAGAAACGTGTCAACTCCTAAAAAAAGAAGAAATAAAAAATGTGGCAGAATTATCTACTAAGGTAGAAGAAAAATCACATCAGAAAGAGGAAATGAGTGGAATTAACCACATGGAGATTGACAGTGTGAGGAATTCTGAGGGCTATAAAGAAAAACTCCCAAAAGGGAATGGGAAAAGAAAAAGTGACACTGAATCTGGTAATACAAAGAAAAAAGTTAAGTTGTCTAAGGAATGTCAGTCATTGGAAGAGAACCAGAGACAAACAAGATCAAAAAGAAAAGCTACTGGTGATACATTAGAGATTCCTCCTAAAACAATCCCCAAATGTGTTTCTGAAAATGAGAGTACAAGACCCTCACAGAAGAAATCAAGAGTTAAAATAAATTGGTTAAAGCCTACAACTAAGCAACCCAGCATTCTTTCTAAATTCTGTAGTCTGGGAAAAATAACAACAAACCAAGGATCCAAAGGAAATGAATATGATCTTGAAGAGGACTTGGGGAAGTATGAAAGTGATACCACAACTAATGGTTGTGGACTTGACGCTCCAGAAAATGTTACACCTGTAAATGTTAGTGAAGTTAAGCCCATAAACAAAGGTCAGTATAATTCTTAGACCAACAGGTCTGGGGATATTAATAGCTACAGAATAGAATTTTTTTCTTTAGATGCATGTGCAGTATTTAAGAGTTTTGTTTTGGGGCTGGAGAGATGGCTCAGCACTGGCTGTTCTTGCAGAGGACCTGGGTTCAGTTTTTAGCACCCACATGGCTACTAGCAACTGTTCATAACTCCAGTTCCAGGGGATCCAACACCCTCTTCTGACCTCTGGGTGCATTTATACACATGGAGGCAATACACTAAGATATAAAATAATAAAAAAGCATAAATAAAATATTAAAAGAGGTTTGTTTTGAGAAGGTAACGTAATTTAACACTGAATGTCAGCTGCAGTGTCTAAAGTGTTGTGTGTGTGTGTGTGCA
>NW_008350119.1:34808-41256 GCF_000622305.1 Nannospalax galili
ATTGTAATGGACTTTTTTTTTTTTTTTGGTTTTTTTGAGACAGGGTCTCCCTGTAGCCTTAGCTGTCCTGGTACTATGTGGACCAGGCTGGCCTCAAACTCACAGAGATCCGCCTGCCTCTGCCTCCCAAGTGTTGGGATTAGAGGCGTGCGCCACCACACCTGGCTTTAATGGACTTTTAAAAAAATCTATGCAGTGTGTTATAAACTCAAGGAAAACTGAATTCAGTGAAGCTTAGGAGAACTGAGATAAAACTGCCTTACTTGAAGTAGGTTTCTACTTGATTTTATTCATCTATGTATTTCAGGGAAAATATGTACAGTTAATGTGTTTTATGGTTTTACCAAAAATTATTTGTTACTCTGGGGCAATTCTATAAAGACATGTCTTTGGGAAGCAAGTTGGGACGATACAAGTATTTTTCTAAAGTAGCAGTTCATATTTATCGTCTTTTTGTGGGGTCTTTAGTTTTCATGAATAAGGCATACTTTAATAAGCTGAGATGTGAAATGGGCCTTGTATTCATGATATACTTTATTTGGCTATAATGAAAAACAAATCCGTGTAGATTTATGTTTTCCTATTTTCAGGTGCAGAGCAAATTGGTTTTGAACTAGTGGAGAAATTATTTCAGGGTCAGCTGGTATTAAGGACTCGTTGTTTGGAGTGTGAAAGCTTAACAGAAAGAAGAGAAGATTTTCAGGATATCAGTGTGCCAGTACAAGAAGATGAGCTTTCTAAAGTAGAAGAAAGTTCTGAAAGTAAGCAAAATTGGAGCCTTGTGTGGATCATGGAATAACTGTACTTTAACTCAACACAGTGTAGTACGCTTGGTATAATATATAGCCTTCCTGTTCTGTTAGTACCACTTGATAATATTTAGGATTAATATTATTTAGGAAATTGTAGACTTTATAATCACAAGACTGGTTTACCTGATACTGGAAATAGGCTTTTTAAAAAAAATACTTGTTATTTTTATGTGTATGTATGTATTTCCTGCACGTAGGTATGTGCACCTGTGTCATGCAATGCCTGTGGAGGTCAGAAGAGGCTGTCTGATCCCCTGGGACTGGAGTTATGGACAGTTGTTAGCTGCCATGTGGGTGCTGGGATTCAAACCCGGGTCTCCTGTAAGAACAACCAGTGTTCTTAACCACTGAGCCCCATCTCTCCAGCCCCTGGAAATATAGACTTTTAAACTAGGCTTATACTGTGGCAGAGATTAGGTTTATCTTGGTTTTTTTTTTTTTTTTTTTTTTTTTTTTTCTTTTTTTTTAGTAATTCTTTTTGCTAACTGGAATTATTTTTTTTTGAGACAGGGTCTCACGTCTGGAACCAGGCTGGCCTGGAACTCAGAGATCCATCTACCTCTGCCTCTTGAGTGCTGGGATTAAATGTGTGTGTCACCATGCCTGGCCTTAATTATAAATTTTCAAGATACGTATCTCTAAGGGTGAACTTCTTAAAGTAAAAGAAATCTCTAGATATTTGGGAATAAGCTATGTGAAATTGAATGATAATATTGTACACGGAATCTTGAGATTTAATTTTTGAATGTCACAAAGGATGTTTGAGTGAACAGATTGTCTCTTTTGTAGTTTCTCCAGAGCCAAAAACAGAAATGAAGACCTTGAGATGGGCAATTTCACAATTTGCTTCGGTGGAGAGAATTGTAGGAGAAGATAAATATTTCTGTGAAAATTGCCATCATTATACTGAAGCTGAGCGAAGTCTTTTGTTTGATAAAATGCCTGAAGTTATAACTATTCATTTGAAGTGCTTTGCTGCTAGTGGCTTGGAGTGAGTATTGTATATAAAAGCTGTATGAAGAGTTAGCTGCTGTAGAAGAGTAGTTTTACGTTATTGACTTAGAAAAAAGTTAATTTTACAGGAATTAAGTATGCTTTCTGGGGCTGGTGATGGAGGTCAGCGGTACGTGCTTGTCTATCATACATGAGGTCCTGGATTTGATCTCTAGCACCAAAACAGTAACAAATAAGTACAGTTAGAAAGTATCTTTTCATAGTTACTCTGTAGGGGCTAGAAGGATGTAGTTTTAGTGGAACTGAGTTTTAGTGAAGGAAAAAGTTCATATTTTTTCTTTCTTCCTCCTGTCTTCTGTCTCCCCTTTGGGACAGTTTCACTCTTGTAGCCAAGGCTGGCTTCTAACATGAAGCAGTCCTCCTAGGTCATACTCTCAAGTGTTAGGATTATAGGTGTGAAGCCACCACGCCTGACTCATATTTTTTGAAGGGTAGAAAAGCAAAATTCTTTTTGGTTTTAAGGTTAAGTTAAAAAATTCAACTAATCTCTGAAATTTTGGGGAAATTTTATAGTTTAGAATTTGTCCAAAAGCTTAAAAATAAGTATAAAAATGGAAATTACATTTTGGATAGTTTGACTTTTCTGACATGTTATTGTACATCTCACTGCTTCTACATTAATGACTTATTTGAGATTACCATGAGAACTTCACAGTAGTTGTCATACCTTATACCGTAGAGTGACATGTTGTCTTTTCTTTATTTTGTAGAGTTCTTTATATAATACGAATTTACCTGTTTTTGGTCTTAAGTTCTTGATAAAGCTGGAAGTATAGAGGATTTTTCAGTCTTTAAAGCTTATTTCTTAGTGTACAAAACTAGGAAAATAAGAAAAAAAATGTCTTCCAAAGAAGCACTCAACAGTTATTTTAATATTTTTGTGAATACATTATAAATTTTCAAAATTGAAGCCTTTTTGCTCTTGTTCATGAACACTAAAAATTAAGGGCTTATTACTTGGTTTCACATTGTATGTAAAATTTTGCATGTAAAATGGAATTATAGGAAACTCTATTTTTATTCCAAAGGTTTGATTGTTATGGTGGTGGACTTTCGAAGATCAACACTCCTTTACTGACACCTCTTAAACTGTCACTAGAAGAATGGAGCACAAAGCCGACTAACGACAGCTATGGATTATTTGCTGTTGTAATGCACAGTGGCATCACAATTAGTAGTGGGCATTACACTGCTTCTGTTAAAGTCACTGACCTTAACAGTCTAGAACTAGATAAGGGGAATTTTGTGGTTGACCAGATGTGTGAAATAGGTAAGCCAGAACCACTGAACGAGGAGGAAGCAAGGGGTATGGCTGAAAATTATGATGGAGAAGTGTCAATTAGAGTTGGTGCAAATGCCCAGCCAAGTAAAGTTCTGAACAAAAAAAACGTAGAAGCTGTTGGACTTCTTGGAGGACAAAAGAGCAAAGCAGATTACGAGTTATACAACAAAGCATCTAATCCTGATAAGGTTGCCAGTACAACATTTGCTGAAAATAGAAATTCTGAAACTAATGATATCAATGGGATCCACGAATCTGATAGCAACAAGGAACCCAGTGACCAAACAGGCATTAACATGAGTGGAATGGAGAGCAAAATTTCATATGTAGTGCAAAGCTTAAAGGAGTATGAGGGGAAGTGGTTGCTTTTTGACGATTCTGAAGTGAAAGTTACAGAAGAGAAGGACTTTTTGAATTCTCTTTCCCCTTCAACATCTCCTACATCTACCCCCTACTTGCTATTTTATAAGAAATTATAGTGAGTATATTTTCCTTGTGTATGTATTAAACAGACCTGGACAAACATTGGTAAAGTTGATTACATCAAAGTCTTTAGTTTATCTTTTGAAGCTATTGAGTATTATTGGTCTCTAGGCTTTTATATAGTGAAATTTTAAATACCAAAAACCATGTTAATTTTTAGAATTAATTTTCTTTGTAGAGACTAGTAAGGCATTAGCTTCTGGGAACAAACTTGTATAGGTTCTTTATCCAAAATGGAAGCAAACACTTGGATTTACACCGATCTTTTGTGTTTGCTTTTTAAAATAAAGTGCTTGTATTTGTTTTCTCCATATTCTGGAATAATTATCTACTTGATATTTATAGGTCTGTGATTTTACACCCAAGAAACAGAATTTCATTCAGTATATTTAGTTTTGTAATAGTCACAAAGCCAAATCTTTGGGCTATATCAGAGGCACAAAGTTTAGAATGTGTATATTCACGATGCTGTATATTTTGTGCCTTGAATCACTGAAGTGTCTCAGAAATCCTGGCAGTCCTCTCTACATAGGAATTTTATATGTATTTATGAAGATGATTTGGTATTCTAGTCAATCTTTTTGGGCATGACTAATTTGTATCTTCATACTCATTCTGCACGATCTGTATATAGTACATCAAACTTAGAGGTGTGACCTTAAATTTAACTTTTTTTTAAAAACTGGGAGGTCAATAAAATTTAAGCTGTTTAACAGTTATGTGTACAAAGGTTTTTTTTTTTTTTAAAAAAAAAAAACTTGATTATACAGTGGAGTTCCCAAAGACAGTACATGCGTACACATGAGAATAAAACATGCATATTACCTTTAATAATTTCTGACGAGTAGTTTACAATAAAATTTTTGTGTCCTGTTTGTCCTCTAAAGTAGACTTAATGGAATCCAAAAAAAACCAGAGGATTTTAACACAAAAATGTGGTTAAGTTTTAAGTTATTTGTTTTAGGACTTGCAAAGAGGCACTTTTGGTACTATGATTTTTTTTTTTTCTTTTAAATGTTTCTAAATATACAAACATTAGGATGACATTCTGTTTTAATAAGGGAGATTACTTGGTCAGTTATCAAATCATGGTTCTCACCTCTCCTTTATCAGAATCGCTGATGGAACTTTAAAAATAAACAGCCTTGTGCAGTATCAGATTCTAATGGAGTAGGTCTATAATAGAGCTAGGCCTTTTAAACCCAAAAGACAGCTAATATTAAAAGCTGCTGGTAGAGGGGCTGAAAACATGGCTCCAGGGGATAACAAAAATGGCTGTTCTTGCAGAAGACCTGGGTTCAGTTCCCAGCACCCATATGGTGGCTAGCAACCATCTGTAGCTCCAGTTCGAGGGCATCTGAAGCCCTCTTCTGATCTCTGTGGGCATTGTACAACAGCAGGCAATACACACATGAAAAACAAAAATAATAAAAATATATTTTGACACAGGGTCTCTGTAGCCATAGCTGGCCTGGAACTTGTTATGTAGACCAGGCTGGCCTCTGTCTCACAGAGGTCCCCTGCCTCTGCCTCTAGAGTGCTGGGATTAAAGGTGTGTGTCACCACACCCAGCTATAAAATATTTTTTTAAAAAGGTGCTGGTAGAGATTCCTGATGTGAGAAAGTTTGCATTTTTAGAAAACACTAGGAAGTTGTATCATACCAAAGTTCTTAAGAGTAACAAGTCTCCTTTCTGACTCATCAGAAAATAATTGGTATTTCATAACTAAATCATAATTACATATCTTAAGTCATTGGTATTGTCATTGAGTAGAGGCGCTGCATAATCTAGTGTGAAGTGACCTGACATTCACCTAGTTCACTTAGTATTTTCTTCCTTAGGTCTGCCTTTATTAGCCCAGTCACCCCAAACAGAGAGTTTGTCACTTGTGAGTTGCCTTTTTTTTTTAAAGACAGGGTCTCACTAACCCAGGGTGGCCTCAGACTCAAGGCTGTCCTCCTGCTTCAGCCTTCCTAGAATTGGTTTTATAAGCATAAGCCACCAGACCTGCCTTGAGTTACTATTTCTCAACTCCTTTTTGTATTTTCTCCTTTCCCCAAGTAGATAACACCTTTTTCTCCTTTTTGTAGTGCTAGGGATTCAGTGTAGGGCCTTGCAAGCACTGTACTACTTAGTGATGCTCTGAGCCCCAAATTGATCCTTTGGGTCCAAGAATGTAGGATTACCTGAAAAACCTTTGTGATCCAGCCTTTGAGTTGATGTGGGTACAAGTCAGCCTCTTGGTGGTGGCAGTGATTAGGGGTGTTCAGTCATATCCTATACTCTCAGAAAGTCAACTTGATAATCTTTTCTATTTCTACATCAACTAAAGAATGAAGGCATGGCATTAAATCTGGTAAGTTCTGTTAAGTGACTTCGTGCAACTGTTCAGTAGGTTAAAAGGATATTTGAATTTACAATTTAATTTTGATGAAAGCAACTAATTTTATGTCTTGTTCTGTAAAAACTATGGTAAATCAATGAAACGCCAGCTCTGGGTTACCTTCACAGTGATGCAAATAAAAATAAATAGCCTTAAGCAGATTTCTAATTTACTGGTTTAAAACCACTAAAAATCTGACAGCTTAATTTGAAACACAGAAACCAATTTTAGTTTCTGAGCATCATGAAGCTGAATGAAACTAGTAAGACTGATCCATAAAGATCAAGCTGTTGTCACTAGCATTAGGTATGGAATTGTCACACACACACACATAATTTTTTTTTTTAATTTTTAAAAAAATTTCTCATTTTATTGTATGAGTGTATTGCCTGTATGTATGTGAGTGCACCTGTGTTGTGCAACGTGGAGGTCAGAAGAGGGCTTCGGATTCCACTGGAACTGGAGTTAAGGAT
>NW_008350119.1:41384-77103 GCF_000622305.1 Nannospalax galili
AATTTTTAAAAATTTTTTTTTTTTTTTTTTTTTTGGTGAAGGGTAGTATCTGCCACCATTAATGCATTTAATTTGGGACTCTGGGCTTATAAAATGACCATCAGTTTTGATTTTCACTTTGCTAGTTTGGAACTAGCTCTTTTATTTAAAAAAAAAAATTTTATATCCAAAATGTGTTTATTGGGATGGTTTCTCACTCATTGTAGATTCAGGGTACTTTCAGTGCTGCTTCCTCTTGAAGGAACATCCTTCTGTGAGCCATGCTTTTCTGCCCGTAGGCTGACAGAGGGCAGTGGAGCACCCAACACATAAGACTACTGTTTGTGCATGGCTAAAGACCATGGTGATTGTTAGATTTAGGAGAGCAGAAAAAGGAAGGAGTTTAAAGTTTAGAAATAAGAACCAGTTAGCTCTTTTATTTTTAAAAATTTAAAATTTTTTATGTGTATGAGTGTTGCCCACATGTAAGTGCACCATGTGCATGCAATGTCCGAGGGGTCCAGAAGAGGGTGTAGAATCTCTTGGAATGGGAGTTGTGGATGGTGGTTAGCTGCCATGTGGGTGCTGAGAACCAAACCCAGGTCTTCTTAACCACTGAGCATCACTCAAGCCCTGGAACTAGTTCTTGAACAACTCATACTCGCTTTCAATACAGAAAACAATTTTAAACACTCATTAAAATAAGTGTAAACATTCACATATTTAATAGTACCTTTAAAATAAGCATTACTACATTTAAAATGGTTCTAAAAATGAATCTATAAATGGTAATATAAATTAAAAAATATGAACTTAAATTTAACATTAACTATGGTATAAATAATGGTCAATGTGTATGTACCTTTGAATCATTAAAATATTTAAAAAATGACAACACATTACCAGACTGTTAGAAACCATAGCCATGATCCTCAAACATTTAAACAGTCCTATATCTGATATTTTGGCATTCTTGAATAATTAATGCTATCATTTCCAGAATTATATCCAAGTTCTCTCTTTCAATAGATCTTGTTTTCACACTCTGTTGAATACATGGCTCTTTTCTAATGAATAAAACAAGTGCATTTATTTTAGAGATCCATTTTGCGAAGGCTCATTCGACTGAAGGAATCTCTGGAAAAAAAAAAGAGGATACAGTTAGAACAACTTTGAAGCCAGGGTGTTACTATGAAGTTCTGGCTGGCCTGGCATTTACTATATAGAGCAGGCTGGCCTTGAATACACAGATCTGCCTGGCTCTGCTTCCAGAACGCTGGGATTAGAGGCAATACACAATTTTTTTTTTTTGCATATACCTTTGAGATGTTTATTTTTGGCTGGGTGTGGTGGTGCACACCTTTGATGATCCCACCACTTGGGAGGCAGAGACAGGTGAATCTGAGTTCAAGGTCAGCTGGGGCTACGGGGATACCCTGTCTCTAAATGACCAAAAAAATCCTAGCAATCAAACGGACTCAGATCCATTTTGCACTCTTGAACAAAATTATTGATGGCCACAAAATCCCTTCTTAGTATTTACCATATTAGAAATCAAGATGGAAAAATTTTGTTTTACATAGTCACCAATTATGTTACTATAAGTAGCATTTAAAAATAATATGCAAGAAACTTTAGAGGAGTAGCACACATATTTAATATCTAGCTTATTAGCAGATCTGAATTCTCATATATCTGCTTTTATATCCAATTATTCATCATATCATATCTCATCCAGTCTCTGGCAAACTCCACTACTCATGAGGGAGAGGATGGATAAAGCCCAGGTTTCAGATCACATTTTGAGAAACCCTATTGTAAGACCTTTAAGGCTAACCACGAAATAACATTCCACTTTATAAATCAAAATTTGAAACATTCTAAGATGTGGGGAGCTGGAGAGATGGCTAAGTGGTTAAGAGCACTGACTGCTCTTGCGGAGAACCCAGGCTTGGTTCCCAGCACTCAAATGGTGGCTAACAACTGTTAGTAACTCCAGCTCCAGGGGATCCATTGCCTCCTCAGACATTGCATGACATGGGTGCACTTACATACATGCGGGCAAAATACGCATACCATAAAATATATCTTTTAAAGAATTTTATCTTCTAAATTCTGAAGACAAGGATTTTGTTCATGAAACAACTTTAAACCATGAGACAACCACAGGAAAGATGGAGGCAGATGAAAATGATTTTCAGTGTTGAAAGGAGTTTTGAAAGCAGATGACTATTCATCCAGAAAAGGTTTTCTTTTGGGGAGAGGCGGGGATAGGGATGGGATGTAGGCACCAAAACCCTGAGTTCAGTCCTTAGCATCACAAAAATCTAGGTGGGGTGGCACACCCTTCAAATTGCAGCACTTGGGAGGTGAAGGCAGGAGGATTAGAAGTTACAGGCCATCTCCCACTACGTATCAAGTTCAAGGCCAGCCTGGGCTATAGGCAACCCTGTCTCAAAAAGAAAATACAGTTTTCTTTCTTTTTTTTTTTTTTTAAAGGTTTTCTAGATCTAGACATATTGCATGCCTATAATCCCAGCTCTCTCTGGAGGCAGATGCAGGAAAATGGTGAGCTGAAGGTCAACCTGGCTTAAAAATACTCCACTCCTACTCCCAGCAAACCTCTCCCACAAAATCAAAAAAGTGCTTCTAAATTCCTAAAACTTAGAAGCAAAATACTAAGACTTGAAGCTTAGAGGACTGTCCATAAAAGAGATGACAGAGAAAGGCAAAACTCAGGATATAGTGTAAGGAAAATTTCCTTCATATAGGAAGCACTGCCTTTCCATGGTAAAGGAGCTGGAGACAGCAGAAGGAACTGGGACTAGAGTTTGCCAACTGCATGACTTGGGGAGTCTATGGCTTCACCATCCTCTGGAACCTGCTGGGTATGACTGGTGGAGAAGCGTGTAGACAGCCAGCAGTAAGAGATTTCAGAAAGACTAAAGGAACAACCAAAAGAAGTGATGGTTTGTCCATTGGGAACTCAGAGGAGCCTTCCCTGGAGGTATCTCACATCAGTGCAGGATGGTGGAAGCATATATTTTGCCATAGAAAGATTTAAGAAGTTCTCTGGGCTCCCTCAGTTCCTGTAGCTGGTGGAGGAAATTCAGATGATTTGTCTGCTCTTTGGGGAATGTGACATAAAGACGGCTCTTGGGAGACTGTTTAAAGGCAGTACATCCCCAAGTAAGCAGCCCTGACTCTCCTTGCAACCTGCCTCAGCCTCCCCAGTGCTGACAGGTGTGCAGGGTGGACACTTTGAATGTATCAATTTTTTCACACATCTAGAAATTGAAAAACAGATGACAGAGGAACAAGGGCTATGTTTCTGGGTGACAAAACAGCCAGCTTTTTTAGCATGACATCTGTATCTGCATTCAAACTTTAATGGTTTCTTAAATGTTAATTTATCAAATACAACCTCACTGGCTTACTAATTTATTATTTCAAAGAACAGAGTAGTAAAATATCAGTGCCAGAATAATCCAATAGTTGGGTATAAATTTGATCTCAAAATGTGAAAAAAGGGTAGACTGTAGCAGTTTTTGTGCTCTCTCTAGAATTAAGGTGCTATAAAGTAAAATACCATGCACTATGATAGCCCCTTTATATCTACAATACCACCCAGACCACAGCCTCTTAAAAGTAACTGTTATTACATAGAAGAGAAATCTAAAAATGTGTAAACTGCTGCTCAAGTGGAACTAGGATTCAGTTGTAGACAACTCCCAAGTTCCCATTTCTAACTTGTCAAAACTTACAAAGTAGAGAAAACTGAATCCTTTTTGATAATTGTCAGTGAGGTTACTTGCTTTAAGCTATGTGTAGGATAGGTCCACTGTCTTCTGTTCATGCCTTGCTTACAACCCATTCTTAGTGAATTCTCCCACAAAAACAACAGGACTTTAAAAAAAATAGGCTTACGAGGTCAGACCTATGAGCCTACGAGTGCTGTCCCAATTAGTATGCATTCAACAATTATACGATTTTCAAACTATAGGAAATGTTGACTTTTATCTTTTAGAACAAAGGCTTCTTGAACTTGTCAGGTTTCAGGGGGCACAACATCTGAAACCATATAATAAAAAGTTATCTTAATTCACTATCAAAATAATTCATACTTTTTCTAAAAAGCTCTAAAATAAGAGGAAAAACTAAGCATACCTGTGGCAAGTGACAGGTAATACTGCCTTGTATAACTGAGGGATCTTTCTGTTTATCAGTGGCTGTAGAGCTTCTTTAAGGCGATGATAGTTTCTCTCCAGTTCTCTTTGATACTCCTTTTGATCTGGTCCAATTAAACTCTTATTTTTTCTTAAGGCATCTTCACACCTAGAGAGGGGGAAAACATGTCTAGAATTTTTTTCTGGCAATTTGTAGATTTAATCAATCTCTTTCCATGGTGAGAACATTCACTGTTTCTGCTGAATGTTAAATAAACCTCTTTTGTTTTAGGTTAAAGGTAGTGCTGTAGTTTGGATATAATATGGCCCCACAGGCTTCATGTTTTGAAGGCTTTGTCCTCAGCTGGTGTTGAGAGGTGACTTGACTGTCAAGGTGCTAACGTCATCAATGGTTACTAGGAGGGTGGCCTGGCAGGAGGAAGCTGGTCACTGGGGGTATGCTTCTGAAGGTTTATCTTATCATAATCTGTTCCCCCTCTCTCTGCTTCCTGATTGCTATGAGGTAAGCTATTTTGCTGCACCACACTCTCTATACCCATGACATTTTGCTTTACCACACACTGGCAGTGAAACCAAGTGACCATGGACTGAATCCTCTGAACCCGAGCCAAAATAAAATCCTATTTAAAAAAATTATTTATTTAATGTGTATGAGTGCTATGCCTGCATGTATGTAAGTGCACCCATACCATTCAATGCCTGTAGAGGCCAGAAGAGGACATCAAATGCTCTGGAACTAATTATGGATGGTTGTTAGCCTCCATGTGGGTGCTGAACCCGGGTCCTCCGCAAGAGCAGCTAGTACTCTTAATGGCTGAGCCATCTCTCCAGCCCCAAATCTTTCCTTCTTTAAGTTCTTTTTCTCATGTATTTTGTCACAGCAATGAAAAGTTGACTAACAGGCAGGGGACAGATTATGTTTCTTTAAATATGTTTCTTTAAATCTGATAAACGGTATTCATTAAGTGGGAAATAATACATTTTATTTTTATTAAATTAATCGGTTGGTTTTGAGATAGAGTCTTGTGTAGCCTAGGCTGCCTTGGAACTTGTGATTCTTCTGCCTTAGCTTCCTAAGAGCTGGGACGTATGTGCCGGTTGCCAGGCTTTCACAGTGCTAGGGCAACAAACGAGGCAAGAGTGCTACTACTGATGATGAAATCAAGTTTTAAAAGACAAACCCCAAATTAAAACAAGCACATGGAAAATTAAAAACATACTGAAGTATTAAAATTGATCAACTGAAGACATTTTTATAGGTTACATAATAAAGCAAAGGGTACTGAGACTAGCATACTTGCATTCTTGGCATTATTAATACTGAGAGATAGCTGAGGATGTACACTATATTAAGAGTCAGTAAAAATGTGCATGAACTTTTTTTTTGGGGAGGAGGGGACAGGGTTTCCCTAGTCCCAGTACCTGGAAGTCACTATGTGGATCAGGCTGGCCTTGATCTCACAGAGATCTGCCTGCCTCTGTCTCCTGAGGACGGGGATTAAAGTACATGTTCATGTACTTTGGCTCAGTAATTTCATGGTGGAAATTTTAGTAAGAAAGACTATGATATAAACTATACCATATTCAAATTCAAACTTGAAAAAAAATAGAAGACAGAAAAGTAAATTAATTTGATAAAATAATGTAATAGAATAATGGCATAACTAAAGAATAGGAATTTAAGATTATATGCACACTATGATCAATGATAAAAATGTATATTGGCATAAAGACATACGATTAACAGAAAAATAAAAATGGAATATTAACCCCCCCCTTCTCTTCCATCCTTGCTTTTTCTTTCTCTGAGACAGGTTTCATTCTGAAGGGCAGGTGGGCTAGATCTTACTGTGCATCTCAGGCTGATCTCAAACTCACAGCCATTCTGTCTCAGTCTCCAAGTGAGATGACAAGTGTGTACTACCACACCAGCTATGTAACTTTGTAAGGTTTATATTATGAAGCATTTGGCCTTTTTTGTAATTTTACAGGAGAAAACTCTACCAACAATAATATTCAGGAGACCTGTTGACTATAGGAGTTTATTACTCTGAAGTATGCATAGGCAGGGATGTAGCCTTGTATGTGTGAGATCCTGTGTTTTATCCTGAGCAACAAAAAATAAAAAGAGGTAAGTATATACAAAAAGATATTTGTTTAAAATGGCAGTTGTTATAAAATATATAAAATACTCTAAAACAGCAAGCAGAAAGGAACCCAAGTATCTATGTCCAAATGTCTCTGACCTAATGAAGCTCCATGATCACCTGTTCCATGATCACCTGCATCCCAAAGATAACAGGATTTATTTTGTTGTTTGAAACCTCCCAAATACAAAATTAATGCTAGAAATCAGTCAATTCCATAAGTACCACAGGTTAGGAAACAACAGCATGAAAGAATAGCCTAAAGAATGGGCAAAAAAATATATGCAAAGTACATATCTGATATGGGGTTAATACCCAGGGTATGTAAAGAACTCTGCAAAAATTTCAAAGTAGACAATAGCCAGATATTTCTCTCAAAAGATAAGCAAATGGATAATACACAAAAATGTTCAACAGTACTAATCATTACAAAAAATGCAAATCAAAACTACCTCACTCCAGTTAGACTGGCTATTATAAAAAAGACATTAGATAATAAATGCTGGTGAGAATGTGCAAAAATGGGGGCCCTTGCACGTTGTTGGTTAGTGTACCCATTATAGAAAATAGTATCATAGTTCCTCAAACAAAAAAGAAGAGGAGGAAGAAGGAGAAGAAAGAACGAACAAAAGACCCAGCAACCCCACAACCAGGTACATACCACAAGAAATGAAATCAGCCTGGCCTGTCATGTCAAAGAGAAATCTGCATGCCCTGGTTCACTGCAGTATGATTCACAATAGCCAAGAAATGGGAACAAATTAAACATCTATCAACTGATGAATGGGGCTGGCAGGGGTGGGAGAGAGATGAGAAAGGGTAGAGCATGACACTAATCAGAATGCATCACTATATATATATATATGTATATATATATGTATATGTATATATATGAGAAACCATCAAAGAACATTATTTTTTTAAAAAAGAAAAAAACCCATGGTACAGTGGAGATGAGGAGATAGCTCAATCTTTAGTATAGCTTGCTGTTATTCAAACATAAAGATCTGACTCCATTACTCAGCATTCATGTAAAAATAGCCAGTGATAACTGCAGGGCTCGCCGACGGGGGTCAGGTGCCTGCTTTCCGCCCCTTGCGCGGCGCCTCCACTTTGACCTTGCTTGGGGCATGTAGGGAAGACCTGTGAGGCCGCGCAGGTGGACTAAGCCACAGTGTCCGCATTGCGGTCTCCCCAACTACTCTGCTACTGTAGCCTGTGGTGGATACGTGGAGACACTGCAGAACAGGTTTCTGTACTGTCAGGAGAACGTGCACTTCCCTGGGCGCTCGGATTTGGGACCAGCCTCTCTTCCGCTAGCATTATTTTATTTATTTATTTATTTATTTATTTATTTATTTATTTATTTATTTATTTATTGAGACCCTTTTCGGAGTGGGTTTGCTCTCAAGGCCATTTTGGCGGTGAAATATTAACACGTTCTCAATGGCCGAGGTGCATGGCCACAGGGAAGTGGTTTCAGGCGCTTTCTGCTAGTGCTATAGGTGAGGCGTGGGGGCAGCCTTGTTAACTTGGCCCTAGGTGTTGATAGTGAAGCTGCAGGGCCTTGTATGGCCCAGGTTGACAGAAATGCTTCGACTACCCACACTCCTTCTCCAGATGAGACCAGTGTCCTGGGCCCTGGTTCCTCTCACTTGGGCTTATGCCAACGACGTCAAATTTGGTGCAGATGCCGGAGCCTTAATGCTTCAAGGTGTAGACCTTTTAGCTGATGCAGTAGCAGTTACAATGGGGCCAAAGGGAAGAACGGCTATTATTGAACAGAGGTGGGGAAGTCCCAAAGTAACAAAAGATGGTGTGACTATTGCAAAGTCAATTGACTTAAAAGATAAATATAAAAATATTGGAGCTAAACTTGTTCAAGATGTTGCCTACAGTAACACCAATGAAGACACTGGGTATGGCACCACCACTGCTACTGTTCTGGCACGATCTATGGCCAAGGAGGGCTTTGAAAAGATCAGCAAAGGTGCTAATCCAGTGGAAATCAGGAGAGGTGTGATGTTGGCTGTTGATGCTGTAATTGCAGTCTAAACCTGTTATAACTCCTGAAGAAATTGCTCAGGTTGCTACAATTTCTGCAAATGGAGACAAAGATATTGGAAACATCATTTCTGATGCAATGAAAAAGGTTGGAAGAAAGGGTGTCATCACAGTAAAGGATGGGAAAACACTGAATGATGAATTAGAAATTAGTGAAGGCATGAAGTTTGATTGAGGATACATTTCCCCATATTTTATTAACACATCAAAAGGTCAAAAATGTGAGTTCCAAGATGCCTATGTTTTGCTGAGTGAAATTTCTAGTGTCCAGTCTAGTGTTCCTGCTCTTGAAATTGCCAATGCTCGCCAGAAGCCATTTGTCATAATTGCTGAAGATGTTGATGGAGAAGCTCTAAGTACACTGGTTTTGTAACAGGCTAAATGTTGGCCTTCAGGTGGTAGCAGTCAAAGCTCCAGGGTTTGGGGACAATAGGAAGAACCAGCTAAAAGATATGGCTATTGCTACTGGTGGTGCAGTACTTGGAGAAGAGGGATTGAATCTAAACCCTGAAGATGTTCAAGCTCATGACTTAGGAAAAGTTGGAGAGGTCATTGTCACCAAAGATGATGCCATGCTTTTGAAAGGAAAAGGTGACAAAGCTCAAATTGAAAAACGTATTCAAGAAATCACTGAGCAGTTAGAGATCACAAGTAGTGAATATGAAAAGGAAAAACTGAATGAATGACTGACAGAGCTACCAGATGGAGTAGCTGTCCTGAAGGCTGGAGGGACAAGTGATGTTGAAGTGAATGAGAAGAAAGACAGAGTGACAGATGCCCTCAATGCTACCAGAGCAGCTGTTGAAGAAGGCATTGTTCTAGGAGGGGGTTGTGCTCTGCTTCGTTGCATCCCAGCCTTGGACTTAATAAAGCCTGCCAATGAAGATCAGATAGAAATTATTAAAAGAGCACTGAAAATTCCTGCAATGACTTTTGCTAAGAATGCAGGTGTTGAAAGCTCTTTGATAGTTGAGAAAATTATGCAAAGTTCCTCAGAAGTTGGTTATGATGCTATGCTTGGAGATTTTGTGAATATGGTAGAAAAGGGAATCATTGATTCAACAAAGGCTCTAAGGACTGCTTTACTGGATGCTGCTGGGGTGGCCTCTCTGTTAACTACAGCAGAAGCTGTCATCACAGAAATTCCTAAAGAAGAGAAGGACCCTGGAATGGGTGCCATGGGTGGAATGGGAGGTGGTATGGGAGGTGGAATGTTCTAATTCCTAGAATAGTGCTTTTCCCTTATCAGTGAACTCAAGGCAGGGCTCCTCACCAATAACTTCAGAGAAGTCAGTTGAAGAAAGTGACTGAAGAAAGGCTGCCTGATGGCTGATGTTTAAGAAAATCACTATAACCATCAGTTACTGGTTTCAGTTGACAATATATATAATGGTTTACTGCTGTCATTGTCCATGCCTACAGATAATTTATTCTGTATTTTTGAATAAAGACATTTGTACATTCCTGATACTGGATGCACAAGCCATGAAAAAAAAAAAAAAGGCCAGTGATGTATACATATAATCTCCGTGGGAGGTGAGTGAAATGGCAGGAGGAGATGGGGACCATGGGGTTCAGTGGCCAGCCAGTCTAGTCAGTTCAGTGAGACTCTGTCAAAACTATGGTAGAAAATAACAGAAGACACCCAATGTCAACCTCTGGTCTTTCCCATGTATAGGCATACAAACATACAAATGTGGTACATACACACAATGGAATAATACCATTTAGCTTAAAAAGAAGCATTTTAACAATAAGGATGAAACCAAAGACTATTATGCAAAGTGAAAGAAACCCAATACAGGAAGACAGTACATCGTCTATGTAGAATCTACAAATGTGAATCTCATACAAGTTGGGAGTAGAATGGTGATTATCAGAGGCTGGAGAGACGTGTGGGGAGGATGAACAGAGAGAAACTGAGCAAAGGAGGAAGGCTATTATTACAAGGTAGGGTAACTACAGATATTATATGCTATACTCCAAAAAAACAAGAAGAAAGGATTTTGAACATCTTCACCATTAAGAACTGATGACTACTCGAGGAGATAGATGTACTTATCCCTGATTTGATCATTATATAGTTTATGTATTTATCAAACTTCCTAGCAATGTATCTTGTAAAAAAACGAATTTAAAAATCATAGAATTCCAGAAAACTGATGAAGTTTGTTTCTGTCTTTGAGACTGGGTCTGATGCTGACCTTGAACTTGTTGTGTAGCCAAAGAAGACCTTGAACTTTTGGCTCTCCTGTGTCCACCTCCCAGGTGCTGAGATTACAGATGTGTATGAACTAATGCCCAGATTTATGCAGTTACTGGGGATCAAATCTAGTAGGGTTTCATGCATGCTAGGCTGGCACTCTACCAGCTGAGCTATGTCCCCTAGATCTCTGATGAAGCTTTTTGAAATTATTCTGGATGGTTAGCAAGTTCCGGTAGAAGAAATGGAGGCCAATTTATGAGAGCTAATGTGATGAAAGCAGAAGTGCATCATCTCAAACTACTTAAGCAAGTATCCATCTTGACTACAGACCAAAGCTAACGCAAAATAAAATGATTTATATCTTAATAAACCTATTCAATAAATGATTTTATAAAACCATGTTAGGAAGTAAAAGACTAGTTCTCTGACTCTAGTTCTGACGCTGCTTCGTTACGTGATAATCAGCCATTTACTTAATGGTTCAGAGGCTCTTTCAGAAACTTTTTTTTGGGGGTTATGCTGAGGATTGAACCCAATACATGCTATGGAAGTGCTCTACCAGTGAGTATATCCCTTGTTTATAGGGCTCTTTGAGTCTGACCGCTATTGTACTTTCCCAGATGTCTCTCAGACTACTCATCCTCATAGCTTTCATGGTTTCAGCTTCATTGGACTACTGGCCATTCCTAGAAAGAGCCTACAGTTGGCTCACATTTTTTCCTATTTTCCTCCTTTTATGCCTAAAAAGAAGTATTAATTCATCATGGTCTGCATCAAATGTGTGGAGTCTTTTCTCACATTGCCAAGTTGAATTAATCATTCTCGCTTGTGATTATATTGTTAGTAAAAGTAGCAACCTGATAAATGACTCTTTTCCTCATGGTTTCAAAAATTTATTATCTATTATGTGCCAAATATTGCCTAGAAATGTTATGTGTATGTGTGTGGTGTCTACAGAAATTAAGACTATCAAAACTGCTGTCCTTAGAAAGGCTTGATTATTCCCAGCACTGAGGCAGAGAGAGGCAGGTGGATCTCTGTGAATTCAAAGTCAGCCTGGTCTACATAGTGAGTTCCAGGACAGCTGGGGCTACAGGGAGACCCTGTCTCAAAAAAAAAAAAAAAAAAAAAAGAGGTTTGATTATGAAGTTTACCCTTGGCATTTGGGAATATAGATTTAGGAAGGGCTCACTGTGCAGATATTATGCTGAATATCTGCTTTCCTTCCGAAGTCTAGAATTTTGGTATGCCCTCTCTAATGAGGTTCCACATTTGCTGTTACAATTTATTGTTGGAGGAATTCAATACACCTTGTGTGTCTGCACACACTCTCTGAGATCTATACCACATGCACTTTGCCCCTATTGCTGACAACTGTGTAATAAATCACAGCATTCTATATAATAAATCATCAGCATTATATGCTCAGTCCCATGAGTTTTCCTAATAATTTACTGAAACGGGGTGGTCTTGAGATCCCTGACACACCTGTGTATTATTTCACCCAATTTATACAACCTCTCTATAAGAAGGAGATTCCATTTATGTGTTAGAAAACAGGATCATAAAGCTGCAGTGACCTGGATAAGGATATACATCAAATGTTAGCATGTGAACATCTTTTTGCTTCCAGTTTCATGAGGGAAGGGAAACTACATACTAAAAATTCACAATAAATAGCAGCTTTCAAGTTAAATACTCTAATTATTTCAAGTTAAAAAAAATTCAGAGTATCAGAGGTACAAGTATTTGGAATAGTATATACAATTCTTTAATAAAAGAACAGTAAATTCTATGTAGATTATTTCTCATGTGAACCAATTCCCTATTTTCTCTTTTCTTTATTTTCTTTCTTTTTCGTTTTTTGAGACAGGGTCTCACTGTGTAGCCCTGGCTAGCCCCTGGAACTGGTTATATAGACCATGCTGGCCTTGAACTCACAGAGACCTGACTGCCTCTGCTTCCCAAACGCTGGGATTAAAGGCATGTGCCACCATGCTGGGATTATTATTATTATTTTTTTTCAATAGTTCCTTAAAGCCTTTATATCAAACTGTAGTATTGGACATTCTTAATTTGAAGATCTTTATGCAACATGTCTCAATTACCTTTTAGTAAAATCCTTAAAGCAAAGTCGCAGCTTGTTATGATGTCTGAAGAGCTTGGGATCACTGGGTATTTCAGACAGGAAAACCTGGGCAACTTCCAGAGGCCCCTGAAAAACAAAGTAAAAAAGGTAGTATTTTTGTTTTTCTAAAATGATAGAGATAGAATCTGTCCAAATGACTGTGGCACTGATACGGTTGCATTTAAGTCTAATGTCTGCCTAGTCCTATACTAGGACTCTCCAGAGATAGACTTTCAGAATTTCTTAATTTCACATCCACATTCTTGCCTTCTGCAATCAAACTCCTCAAAAAAATTTTTTTTGATTTATTTATTTTATGTGTATGAGTGTTTTGCCTGCATGTATATAGGTGTACCACCTGCATGCAATGCCCATGGAGGCCATAACAGGGTGTTGGATCCCCCTGGAACTGGAATTAGCCACCATGTGGGTGCTGGGGATTGAACCTGGGTCCTCTGTGAGAGCAGCCAGTGCTCTTAACCGCTGAGCCATCTCTCCAGCCCCTGGACTCATTTCTTATTAGCTCATTCTTCAAAGAAATGAGCAGGACCTGGAGGACTGACTATAAACATGTTCATTAATGTAGTTTGCCTTGTATTTTCTTTCTTCATTTATTCGGGATGCACAGCATTGGTTTGATGTATTAGTTTGAATTAGTATTCAAACTAATACATCAAATCCACTGATTAATTACATTTGATTTTGCTAAAACAATTTCCCTAGGCATTCCCAAGGTATTTCAGACACAGAAAACTGAAGAAAATGATCTTTTGTACATCAAATCATTTGGAGGGAAAAACTCAAAATCATAAATGTTTTAGAGGCATAAAGTTTTATTTCAGCTTTAGTATAGTATGTTTTGGTTTGCTCCTTTAATCCAAAATGTAGTTAAGACAAATTACAGAAAACCCGACTAAAGCTTTTCTGGATGTTCTTATGCCTAGGATATTTTTTAATACTGGGACCAGGCCTAAAATCATAAGCAAGACAATCTGAGCAAACAAACTACAAGAGACTATCACAATGGCATGTAACACGCAGAACACAGCAACAGTAGTATCTTATATGCAAATGTGATTACACTTTTCAGTATGATTCCACATTACTTATTTATTCCTCAGAACTCACTGTAAAGATCTGGAGAGGGTAATATCTGCAAGAATCTAAGAAAGCAGAGGTTCATATGTATTTAACAGCTCTGGAAATGACTCCTTTTTGAATGATGTACAACTTTTTTCAGGAAAAACTATTTTAAGTGACTGAATTCCTCTACTATAACATCTAATAAAACATAGAAAAACACTGGGCAGTTGAGAAAGCAGGTATGCAAATCTTCACTGAAATGATATCAAACTTCTGTTTTTAAATTTGCCTTCATTTATACCTCCATATCTTGTAATCAATCCAAGACATTCTTTTCACTTGATTTAGCATTTTATAAAATAGAAAAACATTATTCTAAGTCCAAAGTATTACTCAAATTGCATACTACCACCTAGAAGCACTAACCTGGTTCACAGTTGTACCTACAGATCCTTGGAGAACCATCTGAAGCATTTTGGGGTCTGCTGGATCCTGATGTGTTGCGAATGCCAATTCTTGTGTTTTTTTTTGCATGTCTTCAATAGCAACCTCAATTGGTGTTAAGATTATCTAAGCAAAACAGTAATGATTAAGTCAATGTACTGATTGAAAAATACTTGATGAGCTTTAAATAATAAAATCAGAAGAAATGGAGATCCATTATAAGGTTTTTTGTAACAAAATTTCATACCTGGGTTTCTTAAATTTATAAAAATAAAAAATCTAAGCCGGGTGTGGTGGTGCACGCCTGTAGTCCCAGCACTTGGGAAGCAGAGGCAGGAGGATCTCTGTGAGTTCAAGGCCAGCCTGGTCTACATAGAGAGTTCCAGGACAGCTGGGGCTACAGGGAGACTCTGCTTCAAAAAAAAGAAGTATTTGGAGCTGGGAAGATGGTCAATAAATGCTTTTTAAAGCATAAACTGAGAGTGAATTAGGGACTTAAAGTAGAGTCAAAAATAAAAGACTCAAAAATGGGTAAAATTCTAGGATGTTATATATAAAGAGGATGGGACATATCTTCTGCTAAAACTGTACTGTTAATTCATGCATGGATGTACCTGTTTCACAAACTCGTTTCCTTCGTTTGTGGACTTACCTCTTCTTTCTGAGTGACGTTAACCCTTGTTTTAATATAAGGAAAAGCATGAGAAGTAGTCAGAATGGTCTTTCGTTTAAACTGTTCATGAAGTTCCCCATGGGCACGACCATCTAAGGTGAAGGGTGTACAGTACATGAAACGGCGAAGATTATAATTTTTGTCAAAATATGTGATTCTGTCCTTCATCTCATAGGTATCAAAGAAAGGCTCCACATAGGTAATCTGAATGTATGCCTAGAAAAGGAAAAGTTCTTTATTTCCTTACTGGTAAATTGTCATTTAGTATTTGACAAGCAAAACTGCAGAAAGGGCTTCAAAGAAATGACTGTATGTCATTACAACCTAGCCAACATACCTTGTTAGGATCTAATTTACACTTGTCTACAGGATTAGAGTCCTTGATTACTTCAACCACATCCTCTCCAAATCTTTCTCCATAAAATCCCTATAATAAAGAAGAGGAACTCTTTTACATTAAGTTACTAGGATAAGTAAAATAGAGCAGGTTCTCTGAGGGAGACTCTGCAGCAAAATTGGGGAATTTAACAAGTTCTGTCATAACCATGCCAATTATAACAAAATATTAATAATTTGAGTAGATATGTGATATCATTCCATCCATGCAAATTAAATAATGTAAGGCAAAAGAAAATACTTTTCTCCAAAAAAAGCTGAGGTTTTCGTAAGGTTTTCAAGAGAAACAAAAAGGAAACAATGCAAGGACAAAACAAACTCAATAATCTTAGTTTAGAATTTGATATACGGCCTGATTTCTTACAGCCCGTGAGTCAAGAATAAGCATCTTTTAAAAAATGAATGATTTAAAGTAATATTCCAGAATTTTCAGAAGAAAATTGGCTGGCTGAAGTTTTGCACAGAGTTAGATCTTGAAAAAGCAACGCTGAGTACAGAATGGTGACTTTTCACATGACTGAGCACAGCAGCTTGGGCAATGGTTGCAGCTCTTCAGAAGAAAACAATACGTGAGGCATGGTGGTGCATCTTTAAACTAGCCACCCAAGGAGTTATTCCCATACCTCCCTCAAAGGAAATTTTATGATGGTTGAGAAGCACTGTCTCAATACTTCTAAAAACTTGCTTAATTCTTAAAAAAAGTCATAGTTTGCACTATGAAAATAGCCCCATAAAGTCACCTGTAAGAATGTAACTTCAAGAATTAACATCGTCTAAGAATAAGAACAAACCCAGAGCCTGCTTCTCACACTGTTCCATGAGAGCAACTGTAAAGAAAAGACCAGTTAACCCAATAAACATGAAACTAATCATCTATGGTGAGAAGTATCTTGAGGAGATTCTAGGAAATGTTTTCAAGGTATGGCTTCAGGCATTTCAGTTCTGAAGATGTCTCACTTGGACAATTAAATCACAGAATACTCTGAGTCACATATTTCCTGGGACTCTGCTTCCAAGCCCAATACATCCAAGCCCATTATATGCTGCTACTTAATTTCTTGTCTTTTTCTACAAGTGTGGACAAATGACAGTAATTCTGAAGGATAAAGGAGCTTTGAAATCATGTGAAAATTAAGTAACTCAAGAATACAGCTATTAATATTTTATCTTTGTAAAATACTTGAAGGATTTGAAAGAGTATTATACCATACTCCAGGGGCTAGAGAGATGGCTCAGTGATTAAGAGCACTGGCTGCTCTTCCAGAGAACATGGGTTTGGTTCCCAGCACCCACATGGCTGCTCACAACCATCCTTAACTCCAGTTCCAGGGGATCCAATACTCTGTTTGGGCCTCCATGAGTACTGCATGTATGGGTGTACTGACATACATTCAGGCAAAACACTCATACACATAAAATAAAATAAATGAATAAAAATTTAAAAATCTCTATACTACAAATAGTTTATCTGGCTTATTAAATGATTAGAACTAGATTTGAAAGCTTATTCATTACAGAAAACAGACATTTAAGATGACATTTTATGAACCACCACAGCATTCACCTCCAATCTGTGCGATATCTCTGCAAGTTTGGTTATTGCAGGCTCCTTGTAAACAAACTCCTGTTCATCCAAATCCCCGAACTTGGTTCCATAAAAACCAACACGAAAATAGGTGCCAAACATCCGCTTACCATCCTAGGTTTAGGAAAATGAGAAACTTTAATATAAAGACTTAAAAAAATATTATGCTTAGATTGCAATAGGGTAAAAATTTCAAAACATTGCAAAAGTTAATTAAAAAATTATGTTTATTTTCAAATGGAGGTGAAATAATTCTAAACTTATTTCTAACAAGGATTATAAAAATTAAGGTTTTAACCAAATGAAACAAAATGGATTTTGTTTTTAAAGTCTATACAGTTAGGATATATTAGTTCATTTTCCTTAGCTAAGTTAGGATATATTAACTTATTTTCCTTAAGGTATCATGAACTGTCTTAATTGCCCTAATATAAAAGTAAAATCAAAATTAAATTTAAAAATAGCGTTAACTTATTTTCAATTTAACATTATCCTTTACACAGTCTCCACACACATTAAAATGAGGGCATAGAAGTTAGGAGCCAAGGACAGCATGTGGCATAGAAGACATAATCAGTACAATATCAAGACCTCTCAGAATATTTACTAAAAATACTATAAGTATCACTCTGTTGATGAAAATTATTTATATGTGCAAGAGTAAAAATGGACTAGAAAGAAAAAAATTTATGCGTGCAAGATACAATAAAATCCTGAGATAAATTGGTTATTTTAAAGACTTCTGAAGGTACCCGCTGCATACACTAAGCACACATGGACAACAGGTACAAAGTACAGTAAGTTCACCTTAAGTCTCATACAAGCACAGTGAAAAAAAATCTAACAAATAAAGATAATATCTGGCAATTTTCCATATAATTTGTAATTCAGACAGAAAGCCATTTCAGAGGGGCTTTGTGGCAGCTCTTGTATACAAACCACACGTGAGCATTAAGTTCTTCTGAATCCTCCTTAAGCCTAAACTGCTTAATATTTACTTTTTCTATACAGGAAAGACCAAATGGTAAACAAAGTAAGCAAAAATGTGATAGGCACTTAAGAAAAATCAGAAACTTTATCTTTAATTTACCAGGTTTTTTTTCTGTTTGTTTTGCTTTGTTTTTTTTTTGGGGGGGGGTTCCCTGTAGTCCCAGCTGGCCTGGAACTCACTATGTAGATCTGGCTGGCCTCGCTCTCACAGAGATCTGCCTACCTCTGCCTCCTGAATACTGGGATGAAAGGCATGTGCCACCACACCCAGCTTAATTTATCAGTTTTATAATAAAAAAGTAGGGATAAATATAGTGATAGCCCCATATTCTTGGCCAAAGTATGTAAAAATTAAAGGAAAAATCTCTGGAGCTAAGGAAATGAGATTTCTAACTTAAAAAAACATTTTTTCAGTTACTTTATTTTGAAGTTTAACCTAATAACTTTTTTTATGGCAAATGAAATCTCTAAATGAATTAAATGAGTTCAGTGAAAATTTTTATTGGAACTAATACACATAATACATATATTGGAACTAATAGACATAATCAAGGAAGGAAGGCACCACATGGAAAATAAACAAGACATCTGAAAAAATTACTAAACTTGTGACTGTCATTTTTCAAACTCCATCACAAACATGTATCATATATACAGATATCCCCCCCTTTGAAAACACATCAGTGCTGCTGTTCTGGTTGTATTACAAGATATTTCGTTTAAATGGTATTCTCAGTCTTTAATACTGTTTGAAGACAGTAATTAGGACTTGCTTCCCTTCACTAAACTTTGTAATCCCCAGTCTTTGTATGGCAGGAATTACTCTCTTCTTTCCTTCTACTATTCCTTCTACTTTCCTATTTCTCAGTGCTGTCCTGCAAAGTGTGAATTCTAGAACAGATATGATGTTGTGATATGACCAGACAGAGACGTGTCATGAGTTTACCACCTTATCAGTTCTGGACTTTGGATTTGATCAAAACTCAACACTTCTTTTCATTATTGACATTGTTAGGTTAGCTATTATTCATTCAGTAATAGGAAAATAAAAATAAGACTTGTGCCTCCAGAGAAAAAAAGTATGAATTCAGACAGGCATGGTGGCACACACCTTTGATCCTAGCACTAGGGAGGCACAGGCAGGAGGATCTCCATGAGTTTGAGGCCAGCCTGGTCTACATAGCAAGTTGCAGGACAGCAGGGGCTCCAGGGAGACCCTGTCTCAAAAAGACCACACACAAAAAAGAAGGTATGAATTCAAATAATTACAATATAAATCAATATGCACTATAAGAAGTAGTATCAAGCTTATAGAAAGATTAATCTTATTAGAGCCAAATCATAACTTAATTACAGTTCTTGTCATCCAGAGTGTTCAACACTAAAAAAAAAAAAAAAGAGGACGAGTGAATAAAGGAAAGAGAAGGAGACATCCTAGTAGATAGAGAAGGTAAAAAAGATAGTCATAGAATGTATGTGAAGGAAGCCAGTCATTTCTTTGCTCCCTCCCTCCCTCCCTCCCTCCTTCCTTGTTTCTTTGAGACAGGTTCTCACTTTGTAGCCCTTGTTGACTTGGAACTTTCTATACAGACCAGGCTCACTTAAATCTCAGAGATCCACCTGCTTCTCCTTCCTGAGTGCTGGGATTAAAGGTGTGCACCACCACAGCTGACCCCCTCATTCATTTATTCAAATATGTGATGAATGCCCATGATGTGTCAGATATTTGTGATACACGAGTTCACAAAAGAAACCAAGGAAGGAGGATAAGTTTCATCAAGAAGGTGACATCTGAGGAAAGATGTGCAAGTTCTTCACATTAATATTTGGAGGAAATATATTTCACTCAGAGGAGGAGCCCATGCAAAGGCTCTGAGGCAAGAGCCTACTTAGTGTGCTTGAGGAACAGGAAGGTGAACAATATGGCTGCAGAGGAAATAAAGGGAAGAGTAGGTGGCAATAGGGCCAGAAAGTGACAAGGGGTTACAGGAGGGAGGGAGGGAGGGAGGGAGGGAGAGAAAGAGAGAGAATATACAATGGAGTGGGATAGAGCGTAGTAGGGGGTAAGGGAAGACAAGAAGAAAGGATAAGCTTTAGTCTGAATAACTACTTTCAATCTAGAGCTTCTATTATTGACCTACTGGCATTGCACAGTTAATGAAGTATAAGCATATAGCTTTAACTCCAGGAAAAACATTTCTTCAGTTTTATTTCCCTTTCACTGTTTTAGTAGCTGTTTTTGTTTTGAATTACCTTCCTACAAGCAAGCCTATATTTCTATGACATTGCCTCTTTTACAATTTAGAATTCTTTCTGAATTTTTTAGTACTGCTTCACTCCAGCTACTCATCTTCACAGCTTTACTCACCACTTTCACGGTCCTCTGGGTGATGAAACATGCCCCATGAAAGAAACACACCTCTCATGTCTCTGGTTGACATCGCTTATGACAATATATTTAAAATCTGTTCTACTTTTTTTCCCCTTTATTTAGGAAGCAGCATTCTACTGCTCTACTTGTATATTTCCACAATGACACCATTTCTGTAACTTAAAAAAATTCTCATCTAGCTGGGCATGGTGGTGCATGCCTTTAGTCCCAGCACTTGTGAGGCAGAGGCAGACGGATCCCTGTAAGTTCAAGGCCAGCCTGGTCTATATAATGAGTTCCAGGACAGCTGGGGCTACAGGGAGACCTTGACTCAAAAACAACAACAACAACAACAACAACAACAAAATCCTCATCCACTTGTTTTCCACTCTGCTTCCTTTATACTGATTTCCACATAGGCATATTAGAAATTTACACAGTCGTCCTCTCCGTCCCTTCTGTTAGATTTATTCCTTTTATCATTTACCAGGACCATCTAGCCATAGATCTCAACTTGAGAATATATACACACCGAATGTTTTATTAACCTAAACTGTTTTTAAAATTGGGGACTGGGGATGATGAAAGGGATTGAACCCAGGGCCTTTCATAGGCAAGCACTCTACCAATGAATTATGTCTTAACCCTTTCTGTTTTCTATTTTGAGACAAAGTCTTGCTAAATTTTCCAGGCTGGCCTTGAAACTTGCAATCTTCTTGCCTCCTCCAGAATCCCTGGGATTACAGAAGTGTGCCATCATACCTGGCCTAGTAACCTAACTCTTAGACAAGATTTCAAGTAATTAGGGATAGGGGATTAGCTCAGTAGTACAGCTCTTGCCTAGAATGCATGAGCTCTCCAAGTTCAATCCCCCACCATATTAAAACAACAGCAACACTTCAAGTTAACAGTAAAGATAATGTTAATGATATCAAAAAGTAATCTCCTGACATTTTTATTTTGAGATAGGGTCTCCCCCAGGTTGGGGAACTAGCCTGGAAGTCTTATGTAGCTCAGACTGGGCTTGCAACCTTCCTGCCTCAGTCTCCTGGGTACTGCGATTACGATTACCATGCCTGCTGAGCAATTCATTGCTTTATCTTCTGTGTTACAACACCATTCTCTACCATAAGTATTTTTGCATTTTGCAATCTTTCCTGTATACTCCAGGATAAAAATCAAGTGGTGGTTTACCAAGCATATTCTTCTAAGATAGAGCCTAACCCACTTCGTATCAGAAGTTCAATTCTCGTCAACTTCCTTATTCAGAAAAAAATATGTCATCTTTAGTATCATCTACAGAGTCAATGTTTGTTATCTATGTGGTTTTCTCCCCAGAAGCAGCCCAGGAAGCAGAACAAAGTGGTATGATGTATCTCATTAGGTGGTCTATTATCAGGGAGGCACCAACTCCACAATACTTCTTTCAGAGGCAAGGCTCTTCCCATTCACCATTTCCCTTAACCTCTTAGCACAGCTAACACCATGTTCCTGAAGTAAAGATTCATGCATGCTTTATATCTACATTTCTTCCTGTAAAATGTCACATTTTCCCATTCAGCCATGTAAAGGTACCTTTATGCTCCATCCTCTTTAATTAAAAAAAAAAATCCAACAACCCTTTCAGTATTCATTCCCCTTCCCTCATTGTAATTTAGCTGTTTCTAATGCTGTGTTCATTTTTATTTACTTGAGTTATGGCATTTAACTCAACAGCAGTGTAGAAACCAGAACTGTGCCAATTGCACACAAAAACCAAAAATATAAGTTTATGTTCAGCCAATATAATAATGAGTTAAGACACATTATTTTACATGCTACATTCTCAAAAACTGGAATATACATTTCCTTAGTAATTCAGTGGAGTTTAGCTAATGAAGCTAACTTCATCTTCTCTAGCCTTTCTGGAAACTGAAAGATAGATGTAATAGGGTATGGTAGTCTCTTTAAAGAAGGAAGTTGCAATCTCTTTTGAAAGAAAAATAAAATATTTGACTATGCTGTCAATATTTGAAGATAGATTTTTAAAAATATAAACTTGTATTGGTGTACTTCTGAATAAAAACTGATCACTATTTGACAAAGGAACAAATACATGTTTTGCAAATAAATGGATGCACACAAAATGTGAAATGGTGGTAAAATTTTAGTATAGAAATATTTTCTTTTAAAAATAAAGTACACCACAGAAAATGATTTACTTCCTATTATTTTAAGAATAAAAGAGCTTTGGGAAAAACAAAAATAAAAGTGAACAGCAAATAGCCATTAAGGAACAGAGAGTGGCAGAGGAGGTAAACATGGCAGGGGCCTGGGAGTTTCAAGACTTCACATGCAAATACTTAGCAAATTGCTAAACAAATTTTAGAATTTTCTTTAAACACCCCCCCACACACATACACACACAGTCCAAAAAGCTTTCCAAGTCAAATAAACTTCACCAAATCAAGAACAGAATGTAAAATGAAAAACATTAATAATATATAAGCCCTCAAGGGCTTTTCTCTTAAGTAATTCAGAGTCTTTCTACAATATATAAATTATCCTTACTAAGTAGCAATCCAATGAAAGTTCTTTTAGAAAACTAAGAAACTAGCTAAGAAACAGTTTTTAGAAAAAAATGAAACTACTGAAGTTTTCAGAGTCAAAAAGAAAAATATTCACAAGGTAGCAACTTACCACAACAGATAATAGTAAAGGTAGGGAGTAGGGTCAGCAACCAGGGGCAAGAGAGAAGAGAAAACAGAAAGCATTTTAATTAGGGAAATCTCAAAACATTTAAGCAGCAAATGGTAGCAAACACATCTTTAAAATGCAAGCATTCATTTAAGTTTTACAAGGGATAGCAAAAAACAAACGTGCAACAAATTTAGATTCTACAAAGCTGAAGATCCAGTAAAGGCAGTGACAAGAATATAAATGAGGAAATAAGGTCCGTGCGACTTTTACCATGCAGTAAACATGAGGAAAGGATGGTATTAATGTCATAACCAGTGGAAAGCATACTTTTCAGGGGTCGATTTAGCATCAAGCAAACTAGAAATAAACTGCTCAGAGGTTTCGATATATTCTTTATTTTATGTGTACTTTGCAGCTAATTCTATCTCATGTTAGAAGACCCATAAAAAGGCTCTTTACATACGTCTGGATGGAGCCACAGAAATAAGGGATTCTATTTTAAGTGTTAATAAGTACATCACATTTAATTTGGAGAATTAAGGCAGATGTAAAAGTGCTGGCTCATCTAAAGACAAGCAAAGGGCAGGTGCTACTTCAGAAATGGAATAAACCCAGTAGTAACCTTTGTCTTTAAGGTTTTCTATTTGGGTTTGCAAACAAGGACTACCATGAGGAACCAAAGAGCAGACAACTTTATACCCTAGCCCTAAACAGATCCGATTTACTATTACTAACTTTATTTCACTGAAATAAATTAGAGCATAATTTATAGAATTCTCTTCTTTAAAAAAAGATGAAAAATTATTGTAATCAATTCTTCCTAGTAATTTTCACATAAGATTTCATTTATATTTAACTTTTCACAAACTTAACTACTACATAAAAGGAAGCATATATAGTCTTCTTTATATGCTGATAAATTAAAACACTATCAGAATATGAAGTCAAATTAAATGTCAAGTTTTCTCAATTTATCTTACTCCCTCAACTAAATTTAAGTAACCAAATGAATTTCTTTTTTGGTGGGGATATATACAAACTGAAGTGACTCTGAGTCAAGATCAAATGAAACAATATTTCATAAATTCTAACATGCCTATTTTCTGCCTACATTTTAGTGTTTCTGTAGTTGGTATTCATCTTTCAATTGACAGGATGTCCCAGTTTAATACACAAGTAATTTATTTTTTAACGATATAGAAAGTAGTATGATGGCATGAGTCAAAATACAATATTTTCTATTTACACCTCTGAGCAATAACATATAAATCGACCTCTGTTAAATGAAGTGAAACAATATGGTTAAAAAAAATCTGTGTGTAAATGTTGATGAAAGAAATGCTTCAAAGGATAAAAACAAACTGAAGTGATGTCATAGTGGCTCATTTACCAAAGAATCTCATTAGTGTAACAGACTTCCATGCACTGCCTATAACCTCTAAATCGTAAATTTCTTACAATAACTTACAATATTTTAACAAAATTTCTTTGGTTAATGAATTCAGTTGATAGCAGACAGCAACAGAATGCCCATAGCTAGCACATATGGGCAAAGCATTGGCATAAGAAATCTGATCAAATCCATCTATTAGTGTCTTTAACTAACCAAAACAGTACCTACCTCCCAGCCAGTACTCTGTATAATAAAAGTAAAAAAAAAAAAAAAAAAAAAAAAAAAGTGATAATGATGAAAAAAAAAAAAGAAAAAAAAGGGAAAAGCATAAAAAAAAAACTATTCAAAAGAACAAAAAGGTCAGAGGAAGTTCAGATATAAGGTACTGTATACCATAATTTTTTCTCCAGAGTATGACAAGATATTTAAAACAGTAAATATTGCCTGTAGTCATTTTTATAAAATATTTTTCAAAACCGAATATCTAAATTTTTATCTTTGAAAAGCTATGTTTTAAAAGTGAAAGCATTTTTTAAGTCAAAGTACAAAGAACAAAAAGGTCAGAGGAAGTTCAGATATAAGGTACTGTATACCATAATTTTTTCTCCAGAGTATGACAAGATATTTAAAACAGTAAATATTGCCTGTAGTCATTTTTATAAAATATTTTTCAAAACCGAATATCTAAATTTTTATCTTTGAAAAGCTATGTTTTAAAAGTGAAAGCATTTTTTAAGTCAAAGTACAAATTTTAGGGAAAAGAGAACCAGCCACCTGCTCCATGAATTTAAATTAGATCTCTAACTGTAGTGAGCTTCATGCCACTGAAATAACCAGGTTAAACAGGAACACACATTGTAATTTTGTTCAAATGTCAATAATACAAATGGATGAAAATTTCTTGGCAACTGACTTGTATAATCTGCAACTTAAAGCTCAGGAAGCCAGGATGAAATTCCTTTCAAAGTACATGTATAATTGACTATAAAATGACATACCTGTTATGATCACAAAACCTAATCAGTCTTTTGCAACTTCAATATTTTAGTAGATGACAAGAGAATTCTGGCTTAACAGGAGCAGCCCTATTTTATTTTCAGATTGTGTCAATTCACCTACAATTGCTTGGCCATGATAAGAAAAAGGTCAAGCTGGAAGACATAAAGCACCACTAGTACTGAATACAGGAGTGGATAATCACTATTCTCCCTCCTTCATAGAGTGTGCCAGCAACAGGTAACAGCATGGGTAACTCAGGAAAGGGAAAAGAAACGCAGAAGAGGAGGAGGCTCAACAGGAGCATTTTAATAGAGCCAAGGATTTACTTTCAAGGCAGTTCACTGTGAACTGTCTACTTCACTTAAAAACAAAACAAAACGTAAAAAAAAAGTTTATTTTTATTTTATGTGTATGAGTGTTTTGCTTGCATGTATGTAAGTGCACCTGTGTTGTGCAATGCCTGTGGAGGCCAGAAAAGGGCACTGGATCCCCTGGAACTGGAGTTAAGGATGGTTGTTGTTATGTGGGTACTGGGATTCAAAACCAGGTCCTCTGCAAGAGCAGCCAGCACTCTTAACCTAAGGTGAGCCAGCTCTCCAGCCCCACTTCACTTTTTTAAACTAGCTTCAATTTTATTCTAATTTTGGTGATAATGTGGACTGCATAGTGAAGTGTAAAATATTGAAATTATACTATAATTAAGTTACACAACACACTTGTATTATTCATTATTTTCACACTAGAAATATATCAAAGGTAACCAACAAGCATGTTGGAAAACTAAAGTTTGGGTGCAGTCATTTACTAGGATTTTATTAAAGTTTCATATCACTTAAAAAATTAATTTATGTTAAAAAATTTTGGCAGCAGAGGAACAGATGTTAATTTAAAAATCAGACACATATAATCATAACTTACATTGTAAAACAGAAAGGAAGGTGTAATTTCAAAGCATTGTTAAATAGTGACAATTCAAAAATATGCAAAAAGAAAAACTGTCTGGAAAGTTTATAATGGTCATAACCACTTTAGGTAAATTTATTCTTACAAAAAAAAAAAAAGTCTCGTTTTTGCCATGATACATCTTTTCATCTGCTCATTTATCACCTGGATAAAATGATCATTTCATGGGAACTAGTCTAACACAAGTATGAAGCAAATTAAGGTTTTTAGACCTTTTTCTCCACTTATACTAAAGCTAGAAATTGGAATTATTACCTGATGAACAATTTTGCTGAATGCTTCTTGAAGTTTACCATGGATTGTGGAGAGTTTCTTTGCATCCCGATTAGCTTCATGAATAGGAATAAGTATTTTATAAACCTCATTAACTGCTTCATACATGCCAGCCTATAAAAAGAATTTTTGTGAGGTATTGCTTTCTTTTACGATCAATGAAAAATAATTACAATTTGTAAATTCACAGAATTTCTATTAATATAACACCACCGTAGCTTTTCCAATAAATCATTTTAAAAACACCAATTTTTAACTGTATTAATGCTTAACAAAAGAATTTTATTCAAGGGCACTGAACTCACATGCACCCCCCCCAAGTAATTAAAGATAACATATTTACACACATGCATATTTATATTACTATATAATTTAAACTGGACATCCTACTCTTGCCTAGCTTATGACTTCATTAGGTAAGTGTGTGTGTGTGTGTGTGTGTGTGTGTACACTTAGGCATATAAACTCAGAAACTAATTCTGAGCAGAGGAAGAAACCCAATGCTCTCATCATCAGATAATCTGTGGCCTTTGGAGAAACCTAAATCATTTACTTTTCCAAAATAATAAGGACACAGGTAATTGTTTATAGGAAATTCATAGAAAAGTCTTCAAATATTTTGATCTTTAACAAAACAGGAAGTCTGAGCCACTACATTTTCTTCCATTGGGATCTAGTTGGCCAGTGGTTGGCCAATGGTTACTCTGGTTATAATCAAAGTGAGTGAGTATACTGCTGTTACATTCTTAATCTTTAATAATACACTTGTCACTGTACTAAGAGGAGAAAGAGATGCTTTCCAAATGCCATCAAGTTCTCGTTGTTTAAGATCAATACATCTATTTTCCTAAGAAAATAAAAACTGTGATTCTTATATTTTCTCATCAGTTCCTAGGAATATCTTTAAACAATAATATAGCTATAATAGTGAAATATATTTAGTGTAAGTAAAATATCCTAGTAATTATTTTAATTAAATTTAAATTAAAAAGAATTAAATTAATGTTTACAAAATACATAATTATAAACTGGGTGTTGTAGCGCATGCCTTTAATGCCAGAACAGGGGAGGCAGAAGCAGGTGGATCTCTTTGAGTTCAAGGACAGCCTGGTCTACAATCTAAGCCAGCTGGAGCTACAGGGAAACCCTGTCTCAAGAAGACAAAAAAACAAAACAAAATACATAATTATGCATAGACAGTATACATAATTACATATTAAAAGAATGAAATTATGTATAAGCAAAAGTTTCTGTAAAACAGACCTCTAGTCCATAATCTAAATGTACCACTGTGAATTACTGAAATTACATACATATATAGACATATAGCTATATTTATTAAACTATCAATAGCAAAAAGACCAAACCAAAACAAAACAAACCTCTTTTCCCTTACTGGTTCAGTAAAGGGGTGGTCAAAGTTCTTAGCAATAACACATTTTATAAAGGACTGGATATTTCTCCCCACCCCCTCAAGTTCATGTCAGACAGGTAATGTGCCTGTGTGTAACAAGGTTTGAGGGCAGCACATGTCACGCATGTGTGTGAACACCCAATCATCAAGCTTATGAACCACAAAAGGATCAGGACTGGATATTTTAAGTCTGGAAAAATACTCTTAAAATTAAGCCTGAAAGCTGGGCATGGTGGTGCACGCCTTTAATCCCAGCACCTGGGAGGCAGAGGCAGGCGGATCTCTGTGAGTTCAAGGCCAGCCTGGTCTACATAGTGGGTTCCAGGACAGCTGAGGCTACAGGGAGACCCTGCCTTTTAAAAAAAAAAAAAAAAAAAAAAAAGCCTGAAAAATCACTATATTTAAATAGAGGTTGTAAGGGTCAATAAATAAAAATAAAGGTGACAATAATGTCAAGCACACTAATACAGTGTAATAAGCACTCTACATATTGATCCCATAAGGTACATATTATTATTAGATATATTTAACTGGTAAGAAAACTGAAACACCAATAGATTGAACAATTAGTACCTGAAGAAATACAATTACTAAATAGCAGAGCTAGGATTGAACTGACAATAAGCTTTCTAAATCTGTGCACTTGGCCAATATATTGCAAGACAGGGGTAAGGCCTAGAGAAGAAAAAACTTAATTCTCAATGGGGAAGAACAGCAGCATAGTATATTACCATAAGCTTTGCTCTTACCTTTTCATGAGCCTTAGTAGCTCCTAAATTTTGGTGTTGGGACACTAAATGTTAAGCAGAAAAATCAAGGAAAGTAGGCAACTCTATGGTAAGGAAGTATCTAGCTATCTTCCTTTTCCTGTAAACATCTCATCTGGGGTCTACCTGACTGCTTCAATTCTTCACACATAGGTGGAAGGGAATAAAGGCTGGTGTCATACATTGGTAGTTAGTCAGACAAGGGTTCTAGGATGTACTCAATAAAATTCCTGACAGTTAAGAGCAGGCATCTGAAATCTACGTTGTAAAGGATCACTACACAAGCAATGGTATGGGTGGCTATAACTTTCTGGTTACCAGTGCATTGCTCAACATATTGGAAAAATGTCTATAATTCACCTGGCAGATGAACTCTATAAAGCTACATTAGCCTACTCAAACAGAACTTATATATTGCTCAGAGAAGTTTTATTTTGTTCTTTTTAAAATTTAAAGGTTTTAGAAAATATTTTGTGGTAAAATTTTACAAACTAAGCCAACTGACCAACTGACTGACCAACCAATCAGCCAACCAAACCACATACTGTAGACTACCTGCTAATTCACCGGGGGAAATAACAGATACAAATGAGCAAGCAATGTACATGTCATTGGTAATTCAGAGGGCAACTGTGGGAAGATAATGAACAGCGTTACCTACCATAGAGAAAGAAGCAGCTGCTTGTTCCAGTAATCCCACCAGTCCTGATTCAGTAAAGTACTTCCCAGAGCAGATACCTTCTTCATCTGGAGATACTACATCATCTGAGACTGCAGATTCTTCTAAAACATTAGATGAAATATTCTAGATAAAAAATATTTAAAAAGTTTTTGTAATGGAATTAACATCCTCAATAAAAAATATATATGAAGTAATTGAGGGCTAAATTGATTAAGTTAAAGAAAAGGAGAAGCTAGGGCTATAGTTTAAAGTAGAGCATATGCTCAGCCACATGTGAGGATTCAATTCCCTGTGTGTTTTGTATGTGTACACAAAACATGAAAGACAAATTTCTAAAAACATTCTCTATTTTGATATGACAATAAAATTGTAAAACTACTTCTAGATAACTTTTCTCCCAATAATGATTTGTAGAAAAGTCCTCTATCTCCACACATATGCCACTGGCACACATGGGAACAGACACACTCTACTCAGTTTTTTTTCAAGTTGTGGGAAAGAAAATTAAGAAAAATCATGGACTAAGTACTAATATGACACAGACCATCTAAAGGAGACATTCTGATCAGTTTATCCTCTCAAAATTTACTGTAAAGGAAGGTATAACATACGATCTTTTAGTTTGCTTCATAGGCACTGAGTTATTGAGGAATAGCAAGCACACTAAAAGTCCTTTTAGTCAATGAGATTGAGTTCAGCCAGCCAACATAAAAAAAGAAATGGCACATCAAGTTCCATGTAATCTCTCTTAAGTAAATACCCTTAATACAACCTTTTCTTTCTTTCAGCTTCGGTTTCCTTAAAATAGAATGTAAACTTGAAGTCAGAAGATTATCAAATTATGGATATGATGATTTTTCCTCTATCTTTTATATTACCTGGTCCAAAATTAACTCAATAGCATTTTTTTTTGAGATTTGCCTCTACTGTTTTATTCAACTTAGTTTTCAGAAAATTATCTATTTATATTCTGATATCATCAGAAGATAGAATATTTAATTAAGTTTTATTATATTCAAAATCTGCCTTAACAAGTTTTGAAGAAAAGCAAAGATTTCAACTAGAAAGTCAGAGGTTATGTATCTCTACTATATGGTTGCATACTACCATCTGTGAGCCATGATATCAATATCGCTTGTATACAGGGAATGAAGAGTGTTGACTTTATCTAGTGTATTAAGTAAAAGCGACTTAGAGAGTTTTGACTGAGGGGCTGGAGAGATGGCTCAGTGGTTAAGAGCACTAGCTGGTCTTGCAGAGGACTCAGGTTTGAATCTCAGCACCCACATGGTAGCTAACAACCATCGGTAACCACAGTTCCAGGGGATCCGATGCCTACTTCTGACCTCCGTGGACACTGTACAACACAGGTGCACTATTATACATGCAGGCAATATATTCATACAGATAAAATAAAAATAATAATAAAATCTTAAAAAAAAATTTTTGGTTGAACTGTTTCCTAAACATATAGATTATAATTTGCTATGGACAGTGTGCACAATGAATAGCTGAGTGGGATAATATACATGTTAATTTGTTCCACTATAGTATCCATTTTACTACACACACACACACACACACATTACATTTTGCTGTATACCTTAAATATAAAACATTACAAGTTTTCATTACCTCACACAGTAGGCAGAGGCAGTAAGATCTCTGTGAATTCAAGGCTAGCCTGGTCTACAAAGAGAGTTCCAGGCCAGCTGGAGCTACAGGGAGACCCTGTCTCAAAAATACCAACAACAATAACAACATCATTACTTAATACCTAAATTTTTAATATTTTGAGGGTCATATATTTTCAAGATGCAAAGTCTAAATAAAAAGTAGGAAAGGGAAAGAGAAGAAATATACACAACACTGATAATTCAGAGGTAAGGAACTGTTGAAAGAGAAGAAATATTCTTTTTAAAAAATTTTTTTTGATTATTTTTATTTTATATGTATGCATGCATTTTATGTGTATGTGTGTATTGCCTGCATGTATGTAAGTGCACCCATGTCATGCAATGCCCAAGGAGGACAGAAGAGGGCACTGGATCTCCTGGAACTGGAGTTACGAACAGCTGTTAGCTAACTACCATGTGGATGCTGGAATTTGAACCCCGGTCTTCTGCAAGAGCAGCTAGTGCTCTTAACGGTTAAGCCATCTCTCCAGCCCCCAGAAGAAGTACTCTTTAACTGGGGAAATAGCTCAGAGATATCTATGCCCACCAAGCACAAGTCCTAATTTCAATCCCCCATTTTTTTTTTTAAAGCATTCTTTAATAGGGCTGGAGCGGTAGCTCAGTGGTAGAGTACTTTCCTGGAGTGTGCAAAGGGCCCAGCAGAGTAAGCAAAACAAAACAATGCAACAACCTAATGATAATGACAATGTAATGTTCATATACCCTGAAAAGCACTGAGCTAACTCTTCATGCTTTCTCCACAAACTGAAGGATTCTAAGTAACAATTAGTAAAAGTTAAAACCAAAACAGAACATACCTTGATTTCATGTACATATATATAGCAGATTCCTACCTGAAATGTAACACACCCAACAGGAAGATACTTCCGGTCCTCTAGCATGCTCAAATACTCAGCAACAAGTGCTGCTGAGTGGACTAGGCACTGAGCGGCTTCAGCATGATTGCTTCGTTCAGAGTGTTTGCCAGCCATGTTCTGCAACCAGGTCAATCGCAGGTCTGGAGAGGTCTGGTAGCCCTTGGCAATTCTAATGAAGACAGAAATGCTGCTCAGTTACCACTTGCTTCCTAAGCTGTGTGGATAGTTCAGAGAGCTGTTCAGAGTTTACCTAGACAAGTTCTTGTTATTGCACTCAACATCTTAGGACAAGCTTGTAAGTGACAAGAAAATGTCACCATGTATATATAGAGGGTAACTGTGGTACCTGAAATGGGTATTACCAGTTTGGGTGGGGACAAAAAAAGACATGCCATCTTAAAATGTGGATGAAGGAAATCACCAGTTAGGGAGAAGAACAGATTTTATCATTATTTATTATTCTTGTGTGTATGAGTGTATTATTGTGCATGTATGCCGGTGCACCTGTTGTGCAATGCTTACAGATTTCAGGAAAGGGTGTCAGATGCCCTGGAACTAGAGTTACGGACAGTTGTTACCCACCAGATGAACCTGGGTCCTCTGCAAGAGCAGCCAGTGCTCTTAACCATTGAGCTATCTCTCCAGCCCCCAAGTTCGATTTTATGTGCTCTTTATGAGAACGTAGGGAAGTCATATTTAAGGAAAAATAGAAAATATACAAGGTAGTTTCATCACACTGACTTCATTTTAAGAGAATAAAGTGATTTATTTGTTACTCTTAGGACAGGCAAAACTGAAAAGAGAGGGTAATATGGCAAAGAAAAAGTCCCAGGTTTTGCTATTGCATCTATTAGGATCCAATAGGAGGGGTTAGAGATGGTTCAGTGGCTAAGAGCATTGGCTGCTCTTGCAGAGGACCTGGGTTCAGTTCCCAGAACCCCTATTGTACCTAACAATCCCTCTGGCCTTCTTGGGCATTGCATGCACATGGTGCAATTAAATACATGCAGGTAAGATACTAATACACATTAATAAATAAGATATAATAGGAATTCAAATTTCTCAACATTTGCACCAAAAACTGTACCAGAAATAGTACCTTTAGTTATAACTGTAATTAGGACATTAATTTGAAATTAGGACAATTTATATTATGCTAAACATTCACATACTGTATATTCTTAATTTTTTTTTTACATTTAAAATGTGGGTTTTGGGCTTTTCTAGGAAGTTCAAGATTTCATTCCCAAACACTAAAAATAAAAACAAACAAACTGAATAGTTATATTTACTTTTTGAAAGCAGTAATAGGAAATTCGAGAAAGCAGCCTCAAAAGTTCACTTTGATCTTTTTTTTTTAAAGAACATTTATTTATTTGTTTATTTTTATGTGTATGAGTGTATTGCTTGCATGTATGTGAGTGCACCCGTGTCGTGCAATGCTGCAGAGGTCAGAAGAGGGCTTCGAATTCCCCTGGAACTGGAGTTAAGGATGGTTCACAGTCACCATGTGGGTGATGGGACTCAAACCAGGGTCCTCTGCAAGAGCAGTCAGTGCTCTTAAACTGCTGAGTCATCTCTCCAGCCCCCCCCCCCCCGGATCTTTTAACCTAAATTAGAAAATTACAGAGCTAGAGAGATGGCTCAGTAGTTAAAAGCACTGGCTGCTCTTACAGAGGACCCAGATTTGGTTCCCAACACCCACATGGCAGCAAACAACTGATACTGTTACTCCAATTCTGGGGATCTGATGCCCTCTTCTGACCTCTGTGGGCATTGTATGACATGGGGGCACTTATATACATGCTGGCAGAATGCTCATACACATAAAAAATTAAAGTAAACCCTAAATAAAATGAAAAGTTTAAAAAAAAGGAAAATCACTTAATTTTTTGTACTTTTCTTCTCTTTTAATGTTACCCAAAGTATCTAAGTCCATTATGCAAATAATAAGTGGATCACATATACTACCTGTACATGAGATCAATCAACATTTCAGGATCCTCTTGGTGTTCCTTCATTTTAACAGTATCAGAAAGGATCATATGGAGATTGAAAACCAGATCTTGGACCTGCAGTAGAGAATTATATGAAAATTTTCTTTGTCATTCATTCTTAAAACCTAAATGAGTTTGGGAAATATTTCAGATAAGCCTCTAAAGATTTGAAAAAAAGTTTTATCATACTGATAATATTCTAAAGAGGCCAAGTATGTGGGTGTGGTGAGGGAAAAGCAGTAAACAATATCAGTTCTTCAGCAGAATATGATTTTTTTTCATTGCTTTCAAATGGAAACAAGTAGCACTGTAAGTGAAGTATATAAACTATAGGGAGATGGGGAATGCAAGTGACAAATGGAAAATTCTCTCCTATGTTTTTGATTTTAATTATAAGTTAACTTGATGAGGGTTACAGAGCTGGCTCAGTGGTTAAGAGCATTGGCTACTCTTACAGAGGTCCCGGGTTCAGTTCTCAGCACCCACATGGTGGCTAACAACTGTCCATAACTCCAGTTCCAGGGGATCCAATACCTTCAGTGCCTCCTTCGGCACTGAAGACATGCAGGCAAAACACTCATAAAATAAGTAAAATTTAAAAAATTAGTTTGATGAAACTTTATTTCAAGGCAAATTAATATTTGAATAATAAGAATGTTTCATCACAAAGCATTGTCTACATTGCCAAAGTTTATTTTTAAACAAATGTACAAATTAGACACCAAAGATATTAACTATTTTAAAAATGAGTGACTAAGAAGATGGTTTAACTCGCCATGTAAGCATGAAGATCTGAGTTTGTCAATACCTACGTAAAAGGCAAGTGTGGTGTTTGGAGTGCATCTATAATCCTAGTAGATGGGGAGATAGAGGCAGAAGATTCATGGGTCTTGGTGGCCAGAGCCAGCCTAGTCTAACTGATAAACTCCAGGTTCAATGAGTAAACCTGCCTCAAAAATAGGATGGAAAAGCAGCTGAGGAAGATATCTGACATTGACCTCAGGCCTTGACACAGATATACACATGTGTACCTGCACATACACAAACACACATGGAAGACAGCCTAAGAAAACAGTCTGAGGTACATGACATGCAGAAAGAAATATGTAAAAGCCTCCATGAAAACCCCTATAAACAATCTTTAAATTTCTTATTCAATAATCTTACTGCAATTAATAATTTAGACAGTAGCATTTCTAACCTGATCAGGAAATGTTGTTTCCCTCAATTCCAGATCTTCTTCAGCATATGTCAATATAGTCTTTAGAGAACGTCTTAAGAATTCTTCATTAAAATTCTGAGATGTACCCACCAAGGAGGATAGTGACATTGTTACTTGCATTTTAACTCTGGCAAAGTTCTGTGAAAGGGAAATTGTCAGGTCAATATTTAACACATTTAAAATAAAACACATTTTGTTTCTTGGCTAAAGGATTAAGACAGGGCTGGGACTGTGGCTCAAGAGTAGGGTGCTTGCCCAGCTTGTATGAGGTCCTGGGTTTGATCCCAGCTGCAAACAAAGCAAAAATACATATTTGGTGAAAAATAATTCTGAATAAAAGATTTTTTAAAGTAATGAAATATGCATACTGAAATATACCCTAGTGGTGGCACATGCCTTTAATCCCAGCACTCAGGAGGCAGAGGCAGGTGGATCTCTGTGAGTTCAAGGCCAGCCTGGTCTACACAGTGAGTTCCAGGACAGCTGGGGCCACAGGGAGACCCTGTCTCAAAAAGACCAAAAA
>NW_008350119.1:77131-85633 GCF_000622305.1 Nannospalax galili
TGGTGGCACACGCCTTTAATCCCAGCACTCGGGAGGCAGAGGCAGGCAGATCTCTGTGAGTTCAAGGCCAGCCTGGACTACATCCTGAGTTCCAGGACAGCTGGGGGAAAATGGGGACCTGCCACAAAAAAGACAAAAAAAAAAAAAAAAAAGCACTTAGAATTTAAGATTTTTGTTGCAATAGACTACAAAATGAGTGAAAAAAGATCTATGTTAGAGCTCAATCTGAAACTGAGTCTTCATCTTTACATTTGTTTATATGAGGTATCTGAGGTACGTATCGTGAATAATAAACATTTTACAGCTGAAATGAAAGATTCTGACTGATATCATAAATTCTTCAATGTAGGGCATCAAGCACACTCAGTATACATTCTATCACTAAGCTATTTTCCAACTACTAAATCTTAAATTCTAAGTGGAAAATGTAGCATTTAAACTCTGGTTTATTTCATTAGTTCCACACTATAATGAAAGTACTTTAGATACATATTATGTAGCAGAATCTTTTATAGTGAGGTCTACTATTTAGAATTTACATTATTAATTATTATTATTATTATTTTTGGTCTTTTTGAGACAGGGTCTCCCTGTAGCCCCAGCTGTCCTGGAACTATGTAGACCAGGCTGGCCTTGAACTCACAGAGATACGCCTGGCTCTGCCTCCTGAGTGCTGGGATTAAAGGCATGCGCCACCACGCCTGGCATTATTATTATTATTTAGTATAGATTCATTTCTGCTCTACCATTCCTGATGAAACCATTCTTTTTAATTTTTTATTTTTATGTGTATGAGTGTTTTGTCTGAATGTATGTAAGTGCACCTGTGTTATGCAAATGCCTGAGGACCAGAAGAGGGAGTCAGATCCCCTGGAACTCGAGTTATGGTTATTGATAACCATGTAGGTGTTGGGAACTGAACATAGGTCCTCTTTAAGAGCAGCCAGTGCTCTTAACTGCTGAGCCATCTCTCCGGCCCCTCATGAAACCATTCTTAATATTAACTGTCAAATCTAGGACTTAAAAAAAAAAAAAACAGTATGCTACTTCACATTTTTGTACATTTAAATGTACTGATTACTTTCTCCTTTGAACCTCTTGCTTTATCTTCAGTGGTGCTGCCTTATACTGGTTTTCCCTTCTTTGTTTTGTTTTGTAGTGCTGGGTACTGAACTCAGGGCCTCAGCAAACAAAGAAAAGTGTTTCTACTACTGAGCTACATTTTTAGCTCATTTTATTCTTTACTCCTTTTCTACCTTCTTTATTCCTTGTTTGTCTTTCTTAAAAACAAAGTGTGATGGTTATTGTTAATTTACAACATGACAGAATCTAGAATTACTTGGGAACCAAACCTCCAGGCACATCTGTGAGGGATTATTTTGGTTATATCAACTGATGTGGGAGGACTTATTTTAATTGTTGGTACCAGTCCCTGAAAAGGAGATCCTGGACTCTATAATGGAGAGAGGGAACTGAGCAGCAGCATACATTGATCTCTTCCTGTTTCCTGATTATGTGGGTGTTAATTTGACCAGCTACTTGAAGCTCCTGCTTCCTTGACTTCCCAGCTGTGATGGACTGTACCTTGAACTGTACTGAAAATAAACCCTTTTTCCCTTCAGTTGCTTTTGTATTTTACCACAGCAACAGGAAACGGAGCTGAGGTAGCAATGTTTCCTATTTTTTTTTGTCAAAAATCTCTTTATTCTTCCACAATCTCAAGAGAGCCTCACTGATGCCTTTCCCTTGAACTAACTTATATACTGCTTTGTCTTCAGTTCATAGACCTCTGTAGAGCTCAAGACCATTCTATTTTACTAAACAGCTCTACCTGGATGTTTCATGGATAGTCCATAGTCAATATATCTAACACACCTTCTTCCCCACTGATTTACTCAGACTAAAAATATAGGGGTCACCCACACTCACTCTTCTCATTTTTCATACCATATTCTCTGATCTGTTCTAAACTATCTCCCTTTTAAAAAAATTCCTAAAACCACTACTTTTGTTAACACCTTTAGTATTTCTTACCTGAATCACTGTAGTAACTTCCTAATCAATCTCCCTGACTTTGTCTTATCCCTGAAGCCTACCTTTTATGTAAAACCAGGCATAGTAAATGAATATCACTCATCTCTTTAAAATACTCCAGTGTCTGTCTATAGTGTGAAGGATATAAGATTAAAGTATTCATTACAGTCAATATGTCAAATTATGTAGTGGGAACCTAGAATACAGTGATGAGTTTAAGCATCACTGCCAGTTTAAATTTACCAATTACTTTCTAGAGGTACTATCCAGTACTGATACATGAATTGCTTTTTTTTTTTAAAGAAAAAATGGATTTTCTAAAATAACAGAAAATGCTATTAAGAATATGTATCAAGAAAATTCTATGAATAAACAAATTTTAGAGACTTTATTTAAAAAACTAATCAATAAAGTAGCTAGAATCTCTCAAGAGAGAGTACTTGGTGCCTAATAAAAACAGAGCAGTGTGAGTCCATATTACACACACACACACACACACACACACACACACAGAGTAGAGGAAATTAGAGGTAAGAACTTGTGTATGATCTCCATAGAATAAGAAATACCCATGTGCTGGGCAGGGCCAAGTGGCCCCCTGCCAGGCCACCATGGCAACCAGGAAGGTGGGCTCAGGCTGGAGACAGAGATCTAGTGCTGCAGCTCCAAGTGCCAGTGGGAGTGGATCCCCGAGCTCTTCAAGCATCTGTCAACCAAGCACATTGCCAACGATGACACAGATGAACTTCTCCTCGGGTAGTTGAAAGTAGAGCAACCCTTGAAGGAGAAACCACTGCGGCAGGGAGCCAGTCCCCCCCCCCCCCCAGATGACTGAAGTATATGGGCATCTGACTGCTGCCATGGACCGAGGGAACCTCAAGCCAGAATTCCTATAAGAATCCAATCTGATCATGGCCAAGTTGAAGTATGTGGAGGGAGTTTATGGGGAAGCTCTGAACATTTATGCCCAGGTGGGCCTTGATGACATGCCGCTGACAGCCATTGCCCCCTATGGGCTGCAGATGATTGTGGAAGCCTATACTACCCAGGATGAGAGGTTATCAGAGTAGAGTCTTGAACAGGACTTTGCCCTGGCATTTATAACAAGGTTCCTTGGAAATCTCATAAGTCAACAGCCATCTGGATAATAATGGTGGTGGTGGTTGCTGCTCCTGCTGCTGCTAGAACAACTTGAGTGACTCAAAGGCCTTCATGAGCTTCTCCAGCGTGGCCATGGTGGCCTCCTGAGGGTCCGGAGTGCACTAGTGCATGCTGCGCCATTCAGCAGCCGAGAAATGAGTAGCGATCTGCATGGGCAGGAGCAGAAGCCAGGTGCCGGCCATCTTGGGCCCATCCCCTCTATCCTGAGGATTTTATTTGAAAGATTTTAAGCAGAGGAGCAAAATTTTAGCCAGTCAAATGAAGTAGCTTTGTTCCAGGGGATCCAATGCCCTCTTCGGACCTCTGTGGGCATTGCAGGACATGAGTATGCTTGTATACATGCAGAGAAAAACACTGAGAGCCTGAGAACTTAAGAACTAGAGCTGCAGTCCTCTCCTGTGAGCTGGAGCATCCTCTCCTCAGAACTGGAGCTGTGGTTCTTCCTGTGAGCTGGAGCTCATGGACCCTTCCCATGAGCTGGAGCTGTTCCCCCTCCTGTGAGCTGGAGCTGCAATTCCCCTCCTGTGAGCTGGAGTTGCGGGTCCCTTCCTGTGAGCTGGAGTTGCGGGTCCCCTCCTGTGAGCTGAAGCTGTGGTCCCCTCCTGTGAGCTGGAACTGTGGACCCCTCATATGAGCTGGAACTGTGGTACTCTCCTGTGAATTGGAGTCGTGGTCCTCTCCTATGTGCTGGAGCTCTGGTTCTTCCTATGAGCTAGAGCTGTGGTTCCCCTCATGGAGCTGGGGTTGTGGTCCCCTTCTGTGAGCTGAAGCAGTGGTTCACCTACTGTAAGCTGGAGTTGTGGTGCCCTACCTTGAGCTGGAGTTGTGATCCTCTCCTGGGAGCTGGAGATGTGGTCCCTTCCTGTGAGCTGGAGCTATAGTTCCCCTCCTGTAAGCTGGAATCGGGTCCTCTCCTGTGAGCAGGAGCTGTGGTTCCCCTCCTGTGAGCTGGGGCTGTGGTCCTCTCCTGTGGTCTGGAGTCCTGGTCCTCCCTGTGAGCTTCTTATGAGCTGCAGTTGTGGTGCCCTCTTGTGAGCTGAAGCTGTGGTCCTCTCCTGTGAACTAGAGCTGTGGCTCCCCCCGCTGTGAGCTGGAGCTGTGGTCTCCTCCTGTAAGATGGAGCTGTGGCTCCCCTCCTGTGAGCTGGAACTGTGGTCCTCTCTAATGAGCTGGAGCTGTAGTCCCCTCCTGTGAGATAAAGGTGTGCTCCTCTCCTGTGATCCGGAGTTGTGGTCCCCTCCTGTGAGATGTAACTGTGGTACCCTCATATGGACTCCCAGGAGGGATGATTGGAATGGACTGTGCTGGATCTGGTGCTCACCCACTGCTGAACATTAATGCATCCTTCAACTCTCACTGGAGAAGTTTCCTTATGCAGCAGATGGTGATTGATACAGAAACTTCTAATATGTGGGAAGGAACGGGCTGTAGAGCACCTATTTTTGAGTGGGATGTCTCTGACAAGCTTCTGGAGCTCAGGGCTCATGAAACATTGCAGAGGGGGAGGTAAAAAGATTGATTGTAAGAGCCAGAGGTGGTGGATAACCATGGCGGGGGGGGGGGGGGGGGTGGGTTTTCCAGACAGCTGGTCATTTACTCATATGAACACAAAGCAGTGGTGACAGCATACACAAGCCCTATGCAAGCTCCAGTGAATGAATCTACACTGGAGAACATTTGGAGATTCAAGTTAGACTCTATAGGCTTTATTATACAGAGAGAATATATCAAATTGAAGGGGGGGCAATTGGGGAGGTGTGAATGGGAGAGGGGATATAAATGTCATCAAATTAGATTGTATAGAAATTGCAAAAAATCAATAAAAATGCAAAAAAAGAGAAATATCCAGATTTCTAAGTTCTTAATACTTGTCTGCTAAAGCTATTATTTCATTATGAATCCAGGGAATTTTCATGGCAAAATACTTACATTCCCAATCTCAAAGTTCTGCCTCATGAGGAGATAGAGGGAGGCACTAGCATGTGACCGTATTGTACCAATGCTGCTGCTGCAATGTCGGAGAAGTCGGAGGCATAAATCAGCACACTGCTCTGTTTCTTCTTCAAACAAGAGCTCGGGGAACTATAAAAAAAGAGGTATGTTAATATAGCCTGAACTCTGGCAGGTTAGCCCAGAAACTAAAAAGAATGGTTAAGGGATAATATCAGTTAATGGTCAACAGTGTAGACCATAGTCAAACAGATTGGGTTCAAATACCAACAGTATTACTTGTTAGCTAGAAGTGTGACTCTGGACAAGTTTTCTTTCTCATAAATTAAGCCCAATATTATTTACATGGGATTGCTGTGAGGCTTCAACCAGATATTATGAAAAGCATAGTACTAATAAATAAAAATTACATATAAAATAAACAAATAAGAATGCACATATTTCCAAGAGAAAACATGGGAAATAAATATTTGAAGCATTAGAACAAACAAAATAACTTTTACCACAGTATGAACTGACTCAATGGGTTGAATTGTTTGTATGATTCTTTTAAAAAATATTTTTATTATTTTATGTATATGAGTGTACTGCCTACATGTGCCTAAGTACATCCCGTTTGTGCAATGCCTGTGCAGGTCATTAAAGGGTGTTGGATTCCCCTGGCACTGACATTATGGAAAGTTTTTAGCCACCATGGGTCCTCTGCAAGAGGAACCAGTGCTCTTAACTGCCGAGTCATCTCTCCAGCCCCTGAACAATTCTTAATAAATGTTTTTGTTGTTGTTGTTGTTTGTTTTTGTTTTGCTTTTTTGAGACAGGGTCTCCCTGTAGCTCCAGCTGCCTGGAACTCACTCTGTAGACCAAGCTGGCCTCGAACTCACAGAGGATCTGCCTGCCTCTGCCTCCTGAGTACTGGGATTAAAGGCATGCACCACAGTTTTAAAGGAATAGATGAGGTGAGGGGATGGAGCTCAGTGGTAGAGTGCTTTTATAACAAGTATAAGGATCTAAGTTTAATCTTCAGTACCATAAAAACAAAACAAAAACAGAACAAGGTCAAAAAAATAAAAAGAGACTACACCCAAGTACTCAGTATCTGATTTTAGGCTCTTAAAACAAAATGACTAGTTTTGGATGAGAAACTGGTTAACAATGATCCAAATAAATACAAAATTTCTAAAGACTGACAGAAGCAGAGACACAGAGGAATCAAGGGTATTAAATGTTCAAATTTTATCTATGTAAATATTAACCAGTTAATGTGGCAAACAATCTTATACAATGTTAAAAGAAGAAAACAAAGTAAGATAAGACTGCAGGGACAAAATAGCCTACCTTTGAGACCAGAGCTCTCTGCGTAGCAAAGCAGTGCTGCAGGTAGACTGCACTTTGGTTACAAGCCATACTATGTAGTAGCACTTTCAGCACCCCACCAAGAATGCTCTCTTTGGATTCTGTTACAGAAACAGTCTGCAATTTAAAGATAAAATATAATAAATACAGATGTACTTATAAATATGTAAAATGTCTAAAAATCCAAGCATTTGCCAGACCAGAAAACGGTAAGATCCAGGAGGCATTCAAAGAGAATAAGCTGAGCAGGATTTGGATAAAAGGAGAAAAGACAGGGAGGAGGCTAGAGAGACTTTAAGTTGTGAGTTGGGGAGAAAGTAACAGATACAACAGCAAGAAAGTGTGGAGTATGTTCTAGGAAAATCTGTATGTAGCAATGGAAGTCCAAGCTGAGATACATGTAGAAGATAACTAGAAGTTAAGGCAAAAGCTAGAGCACGTGCCCACGGCAGATAATGTTAGCTATATATCAACAAATCATTCTTTCCTTCTTCCTTTAGGAACAGGAACCCTAGATTTTGTCTGGAGACTTGGAACTCAGCTATACAGACATCTGAACTAAAGAGAAGTTGAATCTTACGAGGCATGCCCTTAGAAATGCAAGTGCACTCTGCTTCTGCTCTACCAAATGACGTGTAGGTGTAAGAGGCAAGGCTTGAGTAAGCATCTTGCATAAGCTATTGTAGAAATAACTTTTTCTTTTGTAAAAAAATATATATTTCAAATATTTATTATTTTTATTTTATGTGTATGAGTGTTTTGCCTGCATGCATGTAAGTGCACCGCATGACTGAAATGCCCTGCAGGGGTCAGAAGAGGGTGATGGATCCCCTGGAACTGGAGTTATAGAGGGCTGTTAGCCATCATGTGAGGGCTGGGAATCGAATTCAGGTCCTCTGGAAGAACAGTAAGTGTTCTTAATCATTGACTCATAGCTCTAGCAGCTAGAAATCTTGTTTCTTTTCATACTATTCTTTTCTAGTAGTTGTGGATCTATTTCAATTGACAGGAGTACCAAAATATAGTCTTCAAAAGTCTGAAGAATTTCCTTATTTTTGATATTAAGCAATTAAGAAATACCGAATGTGATGGCTAATCCTGGGTGTCAACTTGATTTGATCTGAGATTAACTGAAATGAAAGAGATCTTCTTGATTGCATCATCTAAAGCCGGAAGACACACCCTAAATGTGGGCATTACCTTCTGATGGCAGCCGGTATAAAAGACCAAGGCAGAGAACACAGGGCTTTTTGCTGCTTGCCTTCTCTCTCGCTGGTGAGTTCGTCTTGCTGCTGTAGACTGAAGACTAGCTGATATTTTGGAATTTATCAGACCTTCAGCACCGGATTGGGACTACTGAGACATCCAGCCTTGTGGACTGAGCGACTACAGATTCTCAGCCTCTCCAGTGTGGTGCAGCCATTGTTGGACTACTTGGACTCTATCCTGTGAGCTAAGCTGATAAATCTTTATACATATTCATTCTACTGGTTCTGTTTCTTTGGAGAACCCTGACTAATACAGATTGTGGTGCCAGGAGTGGTACTAGGGAAACAGAATTGAAAGGATGAATTTCTTTAATGGGCTTATTGGTATTTGGAGCAGGCTCTCCAAGTCAGAGTCTTCAGATAGCATGGAGAGTACTGAAAATCCATGGTGTAGACTATTTGAAACAATTATGGAGATAGACCCATTTGAATCTCCTAACTCACCTCTTGTGAGGAGCAAGAAATTTAGTGACTCTATACATAAAACATTTGATGATTTGTGGAAAAATAAGAAAAATAATGATGCTGGCTGGTTACTTTTAGCATCTCTGGATAAAGTAATGAAGATAAACAATGAGCTTAATGACAAAATTGACAAGCTCCATATTCGAACCAACAGTTTAAATGTTTCCAAGTGTGCCCTGGAAGAGAATCTTCTCTCCAGCAGCCAGAGAGCTAAAGCTGCAGAAAATCAAGCTGGAGCCCTTATTATACGTTTGGCTGACCTACAACGTAA
>NW_008350119.1:89073-94131 GCF_000622305.1 Nannospalax galili
TTGCTGCTTGCCTTCTCTCTCGCTGGTGAGTTTGTCTTACTGCTGTAGACTGAAGACTAGCTGATATTTTGGAATTTGTCAGACCTTCAGCACCGGATTGGGACTACTGAGACATCCAGCCTTGTGGACTGAGCGACTACAGATTCTCAGCCTCTCCAGTGTGGTGCAGCCTTGTTGGACTACTCGGACTCTATCCTGTGAGCTAAGCTGATAAATCTTTATATATATTCATTCTACTGGTTCTGTTTCTTTGGAGAACCCTGACTAATACACCGAATTTTTAAAATAATTTTTTTGCATATGCTGTATATCTGTGTCTCCGTGGTATGTGTGTATGTGCATGTGTGTAGATCAGAAGAGGCATTCAGTGTCCTCGTCTATCATTCTCTGCCTATTCCTTTGAGAAAGGGTCTTGAGTTTTCCTGGCTAAGCTAGAAGCCAGCAAGCCTCAGGGATCCTCCTGTCTCCATTTTCCTTGGAGCTGGGGCTCCAGGTGTGTGCTGGATGCTAGGCTTGTTCCATGGGTGCTGGGATCTGAACTGCAGCCCTCATGACAGTGCAGCAAATGATCATTTGAGACATCTCTCCAGTCTCAGGAAATTTTCAAGTTTTTATGTTTCAAAAATTTCAATCAGGGTAATAAGCACTAAAATGTAAGAAAAATAATCTCACGGAAACATCAAGAACAGATCAGAAAGAGAACATAGAACATCATCAAGTAGGTAGCCATTATAATAACTTTGAAATAAGAACCTAACAAAGTGATGACAGTAGAAAGGGAATGGAGATACAAGTGAGAGACATATTCACTAAAACCAAAAAATCAGGAGGCAGAGGCAGGTGGATCTCTGTGAGTTCAAGGCCAGCCTGGTCTACATAGTGAGTTCAGGACAGCTGGGGGCTACAAAGAGGCCCTGTCTCAAAAAGACCAAAAAAAAAAATATTCAAATCTTGTTTCTTCCATTTCCTGTGTGACCATGGGAAACTGCTTAATATCCCTGTGGCTACCAACTCTTATGTATAAGATGGGGCAATTATCATTTCGGTTGCCTAAGGTTTTTTTCTTTTTTGATCTTTTAGAGACAGGGTCTCCTTGTAGCCCCCTGGAACTCACTACGTAGACCAGGCTGGCCTTGAACTCACAGAGATCTGCCTGCCTCTGCCTCCCGAGTGCTGGTATTAAAAGCGTGCGTCACAACGCCCAGCTGCCTAAGGTTTTTAAAAAGACAAAATTAACATCTGTGAAGTACTTAGGACATTGCCTTAAAAAACTGTGTAAATGTTAGATATAGCTACCACTACTAACAGGATAATACTGTCCAGAAAGCTATCAACACACCAAATAACGTAATTATATATGAAAAACATAAAACACTGCTATAATATGTAGATACAGATAAACTTAGCATATCTCTATCTTGCATGTTGACTGTATTATGGCAAGACCTCCTAGTATAAACACTCAGCAGCCACTTGGAAATGCAAAACTAGGCCTTGAAGAGGACAAAGAGATGAAGATTTTATAATCATGCTCAAAGAATAAACATCTGAAACTGTGGGAAGAGATATAATTTATAATTAGAGACTTACAGATGGCTTACAACTAAATGTTTAGGAACTACTGATGTTTAACTATAATTATATGGCTCAAAACCTACTTTCTTTCCAATCCCTGTTTACCAAGTCTGTGCTTATTCCTCTTGCTTGTGTTCTTACCTGGACAACAATCTCTAACGTATCTAAAATGATTAGGTTTGCTTCAGTAGCCAGGTTTCCGTCAATCAGTGCTTCATGTTCAATCTCTGCTCTTGACCTAATAATACAAAACATACAACAAGTTTTACTTATCTTTTGAAAAGCCAGAAGTAAAAAATGACTTAAAGATTCAGTAAAACAAGAACCTTTAAATTATTTAAAATATTTGCTTGAATAAAAACTTGCAAGAAAGTAAGAAAATAGGCAATTTCATATATTAGAATGTTCTGTTTCCTAAATCTTTATTCCTAGCACTGAAGCACCTAAAGGCATGCATGCTTGCTTTAGCTTTCAGAGCTGTAGCAGTGAAAGGTGCCAACACTAGGTGGTGCTATGTAGGCTTACATCAGGACTGCCTTATTTTAAAGCAACATTCAAAGTTTAGTAATCATCTTAGATTCCAAACATTTTCAGTGTATCTATTAACAATGCATCTATTACTTTATTTTTCTAAGTGTTCATCTAACTTCCTCTTGGTTGTTCCTACAAATATTCTCAGAAGACAGTTTAGCTCTTAAGTGATATTAGACAGAATCAGGCATTAGAAAAAAAAACTTGAAAAAAGAAAAAAATATGTGAGGTGAGAGATATATTAAAAGGCATGACTATAGTTATTTAAAATATTGTAAGATATATTTAAAAAATCATACTGTGCATAGTGTAAATACATGGTGGCTCACAACCACCTGTAACTCTAGATGCAGAGGATCCGACACCCTCCTCTGGACTCTGTAGGCTCCAGTATGCATGTGGTGCACATAAAGTCAAGTAGGCACACACATATGCATAAAAAGATAAATAAATAAATAAATAAAATTTAAAGGCTGTTTTACTCTTCATTGTCCTTTTTTGTATCTAGCACAAAGTGAGTATTCAATAAAAGTTTAGTAAGTAAAAGTTTTAAAAATATATAAAGCATTGTACTATAACAAATTCTTTCCTCAAATATTTTAAATCTAAATTTAAAGTTAAAATATTAGTATTTTATCTTTTAATATAGGAATGCCGAATAAATACAAAATAAAACTCAAACTAATGAATTTCCTTTTGCATTTAAAATGCAGCCACCCATTAGAAGCACAGCAGGCTATAGTACTTGTCAAGCTTCTCCGTGTTCTGACGCCAGTGTGTCATATCCTTTCTCCACCTCAGGTTTTCTTGGCTTCCAAAGGCACTTCCAGATGGGCTTCTCTCTGCCAAACAAATTTTAAAACCAATTTAAAAATGTTATTTCAGCTGGACTACATAAATGTATATTTGAAAACACAAGAAACACTGTATATCATTCATTTTATGTGTATCAATTTTTTTTTCAGTAAAAGTCTAGTACTAGACAGTGGTGATTTTTTTAAAACTTTTTTTTAGTGTTTGTTCTTTGAGATAGCATTTCCCTATAGTTCCATCTGGCCTGGAACTCATTATGTAGACCCTGATTTCACAGAGATCCACCAGCCTTTCCTTCCCAAATGCTGGGATTAAAGGGGTGCATGACCACGCCTAGCTTGACAATAGAGATTTTTTTTTTTTTTCCTTTTTGAGACAGGGTCTCCCTGTAGCCCCAGCTGTTCTGGAACTCACTATGTACACCAGGCTGGTCTTGAACTCACAGAGATCTGCCTGCCTCTGCCCCCCCAGTGCTGGGATTAAAGGTGTGCGCCACCACGCCTGGCATGACAGTAGTAATTTTTATTTGAACGTTTTCACAATAATTAAGAAAGAAATATTTGATAAACACGATATGTTTTTTTTTGGGGGGGACCCTTTTAAAGGAAAGAAAGGGTCAAACACAGATTTTCTTGTAAGGACTACATGATAACACCTCATTTCCTCCACTGTACCTTGTGCTATGCCATTAGGTAATCAACTCTCCTTGCTCTCCCTAATGGTATAGTTTGGGTAGTTTGACTACATATGCTCTTGATTAGAACTTGGTGCAATGATTATCTGGGCCTTTTATTTGATTAGTTTGCCCACAAATTTTCAGTGGGCAATCACCCATCACCTCTTCAGAAGGGTCTTCCCCTACTCTACAAGACATCCTTGCCAATGAATCTGCTCTTTTGCCACCCACAGCATTAATTAACAATTTAAAAAACCTTATTTGCTCTGGAAATTGTTATTGAATATGTTAATGCTGTAATGAAATGCTTCTAATCATGTGGTTATTAAACAATTAAAAAAAAAACCTTATTTATTATTCTTTTTATTTTATGTGTATGAGTGTATCGCCTCCATGGGTGTAAATGCCCGTTGAGCAATGCCTCTGGAGATGAGAAGAGGGCATCAGATCCCCTGGAACTGGAGTTACGAATGGTTGTTAGCCACCATAAGGGTGCTGGGAATTGAACCAAGGTCCTCTTGGAGCAGCCAAGTGCTCATAACAGCTGAGTTATCTCTCTAGCCCCAATAATAATAATAATAATTATTTTTTGGTCTTTTTGAGACAGGGTCTCCGTGTAGCTCCAGGTGCCTGGAACTCACTCCGTAGACCAGACTGGCCTCAAACTCACAGAGGATCCACCCGCCTCTGCCTCCCGAGTGCTGGGATTAAAGGCCTGCGCCACCACGCCCAGCAGCCAATAATTAATTTAAAAAATACTTTATTATTTACTATTACTTTATGTGTACGAGTGCATTGCCTGCATGCATGTAAGTGCACCTGTGTCATGTAGTGCCTGTAGAGAACACAAGAGGGTGTCAGATCCCCTGGAACTGGGGTTAAGGATGGCTGTTAGCTGCCATGTGGGTGTTGGGATTCGAACCCAGGTCTTCTGTAAGAATGGCCAATGCTCTTAACCACCGAGCCATCTCTCCAGCCCCATAATTAATTTATAATGATTTATTTATTTTCAGTTTTGTCTTTTTTGAGACAGGGTCTCCCTGTGGCCCCAGCTGACCTGGAACTCACTATGTAGATCAGGCTGGCCTTGAACTCACAAAGATCTGCTTGCCTCTGCCTCCCAAGTGCTGGGACTAAAGGCATGTGCCACCTTGTCCGGCAGATTTATTTATTTTTATTTGTACAAGTGTTCTGATTGCTGGTATGTTTATTTGTATGTGTATACTGCCCACAAAGTCCAGAAGGGGGCAAGAGCCACCATGTGGGTGCTGGGAGTTCAACTCAGGTTCTCTGGATGAACAACAAGTGCTCTTAACCCCTGAGCCACCTGACCAGACCCAATTATATATATAATATATATGTATATGTATATGTATATGTATATGTATTTTTTTTTTAATTTGGTCTTTTTGAGACAGGGTCTCCTTGTAGTCCCAGCTGGCCTGGAACTCACTATGTAGACC
>NW_008350119.1:94311-148468 GCF_000622305.1 Nannospalax galili
AAAAAAATTTTTATTTATTATTTTTATTTTATGTGTATGCATGTATTGCCTGCATGTAGGTTAAGTGTACCCATGTCGTGCAATGCCCACAGAGGTCAGAAGAGGCTGTCGGATCCCCTGGGACTGGAGTTACAGACAATTGGTAGCTGCCATGTGGGTGCTGGGATTGTGAACCCTGGGTCTTCTGCAAGAACAAGCAGTGTTCTTAACCACTGAGCCATCTCTCTAGCCCTGAATAATTAATTTTTTAAAAAGACTGGGCTTCACTCTGGAGCCACACTAGCTATGAACTTGTGGTAATCCTCTGTCTTTGGCGTCCAGTTTCTGGGATTACAGATGTGAGCCACCATACCCGGCTCCATAGCATTTATAAATGTAAGAAGATAAGTTATTTAAGGACAGAAATGGTGTCTATTTTGTTTAGCACTTACACCTTAGCTAATAAAGTATCTGGAACACACTAAGAGCTCAGTAAGTTTCTGTACATAAAAAAGGAAATAAAGCTTGAAATAAAAAACCCAGGAATGGAAACAAAAATCTTAGAGGAAAGGAACAAAAAAGGAACTGGAAGAAATGCAACAGAGAATATCAGATCTTGAAGACAAGGTTAGTGAAACAGATCACTCAATCAAAGAAAATGTCAAATCTAAAATAACTCAGGAACAGAATATAAAAGACCTCTGGGACACTGTAAAAAGACCAAATCAACGAATCATAGATATAGAAGAAGAAACACAGGTCAAAGGCACAAAAATTTTTTTTTAAATAAAATCATAGAAGAAAACTTCCCAAATCTAGGGAAAGAGATACCCATAAAGGTAGATGAGGTATACAGAACACTAAGTACACAGGACCAGGAAAAAATACTCCCCACTTCATATAACAGTTACAACACTAACTGTACAGAACAAAGCAAAGATTGAAAACTGTAAGAGACAAAGATCAAGTCATATATAAAGGCAGGCTATAAAAGCCAGGAGGGCTTGAACCAAGTCATGAACGAATACAGAGTCTAGCCCAGACTACTCTACCCAGCACAACTATCAATTGTAATTGAGGGAGAAAGAAAAGTCTTCCATGATAAAAACAGATTTAAGGAATTTATGTCCATGAAACAAGGTCTATAGAAAATACTTGATAGAATGCTTCTGTCTGAAGAGAAGATTAAGCGCTCTCAAGAGCGCACAAAGAACAAGTTATCCCAGAAAAGTTAATCAAAAGAGGCCTAAACACTAACACCATAACACTAGCATAATAAGAATGAATAAACATTGGTTAATAAAACCCCTCAATATTAATGGTCTCAACTCCACAATAAAAAGACACAGACTAAATGATTGGATTAGAATAGAATCCATTGATTTGCTGCCTCCAGGAAACACACCTCACCATCAATGAATGATACCACTTTAGGGTAGAAGGATGAAAAAAGCTATTCCAAGCAAATGCAACTGAGAAATAAGCATGTGCAGTTATTCTAATATCTGAAAAAATAGACTTTAAACTAAATCCAGTAAGAAAAAACAGGGAAGGTCATGTCATTTCATACTCATTAAAGGAAAAATATACCAAGAAGATATTACAATCCTAAACATATATGTGCCACACACAGGGTCCGTCAAATAATTTCTCTATTAGATCTACAATCATACATTGGCTTCAACACAGTGATAATGAGTGACTTAAATATCCCACTAGCACCAATAGACAGGTTAGTCAGACAAAAATTAAGTAGAGAAACCCTGGAGTTAACCAGCATTATAAATCAAATGGACCTAACAGATAATTAGAGAACATTCCATTAAAACACCAAAGAATATGCTTTCTTTTCAGCAGTCCATGGAACTTTCTCCAAAAATTGCTCACATATTAGGACACAAAACATGTCTCCATAAATTCATAAAAATGGAAATAACCTCCTGTATTCTATGTGACCACAAAGGAATGAAGTTAGATATTGATCAATAATATTAAAAATGGGAAAAAATACTCGAATTCATGGAAGCTAAACAACACACTACTGAAAGAAAATTGGATCAAGGGAGAAATCAAGAAGGAAAAGTTTAAAACTCCAAGAATTGAATGAAAATGAGAATACAACATACCAAAACCAATAGGACACAATAGGCAGTCCTAAGAGGAAAATTCATAGCATTAAGTGCTTACACCAAAAAATTAGAAGCATCTGATACAAATCAATTAATGATGCACTTGAGGATCTTGGAAAACAAGGAACAACACCTAAAATGAGGAAAGAGATAAATTAAGGCTGAAATTAACAAAATAGAAATGGGAAAATAATACAAAGAATCAATGAAACAAAGAGCTAGATCTTTGAAAAGATTATAAAGACCAATCTCTAGGTAAATTAACCAAAAGAAAGAGGACCCAAATTAATCAACTCAGAGATGAAATGGGAAACATAAAACAGACCCTAGGGAAATTCAGAAAACTGTAAGAACATACTTTAAAAAAATCTATATTTCACTAAACTGGAAAATCTAAAAGAAATGGATAAATTTCCAGTTATGTATGGCCTACTATAATTAAAGCAAAATGCCAGAAATAATTTAAACTGTCCCATGATAACCAATTTGATAGTTGCAGTATTTAAAAGTGTATTAACTAAAAAGAGCCCAGGACCTGATGAATAAGTACAGAATACTACCAAACATTCAAAGAAGTAATGCCAATACTCCTCAAGTTACTCTGTAAACTAGAAAAAGAAGGAATACTTCCAAGTTCTATGAAGTCAGTATTACTCTGATACTAAAACCAGAAAAAGACCCAATAAAAAAGAAAATTACAGGCCAATCTCTCTATGAACATAGACATAAAAATTCTCAATAAAGCCAGGCGTGATGGTGCACAGCTTTAATCCTAGCACTTAGGAGACAGAGGCAGGTGGATCTCTGCGAGTTTAAGGGCCAGCCTGGTCTGCATAGTGAGTTCCAGGCCAGCCCCACTACAGGAAGGCCCTGTCTCAAAAAGCCCAAAAAGACAAAAAACAAAAAAGAAAAATGAAAAAACACCTCAATAAAGTACTTGCAAACCGAAAGCAGAAACACATCAAAAATATTATCCACTATGATCAAGTTGGCTTCATTCCAGAAATGCAGGAATGGTTCAACATATGTGTATCAAGAAATGTAACCCACCACATAAACTCAAGGACAGAAACCACATGATCATATCATTAGATGAAGAAAGGGCCTTTGCTTAAATCCAACATCCATTCATGATAAAAGTCATGGAGAGTCTAGGGATTCAGGGGACGTATCTTAACATAATAAAGCAATATACAGGCCCACAGTCAACATCGTACTAAATAAAGAAAAACTCAAAACATTCTCATTAAAATCAGGAACAAGACAAAGATATCTACTCTCTCCATTCCTGTTCAATAAAGTACTTGAAGTCTTAGCTAGAGCAAGACTTCCACCAGAAAACTCCTAGAGTTGACAAACATATTCAAGAAGTAGCAGGATATAAAGTTCACACACAAAAGTCACAGGCCTTCCTACATATTGACAAGAAACAGAATGAAAAAGAAACCAAGGAAATGATCCCATCCACAATAGCACCAAAAACCATAAAATAATTTGGAATAAATCTAACCAAGGAAGTAAAAGACTTGTATAATAAAAACTTTAAGACACTGAAGAAAAACTGAAGAAGATACCAGAAGATGGAAAGACCTCCATGTTCATGGATCTGTATGATTAATATTGTGAAAATGGCCATCCTACCAAAACAATCTAAAAATTCAATGCAATTCCCATTAAAACTCCAACACAATTCTTCACAGAAATTGAAAAAATAATCCCAAATTTCATATAGAAACACACAAAAAAACTCAGGACAGCCAAAATAATCCTGAACAATAAAAGAACTGTTAGAAGCATTACTATCTCTCATCTCAAATTATGCTACAGAACTGTAGCACGGTACTAGCATAAAAACAGACACACTGATCAGTGGAATAGAACTGAGGACCCAGATTTAAGTTCATGTATTTATAGCCACTCTACACACTACTTCAACATACTTGTTTATGCATGTTCATTGATGCCCTTTGCACAATAACCAGGAAATGAAAACAACCTAGATCTCCATCAACTGATGAATGGGTAATTAAAGTATAGTTCATTTACACAATGGAATATTCAGTTGTCAAAAAAAGCCGAAGTTATGAAATCTTCATATAAATGGATGGAACTGGAAATAATCATCCTGAGTGAGGTAACCCAGACCCAGAAAGACAAATCTCACATTCTGTCTCATAGCTTAGATGTTAGCTTTGAATTCTTAGATATGCACGTTTCAACTGGAAAATCCAGAGAGGTCAAGAAACAAATACAAGACCATGGGGGGGGGGTACTGGTGGTGAAGCTTCATGGAAAGAGAGTTAGAATAAAAAGGATTGCAGGGGAATGGGAGGGCAGGGTAGAGGAGGGAGTAGAAAGGATAACTAACACCAAAGGCCTTTAGGAAAAGGCATATGAAATTTCTTAAAGTATATACATTATAAATAGAGATTAAAATGAGTTATAATAAAGAGACACTGCCTACTAGATACCATAGATTAGCAAAGTAAAAGCCCAATTCCAGGGATGGACTCCCCCTCTTTTGAAGCAATTGACCAAGAGTCCCACAGACCCTCAAATAATACTGGCCATTGCCCCTGCTCTTGGTTACCTACTAGATTTTAATGATAAGACCCTACTGCTGAAGATACTACAAACATGAATCATTGAAAAAACAAGAAAAAAATCAAATCAAAGTTTAATGTCTATTGGCTAGCTTTCATAGTGCTGTAAAGCATGCTACCCAAAAAAAAAAAAAAAAAAAAAAAAAAAAGAAAATTAATCATTAACTTAACCTAGTTGTAAATTCCGCATGCTTCAACAACTGCTGTCCTGGGAATATACGACCACTGATGCAATAATGGCATGAATATTACAGGAGAAACTAATCACTTTCTAACTGGACTTTAGGTCCACTTCATAAGATGGAGACCATACCTGACATTGATATCAAGCCTGGGAACACATGGCTAGAAAGGCTGCAGGCCATAGAGGAGAGCCCAATACTAGTACTAACACTATTATTCTCCTAAAATGACATAGTATTAAAGTGACTCCTAATGACCTGACTTATTGTTATACCCATAGAGTAATGCATCTCTTAAGTATCACCAGAGAAACTTCCTTATGCAGCAGACAGTGATTAACACAGAAACCCACAACTGGCCAACATGCAGAGAATAAGAGACTGCAGAAAGATTATCCCTGAATTGGACACCTATATGAAACTTCAGCCTCCAAATGCTTAGGGATCATTGCAGAAGAGGTAGCAGAAAAATTATAAGAGCCGGGGGTGGTGGATGACCACAGGGAATCAGAATTTTCCAGATATCTGGGCAGTTACTCACATGAACTCACAGCAATGCTGACAGCATGCACGATTACCACATAAGCTCAAGTCAAACAAAATCCCAGCATAGACATGGGGAAGTGGGTAAGATACCCTAACCCTACCCGAGGAACAACTAGAAACCAATGGCTGCTGGGGAAAGGGAGAATTGGTCTCTTTTAAGGGTGTGATTCTGGAGACATTAACTAGGCTCCAAGGATGAAGCCACAGCGAGGGACATTTGGGGATGCAAATCTGACTCTACAGACCTTAATATGTATATAATAAAGTACATGAAACTGGGTGAGGAATAGAAAGGGGTGGTGCAGATAAGGCGATCTAAATATTAAAATATATCGTATGAAATTGACAAAAATTCAATTTAAAAAGAAACATAATAAATTAAACATAGCAAAATAAACAACAACAACAACAACAACAACAACAACAACAAAAAAACCCTAACACAAATAGGGGCTGGGAAGATGGCTCAATGGTTAAAGTACTTGCTGAGCATGCAAGAGGACAGGAGTTTGGATGCTTAGAACCCACATACATGACAGGTGGGTGTGGTAACCTACTTGTAATTCAAGCATTGGGGGCAGACAAGACTAAGCTGGCTAGCAAGACTAGCCATATTGGAGAGCTTGGATTTGACTTGTTCTTTTGACTCAAAGAACAAAGTGAAAGAGCAATTGAGGAAGATTTCTAACATGAATCTCAGACCTCCAGACACACATGCGACCTTTAGATATGCACCCACATACATGCAACCATACATATACATACACACACACATGAAAAAAGAGGAAAAAAAAACAACAAAAAGGGATAGCATTTTTAAAGGTTTATTTTTATTATTTATTTATTTTGAGTATATATGTGTATATGCATGTATGTGTGGTATCCCCACAAATGCCTCAGATCTCTTGGAACTGGAGTTACAGGTGGTTTAAAGCCACCCCAATGTGCTGCTGGGAACTGAACCCAGGTCCTCTATAGGAGCAGTATGCGCTTTAACTGATGAGACCCTGGAATGAATTCTTAAAAGTAATTACTTTCTTTGGTTTATATAAAGCAGGAAAAAGGAAGTGATAGGGTTTCTCCTGAGAGGTTTCTAGGTTTGAAAGCATATTGAATGGTATGGGTAAAGCCTTTTAAGAGGCACCAGAAATTTTTCAGTAAAGAAAGTATTTATGGATAAATATATAAGCAAATTTTGGAGTTAGTCAGATTTCAAGTTTTCATCTAGAAAACTAAGACTTCCCTTTTGAAAGCAAGATTTTAATTCTTTCTTTTTCTAAAAAAATTTTTGTTTACTTATTTTATGTGTATGAGTGTTACGTTACATGTATATAAGTGCACCCATGTCATGCAGTGCTTGCAAAGGCCAGAACAGGGTGTTGAATCCCCCAAAACTGGAGTTACTGGAGAACTGAAGTTAGCTGCCATGTGGGTGTTGGGATTTGACCTAGGGCTTTTGCAAGAGCATCCAGAGCTCTTAACTGATGAGGCATCTCTCCAGCGCCTTTTGTTTTTTAGAGATAGGGACTCTCCCTGTAACCACAGCTAGCCTGAAATTCCCTATGTAGACCAGACTGGCTTCAATCACATAGAGATCCATCTGCCTCTGCCTCCTGAGTGCTGGGACTAAAGGTATGTACCACCATGCCTGGCTGAAAACAAGATTTTAAATTGGTTGAGAAGATAGGAGAATGATTAAAGTAAAAGTTCAGAGCTCAAATTTGAATTTAAAAAAATAATAAGAAACAGTGATCATTTTGTATAATGAAGGACAGATCTCTATATACTTTTCTATTGTGTTCCTTTGCCTTCCTTTTCAGTTTTACTTTGAAGTTACTATCTTTGAGAAACAATGGGGAGAAATCCCCATGCTTATATTGAAATATCTAGCAAACTATCATTTATCTACTTGTATTTTTATCATTTTTTTCTCCCACAAAATTATCTCACTTAGTTAAGAATGTCTATTATTAAATGAACTAGCTTAAATATCCTAATGTAAATAAGAATGATAAGGCTTTAAGAAAAACTTCTTTCATTCAAACAATGATAGCCATTCTTAAGGGTAAGAAGTTTGAAATTATGACACACACCTGCTTATAATAGTTTACAGCTCAATCTCTCCAAAAACAGATCTTAGAATTTAAGAATTATGTTATGGTACAAAGAATATTAAACCAGGAGTCAAAATATTTTACTATTATCACTTATTTTTTTACCTTAAGTAATTGATTTGTCTCTGAGTAAACGTAAGTATTGCAGGAATGTCTTTTATACTATGAAGATAATCTGGATTAAAGATTTTCACCTAACCTTGCAACCAAAAAGTTACTGTTTACAATGTAAATGAGTTCTCTGAGCCATGTGCTCCTCTTGTGACCTGGGCAGCTCTCCTTTCATAACCCAAGATAGTGTACTATGAATGTATGCATGCTTTACATATCAAAGCACTGAAAGCGGCGTGGTTTTCTCATTGCAAACAATGAAACTGAGAAATGTCTGTCTGTAGTTGTGTATAGTTGTCTAGGGATCAAAGGACCTGATTCTCTGATGAGAAAAGGGTGGGTCCTGGCTATTACTTCTCCATTTCATGCTGAAAATACTGTTTCAATAAAGAATGAGCAAAGTCCTTGCTTGGGAGCACAGTTCCTAGAAACATCTGAAGAAATGGGTGCTCAGCATTTCAGGTCTGCTCTTAGGTCTTAAAGGGGATGCTAAAAGTCAGGCTGTTTCTTTATCAAGGCATAACCATAACGTGGCTTAGAAATGCCACAAGTGGGGCTGGAGAGTTGGCTCAGCAGTTAAGAGCACTGACTGCTCTTGCAGAGGACCCAGGTTTGATTCCCAGCACCCACACGGCGGTGACGAACTGTCCTTAACTCCAGTTCCAGGGGAATCCGAAGCCCTCTTCTGACCTCTGTAGCATTGCACGACACGGGTGCACTCACATACATGCAGACAATATACTCGCACACATAAAATAAAAATAATAAAATATAAAAAAAGAAATGCCGCAAGTATACTTATTAATTATAAATTTTGATATTTAAATGACCAAAGTAAAAGTCAATTTTCACATTTTTTTTAAAAACAAGGCTGTAAATAATAAGTTAATAGAAACTCCAAAGCATACTGCACACTTTGTGTAAGTTAAAAAAAGGATGTTCTATTATTTCCTTCACAGGTAGAGTGTGTGTTACTGTTAACTTCTAAAAATATGGAGTATATAAAACCTACTTATATAAGTAATCTATGCTAATGGCTTGTCAGAAAATTCTAATTAAAAATTTCAGTTCATAGGCCAGATGTGGTGGCACACACTTGTAATCCCAATAATCGAGAAGTCAGACAGGAGGAACACAACATGTCCAAGGTCATCCTGGTCTATATAGTAAGTTCCATGGCATCCTGTGCTAGAGCCAGACCTTGTTTCAAATAAACATATAATAAATAAAAAATAAAAATCATTTAAATATTAACATTGTAAGCCAACAAATTCATATTCCATCTTTAGCATGTGTTCTTCACACAGATGACTAAGACATTCTTCTGCCATGGAATTTTTATCAATATATGACTTATGCCACTTTAACATTTATAAATGTTTACACATACATTGATCATCACAAAGATGATAAGATCAGGTCATAATATAGCTTCTAAACTCCAAAAACAAAAGGAAACTGGGGGAGATTGAATACCATGACCAAGGTTACATGGTTAATGGTAGCTGACCTAGGATCAGAAATGGGTCTCAAATGTGGCCAAACTAAATTTTCCACCTCAATTTGACTCTGTGAGGAACATTTTTGCATTTGATACGTGGTATTTAATTTTTGTATAGACTAAAACACTTTTAACAGTAAAATAGGACATAACATAGAATAAACCCTAATATTCACTGGCCTCTGGGTGACAGTGTACTGCCATGGGGTTACCCACTGTAAGAAGAGTGTACATGATATGATAGGATGTTGACAATGGAGGAAGCTATACATGTGCCTGCCAACATGGTGTGTGTGTGTGTGTGTGTGTGTGTATATATATATCTGTACCTTATGCTTAGTTTTGCTGTGAATCTAAAACTGTTCCCCCAAAGTGTCTATCTTTAAAAGGAACAGGAAGCAAGACTATCAATAATTTCACAAAGACATTAGGTATAAATTGAGACTATCCACAGCAAACTGAGGCATATGTTTCCTTCTTTAAATAAGAATTTTTAACTTGTATCTTGCAATAAATAACTCAAGATAATTCACAATTAGGTTCAAAGTGATTTTTAAAAAGTCAAGATAGACTTGACTTTAGTGATGAGCAAAGAATATAATTCTTGAAATGGCAGTAACTCTACCAAAAGTGAAGATTTGGTTTGCTTACCAAGTTGTCCTCGGCTTCGGCGCACCATTTCCTGCCTAGCACCAATGCTCCCCAGAATGGCTTCTTCAAGTTTGGCTCTCATGTCTTTTGATTTCTTAAAGGTCAAACTATTCATTCTTTCAAACACCTTTTTCCCCTAAAATTTAAACAGAAGAGGCATTGAGGACATTTTCTTCTTTTTCTACATTATTTAGTACTTTCTTTTATTTTTCAATTGTATAATGGCTACTTACTTTGTACTCAAAGCAAGATACACAGAGATAAAGAAGATCTAACAGCCGGTTAAGCTGTAGGACTGAGAGATCTGTAAACCATTTCTGTAGAACTGTTTCATCTGCATTCTTGAGAACCCAAAGCAGACAGATCAAAAGGCTCCGACTTGATTCTGCTGAGAAGGTGGTATGCTGTCTGCCACTCTGAAAACCAAGAACAGTAGCATGGGATCAAATAATTAGTGATCATTTGTTTTTTGGTTGGCACACGTGCAATTCCAGCATTTTAGGAGGTTCAAGTAGGACTGCAATTTTTTGGCCAATGTGAACTATATAATAAGTTCCAGGCCAGCCTAGGTTTATATATCAAGATTCTGTCTCAAAAATCAAATGAGTAAGTGAATACTATAAAAGAAATATTTCTTTAAAATATTTTAATTTTTGATTTATTTTTCTTTTATGTGTATGAGTGTTTTGCCTCCATGCATGTACATGCACCCATGTTGTGCAAAGCCTGCAGAGGCCAGAAGAAGGCATCAGATCCCCTAGAACTGGAGTTATGGACAGTTGTTAGCCACCATGTGGGTGCTTGGAATCGAATCTGGGTCCTCCGAAAGAACAGCAAATGCTCCTACCCACTGAGCCATATCTCTAGCTCAAAAAAAAGTTTTAAAAATAAGCTTTTAAATGTATTATTTTATTTTTTTGGTCTTTTTGCGACAGGGTCTCCCTGTAGCCCCAGCTGTCCTAGAACTCACTATGTAGATCAGGCTGGCCTTGAACTCACAAAGATCCACCTGCCTCTGCCTCCCAAGTGCTGGGATTAAAGGCATGAGCCACCATGCCCGGCTTTTATTTTTATGATTTTATTTTAATTTTTAAAAAGATTTCAAAAACATTAAAAAAATTATGTTTCTGTATGTCTGAGTACACGAGTGCAAGTGTTTTTGAAGGACAGAGGCATTAGATCCCCTTGGAGCTAGAGTTATAGGCAGTTGTGAGATACCTGATGTGGATGCTGGGAATTGAACCTTGGTCCTCTGTAAGAACAGTATGCACTCTTAACTGCTAAGACATTTCTCTAGTCCCAGACTTTATTTTTAATCATGCGCCTGAGTGTGTGTGTGTCCCTGCGAGCATGCGTGCAGGTGCCCTCAAGACCGTAGTTACAGGAAGTGATGAACCACCAGACATGGGTGCTGGAAACTGCACTGCTGAGACATCTCTCCAGTCCCAAGAAAAAGTTTTTGATAAACCTGAACAACTATTCATGATTTAAAGACAAATTTCTGAGCTGGGGTGTGGCTTAGTGGTAGAACACTTGCCTACAATGTGTGAAACCTGAACCACAATGAAACACCAAGTCTCTCTGTAAATCAGAACCAGAGGGCCCTCCCATCATAACAGAAGTGTCCAAAATAACCAAATGAATCATCAAAAGACCACTACAGAACATATATTTAACAACAAAATGTTAAAAGCTTTCCCTTTAGGGATGCCAAGTATAACACTTGAATTATTAGTGTTTAACACTACACTGGAGACCTTAGTATAATAAATATGATAAAGAGCTTGAAAGAAACAAACTAAACTGCTAACATTTACACAATATGACTGCAGGTACAGAAACACAACTACTACTGTGTTACTAGTTTAGCAATCTATAGGAAACAATATTTCTGTATAAAAATCAGTTCAGTCAGGACAGCTGGGGCTACAGGGAGACGCTATCTCAAAAAGACCAAAAAAATAAAATAAAATAAAACTCAGTTCTGCTTTTTATAAAAACAATCGACAGAAAATAGAATTTTTAAAAAAGATCATCAAGGATATTGGTAACAAACATGTAAAAGATGTGCTAAGCCTTTCTAGTAGAGATTATTAAAAAAATACACATTTGTAGATATTTAAAATGAGTAATCTATTATTCTAAAATATTAGGAAATTCCATAGTGTACGAAAATCCATTTTCTCTATAACTGATCCATAATGAAATATAATCTCACTCAAAATCCCAACAGATTCACTTTTCTGTTTGCTTCAATTTGTGGAACTTTATAAGCTGATTTTCCAGTTCTTATGAAAATATACAAGGCCAAAATTTAGCCAAGAATATTTTTTCAAATGTACATGGTAGACTACACAGAGGCAGCACTTCAGAGAAGCAGGGAAAGCATTCTTTTAATAAATGGTACTGGAGTAATTTGGTAAAAATATGAGAATAAGTAGATCAATCTGTACTCCTCCCCCCTCCAAATTATACTGAACATAAAAAAACAAAACAATGCAAGTAGATTTTAGAATTAAATGTAAAAGGAAGAAAAAAAGGTATTTAAAAAAATAACAGAAATTTTGAAATGGGAAATTTATTAAATAAGGTACAGAAAATTTTTTGTTGAATTTTGAGTATAAAAATTAGACATTCCAAAAAAATTAGACATTCTATTCATCCATTTACCATTATGTGTGTTAAAAAATACAGAGTAGCAGTATTTGAAACACTTATAACTGACAATGTACCTGGTCCAGAACATATATATCCCTAAAAATAACTGAGGAAAGGCAGACAACCCAATGGAAAAATGTGAGAAAAATTCTAGATACTTCTTCAAAAGAAAAATCTAAACATCCAACATATAGATGAAAGTGTAGTCCTTTAAAATCCAGTGGGGAAGGGAAATAGAAATAATCAGATTGAAAAAAACTAAAAAGGTTAACAATTCTAAGCATGATGGACGTGTGAAGGAATGGGAACACTCACACTGCAAGGTGTGAACAAAATAAAACAAACGCTTTGGAAAATAGTTATGTATAATGTGGTATCAAGACATATACTCTACAGATCACTAGACAAACTTCATTCCTAGGAATATCCTAAAGTGTGTGTGTGTGTGTGTGTGTGTGTGTGCACCTGCTACCAAGTCTGAAGACCTGAGTTGATCCCTGGAACCCACATGTTTGGAAGGACATAACTGACTCCTGAAAGTTGTCCTCTAACCACCACATATTCGTGTACACACACATACACACACACACACACACACACACACAAATGTTTTTAAAATTAAAAGAGAAGTCTATAGGATTGCTTTTTGTAACATTGCTCAGAAACTGCTCATGCATTTATCAATGAATGAATAAATGGTACATAGTTGGACATCTGTAATATTATACAGAAATGAAAATCAGTGAATTGTTGTGACATTTTATTATAAGGAACAATATTTAAAACACAGAAAAGAAATAACCAATGGTATCAAGGGATACAAACATGGGAGAGTAGGACTATAAACAAAGTTAAACAATTATTTCATTAGTCAGGACAGCGGGTGCCTTGAATGGGAGCTGTGGTTGAAAAAGAACATGTTCTTTTTTTGTACAGTGTGGTAATCAGAAAACATGTTCATTTTATAATGTTTAGAAAATGTATGTATCTCATGTGCTCTTTTATAAGTAGTACATTTCACAGAAAAGTTTCCAAAACTGCGAAATCAAGTCAGTACCACTGAGCACAGTGGACATTCTGAGGGGAGAGACGGACTTGAGAGAGGCAGGCTGAAAGCTTGCAAAATTTTATGATAATTGATTTTACAGGCCAGGCAGGCAGTGGATTATTGTTTCTTTTACTATTAGATTTTTTTTTTTTTGGTAAACAGCGTCTTATGGAGCCCAGGCTGGCACTGAACTCACTATGTAGTCGAGGATGACCTTGAACTCCCAATCCTCCTGCCTCCAGTCTCAAGTGTAGGAATACATGAATGTACCATGAGGCTCATCTTACTGTTCAATTTTTTAAAGAAAATTAAAAAAAATTATTTATTATTTTTATTTTGTGTGTATGAGCATATTGCCTGCATGTGTATAAGTGCACCAGTGTCATGCAACACCCCTGGAGATAAGAAGAAGATGTTAGATTCCCTGGAACTGGAGTTATGGATGGCTGTTAGTCAACATGTAGGTGCTGGGAATTGAATCTGTGTCCTTTGCAAGAGCAATCAGTGCTCTTAACCACTGAGCCATCTCTCCAGTCCTCTGTTTGATTTTATATATGTACTTTATACATTTTTCCACACGTAATTCTCACCAAAAGCACACACAAAAGAAAAACCAATCAAATGTAGCTCATCAAAATTAACTTTTTTATACTTTGATATATCTGGCTGCAACAATCCTATTCACATCCTTGAAAAGAATTTAGCTTTTTATTGTCCCATAGAAAATGTTTTGGGGTTTCTGTAATATAATAACTTAACTACAAATAGGTTAGCTCATACTGTCCCTTATTTTTAGGACTAAGAATTCATGTTTGAAAAAGGACAGCTTGGCCTGTTATGCTGAAAATTTCACAGGCTTTTATAGCAGCAGCAAGCATGCCCTATGGCAGCTGTACAGATGGTCATGAGAGGAAAGCTTACGTATCTCATCAATTTTAAGAATTCTGTACAAACAAGAACAATTAAAAACCCACCAAAATGCTGCCCTTCAAACAGCATTATCATAAAAACTAAAAGATGGGGCTGGAGAGATGGTTCAGTGGATAAGCACTGGCTGCTTTTGCAGAGGACCAGGTTCAGTTCCCAGCTCCCACACGGTGGCTCACAACCATCTGTACCTCAAGTTCCAGAGGATCCACACTATCTTCTGGCTTTGCAGGCACTGTATGAAATGGGTGCACTTACATACACGCAGTCAAAACATCCATAGAAAAATAAAATAAAATATATTTTTAAAAATTTTAAAAAGGGGCTGGAGCACTTACATACACGCAGTCAAAACATCCATAGAAAAATAAAATAAAATATATTTTTAAAAATTTTAAAAAGGGGCTGGAGCACTTACATACACGCAGTCAAAACATCCATAGAAAAATAAAATAAAATATGAACACTGACTTTTCTTGCAGAAGACCCAGGTTTGAATATGAACAGCTAACAACTGTCCGTAACTCCAGTTCCAGAGGATCCAACAGCCTCTTCTGTCCTCCGCAGGCATTGCACAACATGGGTGCACTTACCTATATGCAGGCAATATACACATACACATAAAAAATAATAAATAAAATATTTTTTAAAAATTTAAAGAAGAAAACTAAGAGGAATATTTGAAAATCACTTACCTAATAAGGAATTTGCATCTAGAATATATGAAGAATGTTTTCAATTTAGTAATAAGATGATTAGTAAAATAATTTAAAAATAACAAAGGATTGAATAAACCTTTCTCAAAAGACTATATACAACAAGATACCAGTGATCACAAGAAAAGATGCTATACACCATTTTAACGGTTTAGGGGACTGGAGAGCTGGCTCAGCAGTTACAAGTACTTCTGTTTTTGCAGAGGACCTGGTTTTGGTTTCAAGCACTCACATGGTGGCTCATAATTGTAACTCCAATTCCAGGGGATCTGATGCCCTCTTCTGGCCTCTATGAACACCAAACATACACATGGTGTACATGGTGACAAATATTCATACACACAGAATAAAAATAAATTCAGAGATAACCCAGCAAATTCACTTAGAGGCATCTATTCAAGAGAGATATGGAAACACTTGTACACAAATGTTCACAACAGCATTATTCCTAACAGCTAAAAATAAAAATGCTTCAAATGTTTATCAGCTGAAAAGTAGATAAACAAAATTCTTTTGTATTAATAGAAAGCAGTATTATGTGTTTTTTTTTTTTAAAAGGAAACCTCAATTCATGCTACAGCCAGGAAAGATAATATCTCAAAAACATGCTTGATGAAAGGAATGAAGCCTAAGGGTTACACAGTATATCATTTCATTTATATAAAATGTCTAGAACCTACAAATGTGCACAAATGGAAAGTAGATTGATCATCATTTAATTGTTGTGGTTGTAAGAAATTAGGAGCAAATGACATAAGGGCTCTTTTTAGGAGGATGGAAATGTTATGAAATTACCTTGTGGAGAAAGCTGCAGAAATCTATAAATATGCCAAAAATATTATATACTTAAACAGGTATAGTTCTGAATATATAAAGCTATTAAAACTGTCAAATTATGCAGTGTCTATATATATTACTGTGTTTTCTGAAAGAAATCATTTAAAGCTTCTAGAATGTGAACTGGGTCCATAATGGTTTGCCTCTTCCCTTCTCCCAGACTCCCCCATTAAGGCAGAAAAATAGTCTAAAAGTTCACAGATTACACTGTTAAATTAAAAAAGCATGAGTCTTGCCTGACACCGGTGCATTTATGTACATGCAGGCAATACACTCATACACATAATAAAATAATAAATATTAAAAATAATATATAGATATATATTTTGGTCTTTTTGAGACAGGGTCTCCCTGTAGCCCCAGCTGGCCTGGAACTCACTATGTAGCCCAGGCTGGCCTTGAACTCACAGAGGTCTGCCTGCCTCTACCTCCCGAGTGCTCGGATTAAAGGTGTGCACCACCACGCCTGGCCATAAAATATATTTTTTAAAAAGCATGAATCCTGCTGGATGTGGTGGCGCACACCTTTAATCCCAGCACTCAGGAAGCAGAGGCAGGCAGACCTCTGTGAATTCAAGGCCAGCCTGGTCTACATAGTGAGTTCCAGGCCAGCTGGGGCTACAGGGAGACCCTGTCTCAAAAAGGCCAAAAAAAAAAAAAAAAGCATGACTCCTCAAAGATTGCTAAGTTGGTAATATTTCTCAGAGCTGATAAGGTAGATTTTAAAAATAAATGAGCTATATAAAATAAGGCAATTACAAAGTTTTGAATGATGTAATATATGGCTTTATCCTATAAACTTTGAGGTCAAGTTTTATAAATAGCTTTTCATAAGTCATAATGCTCAGAACCCTTTTGTACTAGTTAATACTATAATCTTAGTTAAGGACACCTCTTAGTATATATTTGTTATTCCAGAGGATTCTGTAGGATTGTTTTACCGTTGATGTGAGGAGGAAACTGCCAGGTCTTGTTAACTGAGGGACTGATGTTCCTGCAATTGCCATGGCAACTGTCTGGCTTATCATGCTTCCACTCTCACTATCATAATCATCAGGAGCTATACACATTGGTCTTCCTCGTTGATTGTGTGTTTCTGAAAGGAAAAAACAAAACAAAACAAAACTTTGGCTCAACTAACAGTTACTGAACATGTAATTCCTTCTCCTATTCTCGACTACTCTTTAAAGAAAAGCCCTGTAACAATGTACAGTTGACCCTTGGAAAACACAGTGTTTAGGATTCCCACAGACTCAAAAATCCACGTGCAACTTTTACTCTCCCAAAACTTAACTATTAATACTCCGTTTTTGGCCAGTCTTACCAATAACACAAAGTTGGTTAACACATATTCTGTATGCTAACTGTATCACATTTAGAGAAAAGTAGGGACTATCAGATCACTTTCTACTTTCATAGGCAATTTACCCGCCAGCTAAACCACTCATGCAGAGATGATCATTGTCACAGTATTGTAAGTAGACACTCATAGCACTGTAATAACTCACTGTAACAGCCACTAGAGGTGGTATACAATTATGACAGTGCTACAGTATATAACAACTAATTTAAGTAGCTCTGATTTAAGGCTGCATTTTACATTTATACTTAACTGTGAACGCTATCATGTAGTCTGTGTGTATTCTTTGATAAATTTTAACTATTTATAATAGATGTTTGTACATTTTGTGGTAGAGAATGTTTTGTGTTTATTTGTTGGTTTCTATTTGTTTGGATTTTTGAAAAAGAGTCTCCCTGTAGTCCCAGGTGGCCTGGAATTCACTATATAGACCAAGCTGGCTTCCAGAGATTGGCCTGCCTCCTGTTGGGATTAACAGGGTAGGCCACTATTCTCAGCAGAAAATGTTTTTTAAAAAAAGACATCTATCTATCATCTATCATCTATCAATCTATCTATCTATCTATCTATCTATCTATCTATCTATCTATCTATCTGTCTATCTATTTTATGCATTCACCATATATTTGACTTTTTGTTGATTCTCTGTGTGTGTTGTGTGTATGTGTGTGTATGTGTGAGAGAGAGACATTTCAAGATTATGTGGCTTGTTTTTTTCTTTTTTAAATCTTGAGAAAAATATTTTTTGCAGTTTAAACCCATTTTTTTCCAAAAACTATTAATCTTTATCATTAAGATTTACTTGAAGAACTTTAAACATTAACTCATTTCTATAGTAATAATTTATAGTGAACTTGAACTGGTTAGTTACAAAAGGAAGATATAATAAACATTTCTGACTTCAGGTAATGAAATAAATTTTAATGATCAAATTACTGGGAAGATTATACTCACCTACTCATCCTTTAAAGACAAAGTTATCTCCTAATGTATATCAGTAATCAAGAAATGTTTTTGGCTTCATGAAATTGGAAATACTTTTATCAGGCTATTTGCCAGTTTAAATACTATTACAATTTAAATGTACATTTAAGTACTTTCTAAATAGTAAAACCAAGAGGAATAAAACTATAGGTTCTAGTTTTTAAGAAGCAGCATAATTTCAACCTACTAGCTTGCAATAGACATAATTCTTGATATTCAGACGAAAAGTAATTTCACTCACATACCCATGTGAATAAAGCTGCTGATGAGGATAGTACATGGTTATTAAGTTTTATTTTCTTTTAAGATGCACAGTACATATGCATACAACCCCTTGTATTTTCCTCAAATGTAGGTATAAAATGTAGGTATATTAAATTTTTAAATATTTATTATTTTTATTTTATATGTATGAGTGTCTTGCCTGCATATATATAAGTGCATCCATGTCATGTGCACTTACATGCATGCCCACGAGGTCAGAAGAGGGAGTTAGATCCCTTGGAACTGGAGTAACAGATGGTTGTTAGCTGCTATGTGGGTGCTAACCTGGGTTCTCTGCAAGAGCAGTCAGTCCTCTTAACTGCTTCAGTCCAAATTCAAAAATTTTAAATTCATTCTAAGATCTACTTATAGGAATTTTACAATGAATTTCTTCATGTAGTCAAAGGCTTTTCAACATCATGGTTAAACATGGTTATTTGCAGTTTATTTTTACCAGAGTACCATCTTCTTATACTTATTTTCCAAGATCTATATTCATAAGATAGTCTCTAAAACTTTTAGACAATAAACTTTAAAACTCTTAATTATACTTAGTACCTGTAAAATCATACAGTTGAGGTACAGTTTCCATGATAATACCAATCAGAGGAAGATACAACATAGCCACCCGAGCCTTTATTTGAGGGTCAGAGTACCGTGGGTCAGAGTCATGACTGGATAGCAAATTGTGTACCATATTGATGACTTTCTTATGCAATCCAAACAGTCTATTTAAAAAGAAGTGACAAAAAAGTAGTAAGGTCACTGAGATTAGTTAGTATCTTTAAAGCAACGAGTAAGTTATGGCACTCAATCAGTTTTGTTTAATTTCTTATTTTTATGTATTTCTATAAAATGCTCATCTAAAAGCAGAATATGAAATTTTAAGATAGTATAAAGTACTTTAGGAAAAGGAAACATTCTATCAATTCACTTAGTAAAAATGAACAATTCAACCTTAGCTCCTTAGTGCTTTTGAATATTAAGGAACCTAAAAACACATACAGTAAAGATTTAAACCAATTTTTAAAAACTTTATTGTCTGTATGTAATGGGATGGGTGGGGTTGTGTGTGTGCCACGGTGCATGAGGGCACTTTGTGACACTGTTCTCTTCTTCTACCTTTACATGGGTTCTAGGGATTGAACTCAGGTCATAGGATTGCACAGAAAGCACTTTACCTCCTGAGCCATCTCACTGGCTCTGTAGTAACAGTTTTGAAGTGCACTTCAATTAGCTTTAAGTTTTATTTAAAGAAAGTAGATCTTTTCACATTTATTAAAATGTCTTACTTCCCTTTTCTCATTTTTATTTTTTGTGTGTCTGTGGTGCAAACATGTCTGTGTGTGTGCATGTATGTGAGGACATGTGTGCAGATGTGAGTGTGAATGTGTGTATAGACCAAGGGTCGATACCAGATATTTTCCTTCATTGCTCCACATTTTATTTTTCTGAGACAGGGTCTCTCACTGAACCTGGAGCTCACCAATTTGGCAAGACTGGCTGCCCAGTGAACTCCAGGGATCCTTCTGTCTCTAACTCCCCAGTACTAGGACAGATATGTACTGCTTTGCTCAGCATTTTATGTGTGTGCTGATCCAAACTCAGGTCCCCATGCTTGAGAAGCAAGCACTCTACCAAATCAGCCACCTCTCTGCCTCTATTATAGTTTTTTCCTCAAATAAAAATCCTTTATCTCAAAGATTATGTAGTTCATAGGCTGGGGTTCCTTTTGGACATCCCTATTTAAACTCAATTTCTTTGCTCATGTATCTCTTTTAGGTCCCTGTAATATTTCTAGACTCCGATCCCTGTATTACAACTAGGCAATTTACTTGAATAAGGGTTACACTCTTTTCACCTATTCTTTGATTCTCTTAATAGACAGAAAGCACTTAGACTATGCAAACTATTCTGATTAAAAATTCATCCACTCTGACTTTAACTGGCCCTTAAAGCTGCACCAAGCAGCAGTGCTAGATCTTACTCTTTCCTTAAGCCTCTTATCAGTCTCAAAAATGGGTACCTTATTTTTCCAAATGACATCATACTCACTTATCAAGTAGTAAAATATGAAAGTAGTTGCAAGCAGGAGTTTCATCCATTTAATTTTCCACTCTCTGTACAGAGCCTATACAAATTTCATCCTGTTCTACATGAACTTATAGAATGCCTCTTCAGAACTCCACAGCTCTGGTGGAAACTAGTTCATTGTAAGACAATCCAAATGTAGGTTTCCATTATTTTAAAATGCAAATCTTTCATTTGCAGAGGATTTGACCTTTGAAAATGTATTCAGTACTATGTCCCTCACATATTGTTAAGGACTTGGCAAACCAACTCTTTCTTTCATTTCTTAAATACATCAAAGATCCCTTATAAAACTTGTTTAAGGTTATCTGTTTTGGTTTTCTGGACCTCTTATAAGTTAATAAACTTCAAAATAAACTTACAGTGATCAAATTCTCAAAAATGTTTACCCAATAAATTATGATTATATGGCTTTGTTTCTTAAAGATCTATTTTTATTTGTGTGTGTGTGTGTGTGTGTGTGTGTGTGTGTTGTGTGAATGTATGCCATGTATATGCAGGTACCTGTTGAGACCAGAAGAGAGTATCATTCCCTTGGAGTTAGAGTTACAGGTTATTATGAGCTACCTGATGTGGGTGGTGGGAACAGAATTCAGGTCCTCTGGAAGAGAAGTAAGCACTCTTAACTGCTAAGGCTTCTCGCCAACCCATTTTGTCTTTAAATAGGAGATGGGGTCTGGCTATGATGGTAGGCTGACCTCAAACTCAAAATCCTACTGCCTCAGCCTTCCAAAAAGCTGGGACTACAAATGAGTGTCTTATCGTAGTGCCAGGCTCTCATACAAATTTCTGAAAGTAACTATTAAGATGGACATTTCCCATAAGGGATGCGAGACCACAATACATCAAGCTACTTTCATAAACTCAAATCACCAGATGATATTTCTTCTTATTGTATCAATTCCCAAAAATCTTCTAAAAGTGTGCTCATCAGCAATAGTTTTTAAAATGTAAGTAGTATATTTATTTATAAGGCTATTTTTGAGCTAAAATGCCATATAAAAGAATGAATGGCAAATGAAAAATCTACTTCACAAGGAATTAAAGAAAAAGTATTCTATTTTGCTTCCAAAACCAAATTACCAATTTCAAAGGGTGAAAGGGATCTACTTACCCTTCAGCATCAGGATCTAAAATGACAGCCAGCTCTGTTAACACAAGGCCTGCTAAATAATGCTGCTGGCGGAAAGGTAAGGACAATTCAAACATATTTGCAATCTTCTGGTCCTGCACATTTGTGGAAAATCCAGAACTCTGTTGGGGAGTGAGGTAGAACTAGATTATTAATAGCTGTGCAACAAACATCTTACCATCAGGGCATTACAACAAATGAAATGTGAGCATTATTAAGTCAGACATATTTTTCTGACTGTTACTAGTAATAAATAAAAAAAAAAAAGTAACTGCCCTTACTTTTGACATGGGAGATTATGGTGAAATTACTTTATTTCTTTTTATCAAACTTGGAAGATTGATCTAGTCCAGATAATTCCACACCTCAGAAATAGGGTTAAGAAGGGCATAAGATCAAATTTTACTTCAGATATTAAAAAAAGCTGAGGAAAGCAGATTTTTCAACTCATGAACAATGTAACATTTTACTAGGAAGGAGGGAAATCTTGGCATCCTTGATACTATAATTGTAAAATTCCTTAATCTTTTTCATTTTTATAGAAACTACTATTTCTTTAAGTCAAGTGGTGCCCACTGCAAATTATTAAGTTCATCGAGTTTCTGGATAAAGAGTTAGGCAGTTTGGCAAGCTAGCACTGCCATTTGACTTCTTTCTCTGCTCCCTTTTATAGGTATTGGTGACATACACCAAACTTGGTCTCAGAATCTGTTTCAAGAGATTTGTGAAAACAACAAAATAAATGAGTTTACTTAATTGACTCACATGTACACATATCTGTGAAAGAAATACAACATAATGGTTAAAATTTTGGGCTCTAGAATAAAAGCCTTGGTTCAAAGCCTGGCCTAAATACATTCTTTACTGGGTGCCCTATCTGTGTTTCTGGTTTGGGGCTATACAATGCAGATAATAATAGAACTACCTCCTATAGGTCTTCTGAGGATTGAATCAGTTAACACTTATAAAGCACTTGGAATTGAGCCTATCATACAGCTATTTCTTAAATAACACATTATCATTTTTCCCATTCACTGTTTTAAGTCCTTTTTTATAAAGATAAACTTAAAAAATATACATATCCACCATTTTGCATACCTGAGATGTTGCAGAAGAAACAGAAGGAGATGGAGATGCAGGTGGAGTAAGTAAGCTGCAGGGTAAGTTTAATGTAACATAATGCTCGTGACTACAGATGATTCGCAGAAAATCCAACCTCAAGGAGACCAGGACACTTGGATTTGGCAGTGAATAGAGTTTTGAGGACACCTTGGAAGCATTGCACAAATAAGAGAACATCAATTGAATATATTATTTCTCCACTTGTAACATCAGAGAAACAGATTAAAGAACAGTACTCAGTAAGCAGTTTGGGGCACCTTACTGCTAAAACTACAAACGTATAAATCAACTTGACTAACTAAAACCACACTCTCATATTTCCAACACTACATTAGTATTTCCACTTCTCAAAAAAAAAAAAAAAACTTCATGAAGAAGTAAACTTAATAGTCTTCTTTTGTTAGCCTCTCTATTTATTGCACTTGTGACTGCTCATTTTCCCCTCTTATCTCCCAGGCTACTTGAAGCAACGCACTACAAGTTGATTTAATAGGTCTAGTATCCATAGGGTCAACCTCAATGTTTGGCAAGTGTAGGAGGTCAATAAGCCAGGTTACATTTTGATAACAATGGAATATAAAATTTGGGGGAAAGGAGCACAGTGTTTTGCAAATATCTATGAGTCAGTGCCCATGCTTATGTAATTTCTATGCGCATAAAAGAAATAAATATTAAAAATATCCAATAGAACAGGTTCTCAAATTTTTAAAGATTATATTGCCAAATATAATCCAAAACTAATCCATGGGCCAGCTAGGAAGGGCTTCATAAGCTCTACTCCTCTACCCCACTAGGATTCAAATTTCTGAATAATTCTGGGATGGGACCCAGAAATTTTATTTTTCAAGCTTCTTTAAGGGTGATTCTGGAAACTGGGCATGCTGGCACATGCCTTTAATCACAGCACTCCAGAGCAGAGGCAGGCAGTTCTCTGCGAGAGCAAGTCCAGTATAGTCTACATAGCAAGTTCCAAGCTACCTAGGGCTACATAGCGAGGCCCTATCTTAAAAAATAAATAGCTGGGCATGGTGGCATATGCCTTTAATATTAGCACTTGTGAGGCAGAGGCAGGTGGATGTCTGTGAGCTTAAGGCCAGCCTGGTTTACATAGCAAGTTCCAGGCCAACGAGGGATACAGGGAGACCCTGCCTCAAAAAATAAAATAAATAAAATAAAAACAAATCCAGGAAGAAGGTGAAGGAGATTGGAGCTGTAGCTTATAACAAACATAAGGCCCTGGGTTCAATCCAGCACCTCAAAAAGAGTCTAAAATTTCCATTTGCCAGTCTTATTGTAAAAGAGTTTTGCTGGCCCTGTTTTTAACCATCAATCTGGATGTTTACAACCAGCATTTGATGACAAAGGAACCCATGGATTATCAGTGCAGTGTGGCCCAGGGCCCTCAAACTGTGCACTCAGCTGGCCAGTCCTAACAGAGTTAGCATCACTGAAAATAGAGGAATTCTTGAGTGAGTACACAACTACCCACCACCCTAGGGGCCAATTCAGAGACAAGAACCAATATTTTTCAAAATGAAAGGCTTTATTAATTAGTTGATAACACTTAAAAAATATGACTCGCTGCTTGTGGAAAAGGTCGAGAGTTTCTAGTTTATTAAAGGCAAGATAATGTATGACATTTTGGATTTCAGTAAACATCTGATCAAGATTCCAAACTCTATGTATATGGTTATACAGTAGTAATAACAACAAACTATTTACTTTTTTATACGAATAATCACTAAAAAGCTGGGGGTGGTTGCATAACCTATAACCTCAGCACTCAGGAGGTGGATCAGGAATTCCAGGCCACCCTCAGCTATACAGCGAGTTTGTGGCCAGCCTGGGCTACACGAAACCTCATCTTAAACAAACACTCAAGATACAAATATTCAGTTATTCATTCAGCATAAATGCACTTACATGGCATTCTGAGGCTGTTTTCCATCAATAATTATTTGATTATCTGTTCCAGAATGAGAATGAAAGAATACTGACTGGGAAAACTTAGCTATACTGGGATCAGCTTGCTATCGTCCTAACAAGACACATCTAATGTACCTTTGCCATAGCATTAACAGTATGTAACTTTGCACTACTTTTTCATTTTAATATGGGTATATGAATGTACTCTTGAAGCTCCAGCCCTCAAAATAACTAATCAAGCATTTATTTACTTATTATCTTTATTTTATATGGATGAGTGTACTGCATGTAAGTGCACTTGTGTCATGCAATGCCTGCACAGGTCAGAAGAAGGCGTTGGATCTCCTGGAACTGGAGTTACAGACAGCTTTTAGGCTCCACGTGGGTGCTGGGAACTGAACCCTGATCCTCTGTAAGAATAACCAGTGCTCCTAACTGCTGAGTCATCTCTCTAGCTCCCCCCACCACCCAGATTTGAATTACTTGATTACTCATTATGTATTACCTGTTTATAGCAGGACTTTACAAGGGTAAAGACAAATCCTCTGTCCATTACAGACAACAAATCATTGAGAAAGAATGCAAGGCTTGTATTCAGTCTCTCAACCATTTCTGTGTCCTAGGAAACAGAATGAATATATATATAAAATTAAAGCATGATAGTTTAATTTCAGCTTTAAAGGCAGATAGACAGGAAAAATTATCATTACCTTCTGAAATCGTGACACAACATCACTAGCAATTGTGCTAACAAGAGCAGCAATATCATCCATGAATCGTTCTGGAAAACGACTCTTCCTTGGAGCATCAAGTTTATCATTAAAGTATAAGTGGTGTACCATGCTCTTTACCTGAAAAAGGACAGAAGTCATTATAGCTGTAGTTTACTTTGTTCTGTTTTAGGACAGGGTCTTCCAATAAAACCCAGGTTACCCTTGAACTTCCAATCCTTCTGTCTCAGCCTCTCAGGCGTTGGGATTACATATATGTAACACCACACCTGGCTAATCTCTTAATTTTAAGTAAAGTATAATAACTCTAAACACCCAGGCTATTTTTTCCATATACCATGTAATTTAGTAGTTGACAAAACTTTTTTAGCTTTTCAAATGTTTTGAAGAAAAAAAAAATCCCTATGTGCTAATGAAACAAACATAATTCAACTCTATCACTTCATCCTCACAAATTATTCTATTGAAGTGAAAAAAAGTTCAGTGTCTGTTAACAGAAAAAAAACTTCACACTACTATATGAAAATTTTCAATTAAAAAAATTTAAAAGACTCACTAATTTTTTTCATTCCGTAGTCCCTACATTAGAAGCTTTTAAAGGTTAGAAACCCTGACCTCATAATACTGCTTTGATACTCTATCATAGAGGGAATAAAGAGAAAATGACAGTTATTTAGTGATGAAATATTAATAATAAAATCTTTGATAATAATTAAATGCATTTAGTTTGTAGAATTTTAGACAGATTTTTATTACATTAGTAATGGTAATAAAGAATTTTAAGCTTTAAATTTAAAGCAAATTAAAGTTGTGTAGAAGTATACAACACAGCCACATCTTTTAGGTGGTTGTTTATTAGTGGCAAATGAATGAAGGGCTTGCAAGTTAAAGGTAAACACTCCACCACTGATCTGCATCCTAGGCTTATTTCTAGAAGCTACTTTTATTTCCTTTTTTCCCTTTCTTTTCTCCTTCATTCTCTTGTCCCCATTTCTCTATTTTTATGTCCCTCATTTATTAATCATACATTATTTTTTTTTTTTAAAGAAAACGCTCCAGTGTTTTGAGCTTTCTAGTGCTAATGAATAAAATTTGGAGGAATTCCCTAGTGCTAGAGTGCCTGGATTTGAATTATGATTTTGCTACTAACAAGATGAATATATTCAGAAACATTAATTAACCTCTCTATGCACAAATAATATGCTGTATACTCACTTGATAAGTATTCATTGCTTTTGTTTATTTACAAGTATGTATGTATAGAAGTACAGCCATGTTTCATATGACATGAATTATTAAAATATTAGTTCATCAGTTTGTAATATCATTTATTGAATTAAGTAAAAAGTGTTTCCTTGATACGCATCATGAAAAACAAAACTAAACTAAAACAAAACCAGAGTTTAACATAAACCTCACATTTTACAATTTCACCTAAATTGTGTTGAGTTTATAGTGTATATTTAGAATACATGTAATTATACCTTTGAGGAAAGTGTGAGAAAACAATAGATTAATATGTCTAAGATTTTCAGTAAATAAGCTAATGCAAAATTGTTCCTTGAGTAAAAAATATTACAGAATGTGTTTAGTTTGCTTACCATTAACTCAAAAAAGAACCAGGCTTGCTGCAAGGCTGACTCCCGAACACTGCCACTGCAAACAACCCACTGCAAAGCCAGCTCCTCATGAAAAAGCTATCCAGAAGTAAATTCAAAGTTACTGTCACATTCAAATCAGCTGATGACATAAACCAAATAATAATGCAGGTACAAATGAAGGTATAATGAGAATAAGAAAAATAAGGCACGTGATTCATTCATGATGCAGTGGAGACACCCATTAACGAAACGACTACTTAGGCATGTAAGACAGTGGCATGTTGAACAGCTGAAAAATTACATGTTATCTTGGAGTAAAATGTAATTTTAAAAGGAAAGATAGGCTACAACTTCCTAAATTGTACTTGCAAACAAAAACTAGACCAAAGACTCACAGTTACAAATAAAATTGTTGGTATTTTAAATACATATTTTTAAATTTATTATTTTTATTTTATATATATGAGTGCATACACACACACACACACACACACACACACACACACACACACACTGCACGTATGTAAGTGCACCTATGTCATGCAATGACCATGGAGGTCAGAAGAGGGTGTCAGATCCCCTAGACCTGGAGTTAAGGACGGTTGTTAGCCATCCCGAACCCAGTAACCAAACCCAGCTCCTCTGCAAGAGCAGCCAGTGCTCTTAACCACTGAGTCATCTCATATAACATATACAATACACTCATAAACTTTGCTGGTACACTCTTAAACTTTGCTGGTACAATTTAGGAACTACCATTACAAGTTAAACTTTTCTATTAGCTATTAAGTTTTGAGTTTTTAAGTATTTATGATCTTTTTTTAAAAAAAGCAGAAAATTTCTGCTTTACGATGGATATACATACAAAGCATTTGCAAAATAGTATATACTACTATGAAAAGGACTAACAAAACTGTGCATAAGGGAAGCAAATCAATACAGCTTACTAAGAGTGACAACTTTTCTAACTCATCTTCCTTTCCCTGGAAATTTAAAACACAAAACAGAAGCAGTTATAGAAACAGAATTAAGAGTTGATACATTTTTTTCCTGGTATTAAAATTTGATCTTTTAGTTTGAATTTCTAAATTCTACAATCAATTCAAAAGATAGAAAACTATCTTAATGTAGAAACGCCTAAAGTACAGAAGTATTCCCCAAAAGGCATCATATAAGCAGTACTTGTTCAGATGTGTCTTTAAAAACAATGGAATTATTTTAGTAGCTCACATTGGTTATGTAAAGAAACTTTTTAATTACTGGAATTACTTTCCCCCCTATGAACTGTCTTCGTATGAATCACCTTTTTAGTTGGTAAGCGTCCCGTTAATGTTTGTAAGAAACTTGACGTCTCTGTGTGCGAAGACATACGATTACAACTTCGATCCATAGCCTATGGAGTGGAGATGAATGAATGACGAGATAACATTAACACTGCATGGATGACGTTGAGGCTCAAGGACTACGTAAAATTTTAAAATTGAATTCTACTGTGGTTTCAACCAATTGCATTATTTCAGATCTCATTATATTATTTTAAGCTGCTTTAAAAACAAGCATGAAAATGGCTTCCATATGTTTTTAGTCTTTAGGATGATTACTTAATATATTATGAGTGCTGCAAAGAATGAAGTTCATGTGTGCAATCTACACATGCACATATCTAGTGAAAACATAAAAAGTAAAAACATACTTCTCAACTGGTGTCTGAAAAAAAAAGAAATCAAGAATTCTGTATTTAACAGAGAAAATTAAAAACTTGGATTTTTTTACTTTTTTCTATTAAAAAAACCATTGGTCAAGTTTGTTATATACTATATGTAATATAAATATTGTATAATCTTAAACACAGAATTAGTGTTTTTAACAAGAGACTTCCTCCAAAGCCAATAATGTACAGCTAAGAAGTATATTTTGATGCATCATGCAGCATTAGTTATCAAGCAACTAGTCTTAAACAAATAAAACCTAATTCAACCAAATTATAACAAATTTCATACTTTGCAGCACATACAAATTAAAACATAGTTTCCTTCTGGAATTTAATCTTATAGCATGCATACTATACACTGCTCATATTTACTTTCAAGATACTATCTATTCAGTGATTATGAAAAGACAAAATAATAAAGGCTATATGAAAATGACATACTTAGCTTTGAAGCAAAAGCAAATGGAAAACTGTTGGGTATTTTTTCCACATAAAATTTCTCAGTAAAGACGTATAAGCCCTGAGTAGAATCTGTTATAGAAGACTATGGATTGCATAAGCAGCAGGCATTCAAATATGGATAAAGTATGTGAGGAGGAAGGAGGAGACAGAAAACAGAAAAGGAAAACATGACTGTTGCAATTGGTGGTATTCATGCATAGTAGTCGAGAAATGTGCTAAATATATAAAAATACACACTTCTTAATGATTAAAAAAGCAAGCCACTGAAATCACAGTATGTACTAAAAAGTAATGTTCTAAAGGGAAACATCAGCAGCCAATAAAGAAACCTATAATGTAAACACCACCTGTGTTGATTCTGCACTTGGACTGGGGTTGGATCCCCATGGGGCAGCTTTTGGACCACCAGTGTTAACCCAGGAATTGGAGCGATCTAAACCCTAAGCATATAATAGAAAGCAGTTGGAAAGGAAAGAAATATTACATGTTGCATGCTACAAATTATTCTTAAAGAAATCCAGACCTTCCAATGCAAACACGATTTTAATTAGTACTGTTAAAGCAACCAAAAACCTTAGGTATATATAGAGTATTAGTTCCTTCACTAAAGTCATTTCTGTCTATGTAAATAGATCACTTTGAAGTACCAACTTCTAAAGTCCCCAAGGATCATCCTACAAATGCTCATTAAAGATGTTACAAATTCTGAACTGAACTGAGGTTTAAAGGGGGAAAATGGAGGAAAAAACATCCATTCTTTGCTAAGAGACCTTAATTCCATTCCATTTCTTAGAAGCTGAAAACTGCTATGCAGTGATAACTCTATAACAGTTTAACCTTACCTTGTCTTTCAGGGTTTTTTGGCGAACAGAAAAAAGAATTAAGAATATTATGAAAAGAAACAACTAAAATTTGTTCCTTCCTAATAACAATGGTGGATTTGGAATTGTGCATCTTTTATTACTTATTGTAATTAAGTATAATGGAGTACTAACCTATATAAATATTAGAAAGAAAAACATTATGTCTATCTCTAGGAATTTTATCTTCATCACCTTCATTGAAGTTTATGCTGCTACTAACGAAAATACAGGCAGCAAGTTATCTTTTCTGAAAAGGGTTACTGATCTCTGGTAACATTAGCTGAGGCTTGACTTCAATTTCCTAAACCTAAGGGATAATCGGCATCCCTTTAAAAGCTTTTTAAAATTCAGACTTTGGGCTCTACCCCTTAGAATCCTGAATGCAAACTAGCTAAGGTCAGGGAACCTGCTAATTGAAGCCGGAAAAAATTGTAAGGAATTTAAGGGCAAGAATAACAAGGATGACCCAAAACAAGCTAAGTAAAAATATTAAGTGCAAGTATAGACCAGAACCAGAAAACACCGAAGCAAAGATAGCTGGAAAATAAGGAAAAGAAAAAGTTGTAACAATGTAAGTGACCAATCTGTTTGGGCAGCAGTGTCCCCTGGGAAGCTTGGCAATAGCAACAAGAGATGTGTAGGGCCCCACGACAAAACAATTAAATCAGAGTAGATGAGAGAAAGATCTAGACACCAATCTTTTCTTAATGCTTCATGAACAGTTAAACAGGAGAAAAGCAGAAAAAAATGAAGGGAGGACGGGAGGAAGGGAGAGGGGGAGGGAAATAATAACTGTTTAGGGTTCTGACTTTAGGGAAAATATTTCCTCTACTTTTCCCTATTTTTTCTTCCCAAATAGAGTGGCTGAAGTAACATAATCACCATTTTCATCAATTTTGACCCTGATGTCTAAGATTGCAGTAAGGGTCAGATGCAGGCTCTCCTGCTCACTATTTTCAAAATCTAAAATAAACAACTCTGCTTTTTATTCAGCTTCTTATCTACAAGATAGGAATAATGATAGATTCCCTTGCACTTTAAGGATCAAGTTATATGGCGGAAGTAAATTAAGGGAAATGCCTTGAATATAGTAAATGCTCAAAAGCAGTTTTTATAAAAATCTCCCATAAAATTTTTTAATTTTTAAAATTATGCGTGTGTTTGTGTCTCTGTGTGGGAGTATGTGCACACAAGCACAATTACCAGCAGAGACCAAAAGAGGGCATCAGATGCCATGGAGCTGGGTAGTTGTTAGCTAACAGGCATGTGTGCTAGGAACTGAATTCAGGCCCTCTGAAGAGCAGAATGAGCCCATAACCAACTGAGTCATCTCTCCAGCACCCCATTAATGTCTTTTAAAGAAGACTTTCTGCCAAAGTAAATTAGCCACTATTGAGGTTATATAATCAATAGATTTGTTTAAAATACTTTTCTTCTCAGAACTCCATCATAATATTTCAAATAAAAAGCCAACAGGCATGGTTTTCAACAAAGTTAAAACAGTTTTTCACTATTCTCTAAAACTATGTCTCTATTATATAAACAAACTTCTTTCTGCCATATACATTTCAGTCACTACTGTTATATTTAACCTTTTTTTTTTTTTTTTTTTTTTTTGAAGCAGGGTCTCCCTGTAGCCTCAGCTCTCCTGGAACTCACTATGTAGACCAGGCTGGCCTTGAACTCACAAAGATCCGCCTGCCTCCGCCTCCCAAGTGCTGGGACTACAGGTGTGTGCCACCACACTAGGCTCACTTAACCTTATTTTTAACTCACTATTTAATAATTTCTTTTAAAACTAATGTAGATGGAAATCAACAAAAGATTAAGTATCTGCTTGCCACTAGTTACATTTCATACACAGTATCAATGTTCTGAACATTTATAATTACACAGCCAATTTGTATGGCAAATAAATTCAAGGGTTATAAGGCTGTAAATTATATCAAACAGCACTTAAAAAAATCATTACTAAGAGACACTAAGGCAACAACTTTTGGTTTATCGATTTCTAAGTAACAAGGAAAGAGATTGTGTGTACTCTGTGTGTTTGTTTTTGCTGAATCCCACAAATATTATTTTGTTTTTACATATAGTTAAACCTTTGACTGATGGATGCAGAGCTTAATGGGTCATTCTGGTGGGATCTTAGAAGACTGCAATGCTGAGAGAAAGGCAGGCAGTGGAGGCCTAGCTCATTAGGTTTCACAGGGGGAACAAGGATTCTTCAGGAACTGGGCTAGGAGGCATTCACCAATATTTTGGCTAAGAATACGGCTTCATTCTATCCGTGTCCTAAGAACCTGAGTGAAGCTGAATTTAAAGATAATAGACTAATTCATTTGGCAGAGGAAATGAGCATCCAGGTTGATACTAAGAAAGCAGCTGTAATTGTTTTATTTTTAAATATTTTATTTTTATTTTATGTATATGAGTGTATTGCCTTCATGTATGTAAGTGCACCCGTGTCACGCAATGCCCACAGAGGTCAGAAGAGGGCATTGGGTTCCCCTGGAACAGGAGTTATGGACAGTTGTTAGTCACCATGTGGGTGCTGGGAATGGAACCCCAGTCCTCTGCAAGAGCAGCCAGTCCTCTTAATCACTGAGCCATCTCTCCAGCCCCAGCAGCTGTAGTTATTAAAGAGATCAGCAAGACTATAGAGAAAACTCTGCTGCACTGGGAAGATAGAAAAAGTGTCTTGAAGGCAAAACTCTACCCCTTGGAGGCCCTACCTTGTGAAGGTCCAAATTCATTTAAAGGAAGAAAGCCTAAGCTGAAGGGGTTCCCTGATCCTTAAAAGCAACTACTTAGGAAAGTATTTCCCCAGAGTGAGCACACAGGTGCTTATACAGAAATGTCTAAAGGAGGTCGGGCTACATCTTGAGCTGACAGCAGAACTTAGCAGCATCATCCATCTGACCCTGGTTTTGAAGGCATGAAAGACACAAGACTGAAGGGGTCATAGAGAGCAGCTGAGGCTGGGCAATGTATGGCAGAGTTAAAGATCCTGCAGTAGGGTCTAAGAGGTAATTGTTAGAAGCTAAAAAGGTAAAACCCAAGTTTCAATGTAGACCCAAGATATTGGAGATACCAGAACCATGGGACATGAGCAGAAGAGAGCTACAGGCAAAGAATGGAACTAGCCTACGAGAGAACTTACAAGTGCAGAGAGCAGTATGGTGGAGGGGTGGGCTACCCAAATACCCCAGTTAATTACATTATGAGCTCTAGGTGGTGAATATGGAGCTGCAGGATTTGGTGTTTTCTCTGCTGGATTCTGGCTTTGCTTTTAAAAAATATTTTTATTGAGTTTCCATGCATTTCATATAATATATCTTAATCAATTTTAGCCCCCCCCGCAACCAGGTTTCAGGTATCCTGTACATATGTTAAGTCTATCTGGTCTAGAATTTCTATTCAGATGTCTCTCAGTATAAGTTCATCCACTGGAGTTTAGTCAGTTTATTAATAGTCACTCACTTAAAGAAGATCTAATCTCCCTTCCCCCACAGTAATCATTCACCAATAATTCCTTGGATAGGGTTGGGGCCTGCTGCCCCCGCCCCATTCTATGCTTCTTTTTTTTTTTTTGGTCTGAGTCTGCACAGGTCTTGTGCATGTTTTCAGCATTGCCGCAAATTCCTATGAACACATTTCCAGTGGCCTGAAACCCTATTTCCTTATGTTCATGCACCAACCATGACACTTAGAATCTTTCTGCCCCTTCTTCTGCAATGATCCCTGAGCTGTGGGTGGGTGAAGTTCAATATAGAAAGCTTATCCAGGGACACGCACTCTGCAGTCTCTTATTCTCTAAAATTTGGCCAGTTGTGGCCTTTCGTGTGCATCACATTCTGTTATATGAGGAAGCTTTGCTGGTGAGAGTTGAGGGATGTATTAGTATTCTCTTTATTCCTTGTTCCACTATGCTCCATGAGCCTTAAGTGTGGAGGTTCCACTGTAAATGCGTCACTTAGGTCTGGGCATCTCTCAGACACATATTCTCTGTGTGTGACCAGTTAGGCCAGAAGAAGGTGGAGGTGGGGACATTCTGTGGAGGGTCTAACAAACTATGCTAAGGGGATTAAGCTAGTCTGGGTTAGGAAGCTACTCCAGAGATCTGAGGTAGAAGAACAGGAGCCAGCCTGGCCCAAGGCTAGAAGAGGGCCAGGGTATGTATGGGTCAGGGGAGACTGGAATTGCTCAGGCTACAGGAGAATCAAGACGCAGTGTGCAGGATCATGGACTTAACAGGATAGAAGGCTGGTCTCAGGAGTCCAAAGGCAAGGTGAGGGTGGGGACAGCCTATGGAGGGTCTAACAAACTAGACTGGAAAATTGAGCTGGTTTGAGTGCAGGTGATTAGGATGCAATGGGTGGTTCTGAACTAAGAGGGTAGCCCAGAGATCTGGGGCAGAAGGGTTTGGGGGAGAGGGTGGAGGAGTTCAGGCTGCAGGAGAATCAAGGAGCCAGTGAGTGGGATCTGCTTTTAAAAATATTTTATTATTTTTATTTTATGTGTGTGAGTGTATTACCAGTACCCTTGTTGTGTGATGACCAAGGGGGACCTTGGATTCCCCTGGAACTAGGGAATTCGATAGTTGGAATTGAATCTGGGTCCTCTGCAAGAGCAGCCAGTGCTCTTAACTGCTAAGCTATCTTTCCAGTCCCTGGTTTTGCTTTGATATGATTGTTTCTTGCTATGCCCCAGTTTTTCCATTTTGGAATGGGAGTGTTACTCCATGCCATTATATGTTGGAAGTCAGTAATCTGTTATTTTATAGGAATTAAGAGATTTTAGATTTTTTTAAATGTTGGAGCTGTTAATGACCATGGTGACTTTGAAAGTTGGAGTGAATGCATTTTATATTATAACATGGTCATGAGTCTGGTGACATAAGGTAAAAAGAAGGTAATGGCTTAAAAGTGTTGTGTTTCGGTGTCAAGTTAACAGCAGGCAGAGCTGTGATGATTAGTGTTAACTGCCAATTTGACAGAATCACCTGACAGAAGGCCCTCTGAGCATGCCTGTAGGGAATTATCCTGATTATGATAATTGGTGTGGGAAGACTCATTAACTGTGGGTGGAATCATTCCCTGGGCAGAGGATCTTGGGCTACATAAAATGGAGAAATCAAACTGATCACTTGCAAGCATTCAACCCGACTAGGGATGCATGTGACCAGCTACCTGAAGCTCCTGCCACTGTAACTTCCCTGCCTTGGTAGACTGTGCCTTGAGCTGTGAGCTAAAGTAAATCCTTTCTCTGTTCAGTTGCTTTTGTCAGGGTATTTTATCAAAGCAACAGGACAAGATACTAAGACATTGGTTTATACACTTAAATACAATTTTTAGTTAGACCTCACTAGGAAGGTGACCTTCTAAGTAATGTATTAAAGGAATTGAAAGTTGGTCTTAGGAGGGGTCTTGTTTAAAGGAATGACATAATCGGACTTAATTTCTTTTTTGTATCCTTCATTTTTAAAGTGCCACTCTTGCTGCTATGTAGTGAATAGAAGGCAGAGTAACAGTGGTGAAGCCATTTTAAGATTATCAGGTTAATATGTGGAAAGATACTGACAGCTCAGGCTAAGATGGTAAAGGTAGTAAGAAGTAGGTCTTGTGCAAGGTCTTGTGATCAATCTCCAGTACAGGGGAAAAAAAAAAAAGGTGACTCTATTTTTAACATATATGCAATCTGAATGAAAAGATTTTAAAAAGTATCTAAGGGGCTGGCGAGATAGCTCAGCAGTTAAGAACACTGACTGTTCTTGCAAGAAGATCCGGGTTCAAATCCCAGCACCCACATGGCAGCTAACAACTGTCCGTAACTCTAGTTCCAGGGGATCTGACAGCCTCTTCTGTCTTCCACAGGCACTGCATGACATGGGTACACTTACCTACATGTAGGCAATACATGCATACATATAAAATAAAAATAATGATTAAATATTTTTTTAAAAAAGAAAAAAAAGCATCTAAGTAGAAGTCCCAAGAAATCTGTATTGAAAAATTAAGTTGGGCAGTGATTAGCTTAACATTTATAAGGCATTTAACAAACCACGAGACTTGCAAAAGAAGATATTTCTACATTAAAAACAGAGAATAGGGCTGGAGAGATGGCTCAGTGGTTAAGAACACTGGTTGTTCTTGCAGAAGACCCAGATTTGAATTCCATACCCACATGGCAGCTAACAACTATCCGTAATGCCAGTTCCAGGGGATCTGATGGTCTCTTATGTTAAGCAGAAGTAGTGGACTGAGAACAAAACGTAGTTTACCTCCATCAGAAGATTAAGCAGTAGGCAGAAACTGGTAGACATGATGGTCAATGTCCATGAAAATTTTCTTTGAAAGACTTTAGTTTTCCCAATAAAACAGGAGATAAAGTGAGGAGGATGAGGGGGGAGAAGTATTAGGTGGCTTGTGGTAATAACCTATCGCATGAAATAATTTCCTTAAAGAATGAAATACTGAATAAAACACTGAAATGATTGCCTAACAGCCTTAACCATTCTCTAAGCCCAGGGCTTTGGAATTTCAAATGAGACTAGTTGACATTTTTTAAGACATGGGTGAGGCAGGTTGAGTTTAATGATAGTTTCAAATTTGAGAAGAAAATGGGAATTGAGGTTTGATTGTGATGGGAATTATAATGACTGATCATAATGCTAAGCTAAGGAGAAGAATGTTCAGAAGGTAAGACACGACCCTACCCTCCCAAAAAACCAAAATGAGAAGTCACAAAGAAGAAGGGAAAGTATAAGAGTTGGAGCACTAGGTTAAGAAATAATAATAATAATGATGATGATGATGATGATGATCAGAAAACAAAATGCATGAAATTGAGATTATCAAGTTTAAGTTACTGGTACTGATAATAACTAAGTAGACGATAACTGAGACAGAATGAACGACAAGATCCCTAAAAGAGGATACTGAATCACCAGGCCAATAAAATAAGAATAAAGAGAAGATATTCAAAAAGTTCAGATTCCTTATATTTTTTGTGAAATATTCCTTATATTTTTTATGAATATTTTAATGAAATATTATGGAAGAAAATACAATATGGAAGTAGCTATCAAAAATTTTCCAATAAAAAGGGAAAATGTAAAACCATTTATATAAAACTTAATTAGACCTGCGTCGGCAGCACATACCTGTTATCACTGCACTTAGGAGGCTAAAGCAAGAGGAACATGAGTTTGAAACCAGTCTAGGCTACAAATTGAGATCCTGTCTCAAAAGAATAAATTTTTAATTAAGATAGGACTATTAAAAGACAAATTCTCATATCGTGATGACTTTTTCTTTTAGAAATTAATATATAAATGTGAGAAAATAATTATTTTATGTTCCATTTAATGACGTTGGATAAAAGGGAAAAATAATTCCAGACCTCCTGGTTCTAAATCTTGAGATTATATATTAAATATAAAAAAATAACTGAAAATCTGCTAAATGAGACATAATGTAAGTCTTCTAGAAATTAATAGATATTTTAAAAAATAACCTTGAGAAATAAGCTATCTATATAGCTCTTGATAATAAATATTTGTGGTTCCAAATGCAGTTCATACAACTGAAGAACTATATATAGTATGTAAGTCATACTAAGCCCTACCCCTACTAAAATAAGATATGATCAAGAATGAAAACAAGAATAAAAATCCCAAGTACTCTGCCTAGCAGAAAACCACATGTTGGGGGCCTTCTCAGTGCAATTATCACAATATTTCTAGTTACTCTGCAGTATTTTATACACATTTGCACATCCGTCTGTCTGGGAGTTCACAAAAAAAATGAAAGCAGCTAATTAGTGAAGTATTTATAAAGATCTCTAAGAGTCTATTAATTATTAATTTATAGGCTGAAAATGTATTTTTGATCTGTGAGAAATTACGTTACTTAAACATGAATAATACATGGATACTTATTAAGAGCAAATGTTCATTAAAATAAATTTATTAATGAGGCTCTTAAGTATAAATGTTTCTACCTATGAGATGCAAATATTTCTATAACTATATAAATTCTAAAGTTTGTATAAGAGTAGTTTTGATGATTTGATCAGTATTGTATTATCTCACCAAAAAAATCTAGACATAGTCTACACTTTTTAAAAATCCATTTAATTGCACTGTATTACTACTGCTATTATTACTTTATTTGTGAGACAAGGTCACACTATGTAGCCCAAGCTGACTTGAGACTTTTGATTCTCCTGCCTCAGCCCTCCACAGTACTGGGATTACAGTATGTGCCACCATACCTAACAGAAAACCTGCATTTTTAAAAGTTCTATTGTAGCTCACATAGATGTGGTCCTTATATCCTCATGACAAAAGAAAAAGCTATGATTTTATAAACTATATTATCCTTCTTTTGTGTGTTTATATGTATGTATGTGCGTGTGTGTTCTAGTGTACATGTGGGGGCTGGAAATTGATATTGTCTTCCTCAATTGCTTATATGTTTTGAGATGGTTTTCACTGAACCTGGAGATGAACTATTTGGCTAGACTGGCTGGCCAGCAAGCCCCAGGAATCTTCCTGTCTCTGTCTCCCCAGCATACATATTTGGCTTTGGATGGGTGCTAGAGATTGAACAAGTAAGCAAGCAAGCACTCTACTGACTGAGCCATCTCCCCAACCTCTATCTTCCTTTTTGCTTCTTTTTTAGGAGCAAAAAACAGGTTTGAAGTTTAGTGAAAATACAACCTGATGTGATTTCTTGGCATTGTACTTTCATGCATCTTGCTTAAACTCTGATTTCTTTTTGAACTTTATACATTGAAAGACAATAATGACATCTCTTCTTAAGTTTTTTATTTTTACTTTTAATTTTTAAATTTTTGGTTTTTTGAGACAGGGTCTCCCTGTGTCCCAGCTGCCCTGGAACTCATAATGCAGAACACACTGGACTCAATCTCAGAGATCCACTTGCTTCTGCCTCCTGAGTGCTGTCTGCCACCACGCCCAACTCCTTAAGACTTTTGTATGATAATAACAGATGGTCTGAATAAAATATGGCTGGATCTTATCCTAGATGACCTCTCTCTTGTCTGGAATAATCACTAACCATCATTAAACAAATAACTTTTCTAATCCTAGTGTAGTTCATGCAGTTTCATATGAAATATAGCTCTACTACCAATCAAGGCCAATAACTAGCTATTCTGGATAACTATTAAAGGAGCTCTCACTTAAATAGATGACAGTATGACTCTTCTATACATTAGTCACATAGGTCCCCTTTCATTCTACAGAGCCAAACTAGGTATTGTTCACATGATGGAGTATCAACAACAGTAAGTTCTATGTGACAACTTATGCTGGACATATTTTAGAATTAAGCAATTTTTTTAGTAGAATGCATACATCAGTTTATAACATGTTACAAGCATATGTAATAGAAATATGAAAGTATTTAGTGAGAATATAGGAAAGTACAATTTGGCTTATTTCTAACTCAAACAGGACAGAAATATGTAATCTGTTACTTATTCTAAACCCAAATACATTTTGAAATTAAGAACAAATTAAAATACTTAAAGACAGTTGCCTTTTGTCCATAAACTAAAAACCATGTCTTCAGTTTACCTTACTGCCGATGATTGACCGAACTTCATCATCGGGTGATGTGGGAGTCCCAGATATATCCGGATTACTATTACTAAGGCTTCGAGAACGATTTAAGTTAAGGCTGGCAGGTCTCACAGCAGATCTAGCCATTGTGGCATAATGCACTGATCCTCCCAAACCCCCAGGACCTGGAGGTGCATAGAAAATAGCACAGAATTAATAAGAAAGAAAATCGGGAAAGGACCTGAAAAAAAAATCCTGACATTTTACAAAATTATGAATTGCTTGTTTCTAAATGAAAATTACAACAAATAAAAACACTCAAGAACTAATGCTAGCTATATAAAGTTCTATTATATAGCAACTGACCAAAACCCTACAAATTATAAGTAAAAACTCTTTCTCTTAACTGTTTCTATATTGTATGCATAGTAATAAAGAAAATGAATAGAAACACAGTAACTTCACTCCAACATGGTTGCATCTAAAACTCAAAATGTAGTAGCTTATATCTCTTCCTTTCTGCCCACCCTTTGCTTTCCCCCTTGATACATGGTCACTAGAGGGACAGTTAATTCTTACCAACATCCCTTAAATGAGAGTATGTTTTCATTTCTCTGTCTTCATGAGTGATAATGTGTGAACAACAACAAAATGCCATCTTTATTAAATACATATGAAAAACTAAAAGCATTATCTAAGAACCCAGGTTATATAAAGACACAAAGAATTCTTTTGTCTGAATAAAAAAAATGAAGCTTTATATCTTATTTCAGACACATTTTATAAATACAAGAATATCCAGCAATTATATTCATTATCTATACCTTTCTTTTTATATGTGTGTACATGTGTGTGCAAATGTAAGGGTGCATGTCCACATATATGTATATGTGGAGGTCAGAATCAACCTTGAGTACATTCTTCATGTACTCTCCACCTTATATTTTGGGGACAGGGTCTCTCACCAAACCTGGAGCTCAGTGATTCAGTTACACTTGCTAGTTAGCAAGCTCTAGGGAGCCTGTCTTCCCCACTGCTGACATTGTGTGTACCACTGCATTTGGCTTTTTTACATGGGTTTTGGGAAATGAAACTCAGGTCCTCATGCTTGCATGAAAAACCATTACCCCAGCAGTGAGCCATTACCCCAGCTGTATCTACATCTTCTAATTACAAAATCTTTCCTAATGTTGTATTTGAAATGATACAAACCTGCCAACTAATTAACATGTATACTTTTAAATGTGTGAAACCCTAATAACAAACCAAATAAAAGGGTAAAGGGAGATACATTCTATTTATTCCACTGCTATTCACATACTCAGATCCTCAAGTTATGTAGCTTAGACTCAAGATAGGAAATTATCAACCAGAATGAGTCAATTGCTCCTCTTTTCACAACAATGTAAAGAGATTCTAGGCTAAAGCATAGTCTGATTATGTTCATGTCTTATTTTCCTATTGAATGCCACTATAGTTTATGACCATTATTATCAATAATGCCAATAGCTACAAAAAGTAACATACTGTCATCACTAGTGATGAATGATGACTTACACACATAAACAGGTAAGTGGTATGAAAAATATACATAGTGTAATCATTAATTAATTAATTAACTAAACAGCTAAAGGATCATTCAAACTAAAGCATTCCCCACAACCACCACATCACTAACGGCATACAGAAGACAAATAACTACTTGAGGTGTCAACATTCTGAAAGCTTGTTATTTTACTGGCCATGAAGAGATCAGAACTTTTGTAGACAACCATTTTTATATTACTATAGATTTTACAGATTTACTGGAAAACTACTATATTTCTCATTTAATGTCAAAAAGCATTCTGAATAACAAAATAAAAAAAGTATCAATTTTAACAAGGAACAATACATGCAATAATTTTCAAGGTACAAGAATAATTTTCAAGAATTTGAACAAGAGCTTCAATTCAAATTAAAGGAAGCTATATGTGTAATTTTAAAAAATGAAACATATGCCTTCAATAACAGTGACCATACTTAATATACTTAGCAGATATTAAATAAATGTTGAATGAATACACCACACTATGGATTACACGATTACTTCAATCTTAACATAAACACAATTTATGAAAGACAATTTCATACTAAGAAGAAAAAATCACCTGGTGAAGGTGAATTAGGGGATGAATTTGGCAGGCGGAAAACATAATAGATGTATGATGCAAGAAGGCTGTTTCTACCGTGCTGGTCATGATTTCCTTCTAAGTTTTTGTGAAGTCGATTTATAATTGATGCCATAGCTTCAAAAGATGCTTGACCTAGATTAACTTTTAAGGAAGAAGAAAATATTTTTGTTTCAACTCTTTTGGATTTGAAATTCTACAAAAATCAAGTCACTGTCATTTTAAAAAAGGCTCTTAAGTATAGTGATTAATATATAGTAAGCATATAAAGATAATATTTTATATTGATTTCACTATCTTGTAATAGCTCAGCAAAAAGTATTCTTGTAAACAAAAAGAAATAACTTATTTTACTAATTTAATATGAAAATTGTATATGTTTGATTAGCTAAAAACAAAAACACTGCCTGACAGATATATACTACGTTGTAAAATAATACAAAGCAGATGAAAATGAAAAAAGGAATTTTGTATATAACCTGGAGAATTAACTTCTCATTTTAAAGATGACTCTGAAAATCTAAAGTGTGTACAATGATACGTTTTTGTTTTTTTTTCCAGTCTTTCTGAGACAGGGTCTCTTGTAGCCCCAGCTGGCCTAGAACTCACTATGTAGACCAGACTAGACTTGAACTCAGAGATCCACCTGTCTCTGCCACCAGTGCTGGGACTAAAGGTGTGAGCCACCATGGCCAGCTCTACACTTGTTACTTTTGTGTAAGAAAGGCACTTGGGAGGCAGAGGCAGGTGGATCTCTGTGAGTTCAAGGCCAGCCTGGTCTACATAGCAAGTTGGAGCCAGCTGGGGCTACAGGGAGACCCTGTCTCAAAAAAAAAAAAGAAATTTAAAATATTAACAATGAAAATAAATTATCAAAAATATTAATAATAAGTGGGGCATGGTGGGGCATGCCTTTAATCCCAGCACTTGGGGGCCAGAGGCAGGTGGATCTCTGAGTTCAAGGCCAGCCTGGTCTAAATAGCGAGTTCCAGGTCAGCTGGGCTGGGCCTACAGGGAGACCCTGTGTCAAAAAGACCCCCCACCAAAAAAAAAAAACTAATAATATAAAAAGATAGTGGATAAGCAACTTGATAAATTATTGAATCTGTGAAAGGATTAAGATCAGAGAAAAGGGATAGACCCAATGACTGCAAAGCATGTGAAATGCAAAAATAGGCCCTGCCTCCTCCAGCACTGAAGTCCATATTCCAAATGAATTCATTTTATAAAAATTAGGAAATTCTGGTAGCACACTGAAAAAACAGATAAACCAAGTAGGCATTTTGAGCAAAAGTCTCAGTTGTATGATTTAATGAAGACAGGATATTATGAACAATGAAGCCAATTAAGTTTTCTTAAAGTGGAATAATAAAATAAAATGGCTGTTTAGAAGATTAATGTATATGTATTGAACTAAAAAGGTAAAAGACTAGACAGAGGCCTCAAATTTGTCTTTTCATCCCTTGGACTAAGTTAAATTCTTTCTTACCCCATAGTTTATCCTATCTCCCAAATGATTTGTCTTCATATGTAAACACGATCAAATATGTTCTGATGCCCTACTCAACCCTGCTTTCTCTTCTAAGATTAGTACCAGGCATGGTGGCACACACATTTAATCCCAGCACCTGGGAGGCAGAGGCAGGTGGATCTCTGTGAGTTCCAGGCCAGCTGGGACTGCAGGAGGCCTTGTCACAAAACAGAACAAAACAAAACAAAACAAAACAAAACAAAACAAAACAAAAAGAGGCACTCAAGAGCCAGCTGCATAGGTTGAATTTTGGCTGTATCACAACAGCTGAGTGAAGTTAGGCAAAACTTTTAAACAAGTTTGCTACTTTACTCATTCATTAAGTGATAGTAATAACAGGGCTTACTACAGAAACTATACCCAAGGTTGCTGTGGGGATTTCATACATTAGTAAAAATAAACCACACAGTACTATACTGATAAATTTATATAACAGTTTACTATTACTATTACTGTTACTGTTATTTTATTTCTATACTCTTGAACAGAGAGTAGTAGTAAACTCCCCTCCCTGCTTTTTTTAATCTTAAAAGCTTGTCCTCTAATCTTTTTGATCCCTTAGTCCATCATATCTGCTCTGCTGTCACTTGCATTTATAAGGATTTTTACCATTTTTGGTATAAAATTGTACCTGACTCAAAATTTGTCTGTTTCTAGATTTTTCCACTTTCAATCCATCACCACATAGATTGTGTGTGTGCTTACGTGTGTGTTCCTGTGAGTGCAGACATGTGTGCCCTGGCATGTGTGTGAGTTCAGAAGACAACCTTAGGTGTTGGACCTGTCTTCTACCTTGTTTTGAGACAGGAATTCTTTGTTATTTTTCCCACTGTATACCCTAGACTAGCTGGTCCATGCTTCTGGGGATTCTCCTGTCTCCATCTTCCATCTCCCCATAGAAATATCTGGATCACAGATGCTCTCACTGCAAATATGGCTTTTATATGGGTTCTTGGAAACTTCAACTCAGGTCGTCTTCACATGTGCTGCACTTTTACTAATTAAGCAATCTCCCCAGGCCCCACATGGTATCTTTTTAAAAGATAATTTGGGTCACATTGCTTCCCTATAGACTACCAATCCTAATATCCTAGAGTGTGGTGGAAGACTTTACTTCATCTCATGTCTCCCACATTACTTTTAATTCTCAACTCTCTACTTTATAACTCATTACTTATAAATCTTCCAACAAATTCCCAAGTTCATTTGTCTCTGTACTATGTACGTAATTTCAGCTCCTTAAAATAATCTGTATATGCCTATTCATCTTTGAATATTTTACCCAAGAATTTCTTCCACTCATGTTTTTCTTTAAAAAAAAAAAATCTCAGGGAGTTGAATACTTTATCTCTTTTGTGTCACCAGCCAACAAAATTTTTATAACAGGGTAGCTCATATTTCTTTCTCTGAAAAGGGTGGGAATGAGAAACAACTCTCCTTTCAAAATACAAATGAAGGAAAGATGTATATTAAATGGAGGACAGATGAATGAAAATGTAGACTGGATACATTCTATCTCCTACAAAATGTAGCACAATTATCTACTGGCCACTTTTCTTAACTTGTCTACGAAAACTTAAAACCAGGGGCCAAGTCCTAGACAGGGCCTATTAGTGATTATTTCATTGTAAATGCCTAATAAATATTCATTGAATAAATTAATTTTCTTTGATAGTTTGAGTAGAAATTTATAAAGTACAGAAACCACACAAGTCATTTTTTTGGGTATCAACAAGCCAGTAGCACTCCACTCCAGCTCCATCAAATACAGCAATAAAAATCACAGCTTTTATTTTTTTAATTAAGTTAGAAATGTCAAATTATAAAGTTCATGATTCATCCTAAGCAAAATAAGTTACCTATTTGTCCAGCAATGACAGGAGGTCTAACAACTAAAAGTATTAGTTTATCAAGCAGAAGATGAAGAAATCGGACTATTGGTTCCAACTGAGATGAATTCAGTGCTGAAATACTACTCTTCAGTTCATTTTCTAAGTTATTTTCCATGATGCGCATGTCTCCAATTCGGACAGGGAACATATGTTCATCTAGAGCATTGACAAGAGCAAAAAACTTGTCGAGGTAAGGATCCTAAAACAGAATAAACAAAGCACTGAACAGTTATTGCTCTGTGAATTTCCAAACCCTAAAAGATTATAGACCATCAATACCTCATATTAATTGATAACAACAACAACAACAACAACAACAACACATTCCTGCCTCCGGGTTCCTACCTTGAGTTCTTGTCTTGGCTTCTCTCAATAATGGGCTGTAACCTATAAGCCAAATAAACCCCTTCTTCCCTCAAGTTGGTTTTGAGTGTTTTATCACAGCAACAGAAACGTAATTATAAAATTAATAAAGGATCTCATTTTGTTTGAGTTTGGCTTATTTGTTTGGAGCTTAATTCTTGTGGCAGGCATTTTGGTAACCTACATGTGTTCATTATTAACTTACTGTCTCTTGGCTCCTAACCCATCTTCCTTGTCATACTGTGCAATACTGGAGCTAGATCTACTCATGGTTTTCCCTTGTCATCTGGCTTGTGGTCAGACTCAGACAGTAGGGGGTGTAGAAGGCAGTCTGCAAGACTTGAGGAGTTTAAAACAACTTTCATTCTTGATGTCCTCCTAGTGGTGGCTAGCAGATTTGAATGTCTTCACCATGGCTGTAGTGGCTCTCATACTTTTAGGGCTAAGGCTCTCCTCCAATTCTGACAAGGGGGATGTTCTTAGAGGAACAGTGTCCTCTCCTCAGAGTTCTGATTGTCAGCCTTTAGGATCCTCCTCTGGATTCCTAAGTTTCTTCCTTGATACTCCTCTGTAATTGCTATCTCTGTTATCACAGAATTCTTTTATCCTAACTTAATAGTGAATCACCTATAATTTTTTTACTATTTTTTTTAACTTTATGTGAATGTTTGCCTGCATGTATGTGGAACTGGAGTTATGGACAGTTGTGAGCAGCCATGTGGGTGCTGAGAACTGAACCAAGGTCCTCTGCAAGAGCAGCAGCAAGTACTCTTAACTGCTAAGCCATCTTTCCAATCCCACCTGTAATGTGTCTAATAATTCTGTATTTTAAATATTCTCGATTCAAACTGTTGGTAGAATTGTCTCCTGACTGCTACTATTCAACCTCCTTCTTGAGTACTAATAGAAACTGTCTTATTAAAGCAGTAAAGTATAGATTTCAGAAAAAAAGTTTATTTTCTTAGGCTCCTTTATACCAAGAGATGGCCCCATGCTATATTACTCTGATCAATGTGGGTAAATGTTTGTTGGAACTGATTTTTATTTACTTAGCAATGAAAATAAACTTTAAGAAAAGCAGCAATGCTGTGCAGTGTAACATAAAATTTGATTATCCTAGATGTAGCCATCTAAATGAATAAAAATAACCAATGAACTGCAACGATTTATTCAGTATTTTCCACTTATAAGGAAAGTATAAACCATTCTTGCAAGCGTTTGCCTTCTGAAGATCCTTTTAAGAAAAATCAGGCGCCGAGTGTGGTAGGCCCATAGTCCCAGCACTTAGGAGGCAGAGGCAGGAGGATCTCTGTGAGTTCAAGGCCAGCCTGGTCTACATAGTGAGTTCCAGGACAGCTGGGGCTACAGGGAGACCCTGTTTCAAAAAAAAGGAAGAAGAAGAAAGAAGAATAAGAAGAGGAGGAGCAGGAGGAGGAGGAGCAAGAGGAGGAGGAGGAAGAATCATCAGATATCAGATCAGTATATCCATCATATTCCAGAGTTACAAAGCATGAAAGGCAGCATGCATGGGTCCTACACCGTTGTGTCATTCAGGAGCTCCCCATATCACTCCTCCCTGAATTCTATTCTAAACATTCACCTCATATCACTTTACATTTTCTCTTTGGAAAATCACAGTTACCACTTTAATTCAGCTATCATATTAATTGTTACCTCAACCCTAAACTCCAAACTAATTACAACTACCTATGCGACATCTCCTTACAAAGTCCATAGGCACATCAAGCTTAATAAATTGAAAAGTAATTTCAATTCAGGTATGGTGGCCGTCATACTTCTAATCCCAGCACTTGGGAGGAAGAGACGGGAGGATTAAAATTTCAAGGCATCCCTAGGCTACATAGTTTGATGGCAGCCTGCACTATAAGAAATTTTTCCTCAAAAAGCAGCAAGCAGACACATAAAGGCCAGTTCATTTGGCTGCATAATTAATCTTCTTAGTGTGCCCATGAAGTTATTTTTCTTATGTCTTCTATTTAAGCTAGAAATTACTATCTACTAGGACTTTAAACTCTATGACATTCAAGATCATTTATAATATGTGACCAACTTGGTCTTCTGACCTTATTTATCATGATTTCTTATGCATGTAAAATATTTACTTTATCTGAGTGTTTTGCATTCATAGAAGAGCATTCATGCGTGCAATGCCTGTGGAGGCCAGAAGAGGGCACCATATCCCCTGGAACTGGGGTTAGCTGTCATGTGGGTGCTAGGAACTGAACCAGGGTTCTCTCCAAAACAGCCAGCACTCTTAACTACTGATCCCCAGCCTCAATTTCCTATGCACTTTAAAGTGCATTCATCCAAGTCCTTAAATGCAGATTACTATCACTCTGAACTTGCCATTTGATCATCTGAGTTGCCTCCTGCTCAGATCTCTGTATGGTAAATATTTATTTCCTACTGCAACTTCGGTGTACTGAGCAAAATAGATAATTTTTTTCACTTTACTCAAAAGGATTTTGCTAACATACCTAACATATACATACACTGTATTATAATTATTTCATTTTTTGCCTCTTTACAATGTAATGTACTTAAAGGTAAGGCTATATTTTAAAAAATATTTTTATTTATTATTTGTATTTTATGTGCATGTGTGTATTGCCCACATGTATGTTAGGTGCATCCATATTATGCAATGCCTGCGGAGGACAGAAGAGGCTGTTGGATCTCCTGGAACTGGAGATAGGACAGTTGTCAGCTGCCACGTGGATGCTGGGATTCAAACCCAGGTCTTCTGCAAGAACAACCAGTGCTTTTAACTGCTGAACCATCTCTCTAGCCCCCAAGGCTATATTCTTGACAGGTTAACAACTCTGGCCTTAGGAAATTTATAGTCTAGGCTATAAGTTAAGTACAGACACATACACACACACACATACACACACAGTGAAAGTGTGACAACACAGATACCAACACACAACATAGTAACAAATGCAAGGTCAGCATCAGAGAGATGGGACTACTATATCAAAATAATTACCGAAGCATTAACTTTTCCGAAGTGATGAGAAACTATTGAAAAGAAGTCAAATAACTATCAGAAGGAAAAGTATTCCAGGCACATAAAGGATAATTTTAGAAAACAGCAGGATCCAAACATAGAGTGAAAATCAAGAACAAATGATCCCTAAAAACTTTCCACTTGAGATACCTGACTCTGTGAGAGAGAAAATGAGTCGACAGCTTTTCAACTTTGTTTTATCATGTACCAGAAATTAAGAGAGAGAATGTTCAAGATAAATCAACGGCAGTTAAAAGGCAAAATATTTAATGACAGTGAAAAAACAATGTCTAAACCTATGTTTTAAACTAACATATATTCCTTAAGAAGGCAGTAAATAAAACTGACATAAAATGAGATAATATGTTCAATTAATTTAAGTGAAATTTGATCACTAAGAAACCCCCTCAGACTCACCTGTGTGTGGATAGATGAAACAGCAACAACTTCAACATTAAATACTCCTTTGTGGTTATCTACCCATTTCATGCCAGGTAGAGGAACCTGTAAGATATCAAATATAATAATCATAGGCTCATAAGTAGCTGATAAATTCAGGAAACAAAATTATAATACCTTAATGACAAAAATTACAGTGGAAATATATATTCTATATAATCTTTGAGAATAACAAATATATATGATGTGTTTTTTTATTACATCTATTCTGCACTCCCCCTCCAACTTCCCTTGCCCTCCCAAAACACTCCCCACCCACCTTCATGGCTCCTTTTTTAAAAAAATAAGTCACTGAGTGCAATTAGTACTGCCCATATATGCATGGATGCAGGACCATTCATTGGAGCACAGGTATCTTACAAGTGCCTATGCCACCAAACAAAAATGACTCTCCCTCCCTGAACAACCACCAACTAGGGATTGGGGCCTTATGAGCCCCTTCACTACTATGGGAATTATTTTTATTATTGTACGTACTTAAAACTTAAATTTAACCTGGGCGTGGTGGCACACGCCTTTAGTCCCAGCACTCGGGAGGCAGAGGCAGGCAGATCTCTGTGAGTTGCAGGCCAGATGGGGCTACAAGGGGACCCTGTCTCAAAAAGACCCCCCCAAAACAAAACAAAAAAAGAAACAACAAAAAAAACCAAACCAAAACAAAAAAAAAACCCTTAAATTTAATTTTATTACAAAATCAGTAAATATTTTCTACAAAAGAATTAAAAGGCACAAAAGCAGGGTTGGTGAGAAGGTTCAGCAGTTAAGAGCACTGGCTGCTCTTACAAAAAATCAGGTTCAGTTCCCAGTACCCATATGGAGGCTGACAACTGTAACTCTCCAGTTCCAGGAAAATCTATACCCTCATCTGTATTCTGTGGGCACTGCACACATGTGGCACACTTACATATATGCAGGCAAAACACTCATATACATAAAATAAATATTAATTTAAAAAATTTAAAGGCACAAGGAGCAAAAAAGCAAAAAATAATGCTCTAGAAATCTCTTTCCAAAGACATACCTCCTTGTACCATTCAAGATCTTCATCTATAAATATATATTATACATATAACCTTACAGTTAGTATCAGGCATATGATTTTGATTTTCATATGTACATTGCAGACCTCATTTCATATTAATAAATTCACATGTAAATCATTGTAATGGTTTACAAATATTCCATATTATATTATGGTATTTATTATTCTTTTTTGGGGGGCTAGCCTCAATCGAACAAAGATCCACCTGCCTCTGGGCTGCCAAGTGCTGGGATTAAAGGTGTGTGCCACCACACTGGGAAGTTTGTTTGTTTTTTGAGACAGAGTCTCCCTGTTGCCCCATCTTGTCAGGCAGAACAGGCTGGCCTCAATTTCACAGAAATCCACCTATCTCTGTCTCCTTAGTGATGAGATTAAAGGTATATACCACAGTGACCAGTATAAAGCTACATTTCTCTCTTTTCTTTAGTTTTAAGTACTGTTTCACAGAGTCAAATCATAAAGAAATACAAATTTTTTTCAGTACCTAAGGTCTCATGCAGCAATGAAGATAAAAGTCAACAAAAGGGCTAGGGGAGTAGGTAGTACATCTACTGAGGATGGAGACAGTCAAAATTTCAGACCTGAGAGCCAAGATATGGTGGTGTGTCCCTATAATCCCAGCACTAGTGCGCTAGTAAGGCTGAGGCAGGAGGATCACAAGATGACTGACACCTGGGCCAGGATCTCATAGTAAAAACCTGTATTAAAAGAAATATACAAGGTTCTAACACTTAAAAAAAAAAAATCAAGAGACTTCAACCTTAGCCAGGAAACAAAGAAAGTTCAACCTTATTCAAGAAAGAAAAACTTCATTTTGAAATAACTATCTCACCTATTTTAAGTACTGAGACTAGAAATATATACATATATATTTGTAATTCTCTGATTTTTAAAATTGACATACAAAGTATTAGGTACCATTGTAGTACTTTCAAGCAAACAGTTTTCTTTGATTTTCCTCTCTCATCTCTCCCACATCCTGTCTTCCCCCACTGCATTCTCTCCCCAACCCCAATTAGTTTCCTTTCCATTTTCATGTCACATGTCCTTGGTCCACTCCTTACATCCCCTACTTTCCTCTTTAAGATTTTTGCAGGTAGGAAGAGAAACATATGACTGTGGGAAGAGTATCAGTCTTTACACAGACATCAGACCACATCATGTCAGAGTATAAGCTAATGAATGGCCTTTGGTTTAGAGGAACGGAGGTCTGCTATGACAGTTCAGTTTGTTTCAGGAACTGATGACAGAAGAACCCTATGGAAAGCAAGCTGAAATAGATTGTCCACAGTGTATTCTGGAAACACTGGATAGAGAAGGAAAAGAAATTTACTGCAGAAGGATTTGCATAGGAAGAATGGCCAAGGGTATTTTCTCTTTAAGATAAATCTATGTTTGATGACCTACAGACTTGAAGGAGCAGATTTTATGGGTTATAAAAAAAAATACACACACACAGAAAATGTTTCATTGATTTTTTGTTGGCAATAATGTGACATGGAAGATGAGGAGTTGGCAAAGAACAAGGATAGAAATTTAGCAGGAGAGTGGCATAGCCGTGCAAAGTTAAAGGTCAACATTAAAGAGATAGTCTGTGACCCAATAAGATAGTGTATTAGTCACTTTTCTGTTGCTGTGACAGAAACACTGACCAAAGCAATTTATAGAAGGAAGAGTTTATTTGAGCTTACGGTTCCAGGGGAATTACAGTCTATCATGGCAGGGAGGCATGGTGGCTGGAGCAGGAGCAGCAGAAGCTAAGCTCTCACATTATCACACAGGTACAGGAAGCAAGAGAGCAACTGGGGATCTGGCAAGGCTTAAGAACTCTCTAAGCCCACCCCCAGTGATGTACTTCCTCCAGGATAGCCTCACCTTCTGAAACCTCCAAAAACAGTGCCACCATCTGGGGAAAAAAATGTCCAAATACTTGGAGCCTATGGGGGGCATTTTCATTCAAACCACCATATTCCACCCCCTGGCGCCCATAGGCTCATGACCATATAAAATGTAAAATGCATTTAGTCCAAATTAAAAGTCCCCATAGTCATCAGTCTCAATACTATTCAAAAGTCCACAGTCCCAAGTCTCTTCTGAGACTCAGGTAAATATCTTAACTCTACGGCTCTATAAAATCAAAAGACAAATTACATACTCCCAACATACAGTAGAACCGAATACACATTACCATTTCAAAAGGGAGGAATGGAGGCATAGTAAGGAAATACTGGACAAATACTAGACCAAAAACCAGCAGGTGAAACACCAAATCCAGTAGCTCCACATGCAACTTCCTAGGACTTTACTTCAAAAGGGCTTAGATGACTCAGCCTCTCTAGTTTTGCTGCGTACAACACACATATCTCTCTTGTGCTGGTACCACTCCCTGTATGCAGGTCTTCTTGGCAGATGCCTCACAGCTCTAGCATTGGGAACTTCTTGGGGTCTCCATTGCCAACCAGGCTTCACCTTCACAGCTTCACACAAAGGCCTATGAGGGCCTTCTCTAGGCCGGGGAACCCTGCTACACGTTGCCTGGCCTCCAAGGCTCTCTGAAACCGCAGAGGAAGAAATGATGACCTTCACTCTTGCATCTTTCATGTCTCTAAAGCCAGCACCAGGTGAACAACCCTGCCAAGTTTGATTGCAACTTTGGGATGGACTCCACCCTGCTTTATCCATTTTAGAAGCATTTCTCTTCAGTGGTCCCTGCAGCATTTTGCTTTCACAAGTTGGAGGCTTAACTGGGTGTGGTCTTGCCCTGGAGGCATTTTCTCCATTGTTTAAGTCAGAATCTCTAGGCCTGTCCTTAATCACTTTAATCTCCTTATCAATGGGATCCTCTCCATCACATGCCAGGGCTCCAACATTCATTTTCCTAGTGCTCTTTTTCAAACTGTATTTCTTTCTGCCCCATTTGCTCTCTTTCACTGTAGACCTGCATAGTATTCACCATTAATAGCCACACCACCATTTCTACATTAGGCTGTCTTGAAATTTCTTCCGCCAAAGAAATTAGTCCATTACTTTTCAACTTAGCCTCATGCAAGCTTTTTGATCTAGGGCAGACTCCAGACAAACTTTGCCAAAATATCCCAAGTGCTGCTTAAGTCCTTATTTCCCTCTGGAACTACATTGTTCTCAGCACTACTTTCTTCCAGGTGCCTACTAGAATGGCCTGTTAAGCTCCGCTTACAGCAGTCAGCTGCTTTTCTAGCCCCAACCTTCCAAAGTCTTGCACATTTCTTCAAAACCCCACATGGTCAGGTTCTTCACAGCCAACAGCCCACTCTCTCGTACCAATTGCTGTATTAGTCACTTTTCTGTTGCTGTGATAGAAACACTGACCAAAGCAGTTTGAGCTTATGGTTCCAGGGCAATTACAGTCTGTCATGGTAGGAAGGTGAGGTGGCTGGAGCAGGAGCAGCAGAAGCTAAGCTCTCACATCATCACACAGGCACAGGAAGCAAAAATTTTACATTATGTTTTTATTTATTCATGTCATGCTATCCTTTTTTGTGAGACAGGGTCTCCCTGTAGCCCCAGCTGGCCTGGAACTCACAGAGATCTACCCACCCCTGCCTCCCAGGTGCTGGGATTAAAGGCGTGCACCACCACACCCCATCCGATTTTTTTTTTTTAGCACAAGATCTCACTAACTCTGGCCCTCCCAAGTGTTCTGACTAAAGATATGAGATACCATGTCCAGCCTCCACTCTGATTCTTAGCCCTGGAACCTGACTTGGTCATTTGGACTTGATTTTCTGTGATGAAACCATCAGCTTTTTTTTTTAAGTATTTATTTATTTATTTATTTATTTATTTAT
>NW_008350120.1:0-27664 GCF_000622305.1 Nannospalax galili
GAAATAGAAGCTAGGTGGAGAACTAAAGAAATAGATTTAGAACAAGGGACAGCCATAGATAATGAAAATAATGATGAAGAAAATAATATGCCTCCTGATGTCTGCACACATAATCCTGTGTGAGCAGGAGGAGGACCCAACTACTACTATTACTGATGAGAAAACTACCTCTACTACTACTACTACTGAGGACCCAGATAAAATAGCAAGACATGTTTTCATAGATCATGTACAGCCATATAATGAAATCAGAACACACTTTAATGAAACCATATATAAAATATGGCCAGATGCTAGCACAGCAGCCAGAGAATACCTTATTGGGATATGGAAGGAATAGAACAATCACATGAAAAATTTCAACAGAAAAGCAATGAAATACAAGATATTGTAGCACACAATGCAAAACAATGTAAACATATAGATAAAATAATTAGAAAGGATAATGAGAAATTTGAGCTTCAGAAAAATGAATTGAATAACATGGTAGGCATTTTAAGAACCAACACCTATGTACATAAAGATTAGGTTAATAATATACAAAATTGTGGATTTTGGGATACCCTAGCAAGAATAGCCAGATTCAATTTTGTTTGCATACCAGTAGTAAGGTGGTGGCATAAAATATGGTTATATATGAAATATACAATTTATATAGCAATAATTGTGATAATCATTCTAATGCTTAAACCAATATGGATATGCATAAAAAAGATGCTCAGGGCATGCCTGAGAAATCTAAATTGATCTGATAGTATCGTTACAGGACAAACATGAGTGGACCACCGAGAAGATGGAATGACTTAACAGCAAAATATGCAATCCAAAGATTCTTTCATAGATGTGCTTACAAGCATTTTGATGGTATATCTGACATCTTTAGTAGAATGGGTATAATATGGAATTCAGAACACTGTGAATTTTGTAAAAACCCACATAGATCATATTGGATGTCAGGAACCCCTGAACTAGACCTATTACCACAATTAATCTTCCATGTAGTAGCACACAGACCTCACCCTAATATTAAGAATAATGTAGAACTAGCTACACATTATATTGCATCTATGTTAGCAATATACCATTCCAAAGGAACATACTCCAATTATTGGACGTATAAATGTTTCCTAGAGCAGGACCCTGATAATTGTAAGTACCTGCTTGAAGCTGATTTCTTTAGCAGAAAAAAGATTATGGTTTGTACCAATGCAAGTTCCCTACAATCATACGCAGCAAGAGTCTTGTGCAAACCTTTTTTGGAGGAATGCATATTTCAATTGACTTGCTTTAGAAATTGGCTTGAACTATATTTAAGATGGAAAAGACATGAGAGATCAGTAAGAAGAAATAAATACATAAACAATGCAGTTTTCTCATTTAGGCTCAATTTTGATAAGTACATATGACATATGATAAGTAAATAAGTTTAGATAAGTTGCGCCTTATACTTTGTAAATCCTCTGGCCTGTGAGCCAATGTGATACCTTTTATGTTGACTGCATTTCAGGTATCAGGGGATGGAATGTACTGAACGTATTAGGAAATTAGGAATAAATTAAGATGGATATTAAGAGTGACTTTGAAATGAAACTAGAAACTAGGAACTTCTCGGCTTCTCAGGCTCACTTATCACTTCACACAGAAACCATGTGAAACTGTGTGGAGCAGATGGGTGGACTTGAGAGCCGAAACTAAGTAGCTTGAACGCCTGTGTGTGATAGATAAGTAATCCTATGGGAGAAGCCATATCTCAAGAAACAGCTGAAGTTACTGACGTAAGTCAGAAGGACTCCAGCCAGAAAGAAACATACAAAAACTGACAGCTCGAGGACTTCATCGATGCTTGGCTACACGAGACGCTGACTCTGTGAGCCTCATCCCGACGCATCGCCCGAGAGACCGAAATTCTGCCCAAGGCCAGGCCGAAATTCTGTTTGAGACCAGATCGATCACGACCAGACGTGATCAGAGCCTGTGAATTGCAGTGCAGTGATCACGGCGGACGCTGAGTGACTCCACACGGACTACTGGAAGGAATAACCTCTGGAAGGTATTCCCTTGAGACTTTGGGACTCTGAATTGCTAGAGGACCGGGTTTCCCCTTGAGTGTTTGTGTTGATGTGTATTGTTATGCTTTAACTGTGTGACAAATACATATTGCAACCAATCAGTCGTATGGAGAATCTCTTCTGTTCCATATGTGCCTGTCCTAAGCTCTCCCGAGAAGCAGTGACACACTCTGGATGTCACACTCAGGACAGTTACTGTCAAGTAACTGCCCCACTCAGGACAAACACCCTCATCCACGTAGCCTGGAGGCCCCACGGAATGGATATGGAAGAATTGTCACCCTGTGAAGCTCAGGGTGGGAGCCCAGCGCCTCCCTAGTTGTGGAGGCTGTTGTATGCCCACGTCGTTTCAGCTCTTCTAAGCCAGGTGAACACCGAGAGAGAGAGACCTGGGGTGGGAAATGGATGGCATGTGCATTTCAAATTTGGAAAAGAAACAACCTATAAGAATCCCTGTTTTTGTAAGTCACCCCTTCCCAAATGTCATATAAACTATGAAAAACCCAAACAGAATGTCTTATGTCAGTCTGTCAATCTGCGCGAGGACCGGGAGACCCTAGAGTCCTCAGAGGGAGCGTGCAGGTCCCCCAGGGAGGGAAAAGGAAATATGTGGTGAAACAGTTGGCACAGCCTGGCAGGATGAGGCTGGAAACTAGTTTGGGAAAAGCAAGGGCCTGGCAGCAGTACTCACATGGGTCACACAATGGATCATAGAGTATGTCACTAGAATGACGTGCAGGGCCATGCAGACGCAGACAGACTCAAAGGGGAAAGTCCCTGGGCCACAGCAGGCCTGCGAATGTGGGAAAATAGTTCAGTTACTTGTATGTGAAAATTCTTTAAAGATCATAGAAAGACTAGAAAATATTTTTACAAGCCTTGGAAGCAAGAGGGGAATCCAGAGAGGGGGTGTGGCCACTTTGCATAATAAAATAATTGTCTGAAACAAAGCCTCAGGGGAGGCTGAAAAGACTAAGGAGTTACTGGGTAAATTCAGTCTCAGCCTCAGAATTTGAAAGAGAAAAAAAACAGGAGTTTTTAACTTGCATAAGGTTAGGAGGCCAGGAGTCAAAGGACGCAAGGAAAAAGACAGATAGTAATGAGAGAAGAAACGACCTAGAAATAAACGTAGCTAAACTTGTACCTTTGATACAAAAAGACAAAAGAGTTCACAGCACTGTAGCCTGGAGAAAACACTCCACACTGGAGCTGTTGGGACTATGAAAGACAAACAAGCAATCAAAGAGCCCATCACCACATGACTTGTGAGGGAAGGGACATGGGAGCAAATAATGTCAGTGGAACTCCTTTAGAAGCTTCACAGCTGAGTCATATAACTGCCCATCCGTCCTTGCAACATAGGCTGTTTAACCTAGGCTGATACAGGAGGGAAGAGTCCTTAATGAAATGGCTTATGCAAGACATTAAAGATATGTGGTCATCACCAATGGAGACTCCCATGATTAACATGGGCTGGGGGACTATAAAGGAGGGATAGGCATTACTGAGAGAACTAGGTATGAGAAAAGCAATATATGATGCCCAGCTCACTGGGCGAGATAGGGCTGTGTTCACCAGAGTTATAAAGGAAAGCTTAATTCAACTGGGACCTCGACGATGGTATAGAGCTTTAATGGTTTTGCTAAGTCCCTTAATGGGACAGGATCTTTGTAAAGTGAGAGAGGCTTTAGCAGATCTAAGTGACTCGAATAGGCACATAAAATGTGTCTGTAGAACACCAGAGCAAACTACAAGAGAAACAGAAAACACACAGACAGAAGAAACGGTCCATTTGGGTCACTCACAGACAAATGCAGCAAGTGCCAAGCAATGCCCGCTACTGCAATAATGGCATGACATAATACAACTGGCAGATTTCTAGTTGGATAAGGCCTGCTCCCAGGGGTGGAACACACATTTGGTGCTATAGACCAGGCCAACCTCTGTATCAGGGAAGGCTCCAGGCTCCAGGCTCCAGCGGGGAAGACATTGTAAGTATACTGTTTGATGAATATGGTACACCTACTGGGATATCTACTAGGTGTTTGTATTTATATCCATGTTTGTTTAGACGTGTCTACTTCCTTCCATTCATCATTATAGTAGGGAAAACACCACTGAGATAGATCAGCTGCTACATCTTGAAGACAAATAATGGGGAGGCCCAAGAAGTCACTATCTTGCCATGATACAAGAGAGATAGCCCTGCATCTGCCACCCTCACCAAAGCTCAGGGAAATTCACTGAAGAGTGGCTGAAAGTTTGTAAGAGCCAGAGGAAGGAGCGGAGTGTGACCCGGATGTTTCTCTGGTAAGCCACGGTCCCACCTCCTTCCCATGCTCTGCGGAAGGAGTCAAGCCGGTTAAGGGGTGGAGTCACAGTCATATTGGAGCAGGGGTGAACACCAAGCAAGAGACTGGGGGTGGGAGATGGATGGTGCGTGCATTTCAAATATGGAAAAGAAAAAGCCTATAAGAATCCATGTTTTTTGTAAGTCACCCCCTCCCAAATGTCATGTAAACCCAAATAGAAATGTGTTAGGTCAGTTTTGTTAACCAGCGTCAGGATCAGGAGACTCAGTGACTGAGAGCCGGTCTCCCAGTGAGCGGGAAGGGGAAAATTTAGTGAATGGCTGCTGAGCGAGGGTGTATCGGGTTCCTGTAGGGTTCCTGATAGGTGGTCCAATCCCAAGTGGTCAACCCTAAACACATGCACATGAAAGCACCAAGCACCACTAAATGGAATCATTAGATTGTATTTCGGGGTGTATGACTGTGTGTATCCATATGTAAAATTAAAAGCTAAAGAGAAGCTCAAGAAATTGAGACGGAGTGAAGGTGGGACATGGGGAGAGTCGCAGTGGGAGAGAAAGGGGTAGAAATGATGTAAATACGGTACTGTCTATGAAATCCTCTTTTAAATTAAAAGAAAAATCCTTCGTCTCTTAACTTGTTCTATCTGGCATTGTGCCACATAGAAGCAAAAGCAATTAACACACCAAATACTTTAAAAGTTCTCTTACTCAGTTCACTTACTAGAAGTCAATCCCGACCAGATCACACTTCACTGAGAGAGCTGCCCTTTGGATTTTGTGGCAGGAGTACCCCATCAAACAGCCACTTTACTTTGTCTAGTTCTCATGTCCATGGGGCCTGGAGAATTCAAGTACCAGTTCCTCAGATTTTCCCAACATCCTCATGGACGGCGGGCGGCTCAACCTTACCGCCTGGGTTTCTACACACTTGGTCCTAAGGCCGGGGAGTGGTTTTTGCCTGTCTGTGTGCTTGCGAGTCAGTGTAACTGTAATAGTTTCTTCCTTTTTGGTTGATTTTCAGTGGGAGGGTCATGGCCTGGATACCAGAAAAAGGAGTTTAAATTTGCTTGTATATTTAGTTTTTCCTGGTTTTGTATGCTGACGTGACGATTTTAGCCAGGGATATTTTTTTCTGTTTATCTTTACCTCTTTCTCTTCTTCATTTTGTAGTTGTTCCTCAAATGTCAGTCCTCCTTGGCTGCCTTTTCACATTTAAGAATAAATTATTAGAGAATCTGACTAGAAGCAATGTAATGGGACTGTGGACTTCACCGGAGGGAACAGAGCAGGTGTAGACGGCTACGCAGACTGAGTTCTGTATGGCTGGATGCCCAACGCATTCTGAGACATCCTAACCACTGAAGAAGAATAGCTTCACTATATTCCTGGAGGAGGGGGAGATGCCTTGAAACATGGCATTCTAAATCAGGGGGAGGGAGGAGACTATGGGGCTCAGAATTTCAACTCCTACTTCTGTACTCCAGCCTAGCCCAGTATGGCTGACATTTCTGAACTTGAACCCCCCTTCGTGATTCAGGGTCTGTGTCAACACCCACCTCCAGCCTTTCTGGGTTGACCATTTGTGTGTGTGTGTGTGTGTGTGTGTGTGTGTGTGTGTGTGTTTGTCTGTATCTGTGTGTCTATGTGTGTGCATGTGGATATCTGCATGTGAATGCAGGAGCCCAAACAGTCCATGGGCATCTGATCTTCCTGGAGCTGGAATTACTGAATGTCATGTGCCACCAAAGTGTTGCAGGGAGCCCCACTTGTGTTCTCTGGAACAATATGCTCTGCTAATCACTGAACCATCTCTCCAGGCCAGTGATGTTATAGTTTTATAACCTTGACATTCCTCCTCACTCTAATCAAGTATATAGATTGAGATGCAGTGTGCAGCCTACACTAGGTGCTAGGTCATAGTGTTACCATGTAGTTGACCTTATAAAAGCCAACTTCTTGTCTTGGCCTTGAAATTCTGATGTCTTGCTAAGTTAAACTAGTATAAAGCAGGAGAAAATATGCAAAATTCTTCCATAAATTTGTATTTGCCCAGGGCTACTCATGAATACTTACATATGATTACACAAATTTCAAGTCAGTATTGGTTTACAATAGCTAGTAACCGAAACTTACTTCAATATGTTTTTCTCTTTATAATGAATGTTTTGCTTTTGACAATTCCGCGTACTCGATGCCCGCTGCTTACTTTCTCCTCTGCTCTCCCTTGTTTCCTTTAAACCCGACAGCCTTCTTTTTCCCTACGATTTTTTCCCATCTGCATGATTTCTTGTTTTATTTTTTGTTCCACTGAGTTTAACCAGGGCACTCTGTGTGATCCAGGCTTTGGAACTATCAATGAGAGCCTGGTAGGTTCACCAGGTGGACACACTGGAGCCTGTGACTCCCCTTCTCTCAGAATCTGTCAGTTAGGGGAGTAGAGGCATCAACAGTCTAACCCAACTGTGAGCTCTGACTTGATAATTTTTATAATACACCTGCTCAGGTTTCTATTTTACTTTGAGACTCCACTGTCAGGATTCTGTAAGGCGGAGGTGAGGCCAGCACAATCCACCCACGCAGAGCACCTTTTGCTTCGGTCAACTCTACACTGAGCTCTGAGTGTCTGTAACCAGGTCTCCTCTCCAGGGGGAAGGAGAGGAAACCCCTGCCCTGGGCCAAGGCCAGTCCACAGTGATACTTGAGGATCCTGAGCACAGGTGTCACTGCAGATCTCCTCGTGATGTTCCTCCTTTTCTCAACCTCTCGCTCCAGCCCGTTCTGGGCACCGTCTTGTGTTCAGAGCAAGAAAGGCCCCTCCATCTTAACCTTTCTACCCCGTGAGGTGACCACAGCAACGCCTCCAGCCCGTTCTGGGCACCGTCTTGTGTTCAGAGCAGGAAAGGCCCCTCCATCTTAACCTTTGTACCCCGTGAGGTGACCACAGCAACGCGATGAGCAAAAGAAAAGGTGGAGGAGGTGGGACAGGAAATGGCTGTGGTTGGTGAGGGGAGGAGGTGTCACAGAGACAGAGACATCAAAAAGCACCTTACTCATGCAATAAGAGAAGGCTCTGAGAAATGGCCTGACATCAATCACCTTCTTTTTCTAGGGAACTGCTATGAAATTTTGTCATATTTCTCTTTAGATTTGTTATCAGACCACATAATTGCTGAAGTAACACAAAAAAGGTGTTGCTTTGGGGGAATATGGTCAAATCAGAGTCATTTTCTTCTAAGAGAATCATAATTATGTGGAGAGTTGGAAGCCCTGTTACAGTGTTGAAACTTTCTGTTTTAATGACACGCACTGTCGGATTTCAGTGACAGACTTCGGGGCCATCCTAGTCCTTCCAGGGAAGGTTGCTTACCCTCTTTGGCTTCTGGCAGAAAACTCAGAGGTCACATCTTGAAAGAGAATTGCTTTTACTTTGCCACCTCACTGGAGGGAAGGAAACGAGGAACGAGGAACGGCCCTCACAGATACAGGTCTGAGACAGGAACCTCAGCTGCCAGAACGTGATCTGTTGTGCTGAGAGTCCAGGGACCCAGGCATCCTTCAGCATGGCTGAGATTCTGGTTTTCACAGCGAGTGTTTCTCCAGAACTACGCATCATGACCTAAGTAGAATTTCCGTGTGGTCTGGCATGTGGCCACCGGCAAATGTGGTCTTTGAACTTTAAATGACTTAAAATGAATTTCATGAGGGATCATGACTATCAACATGATGAAATTTAAAATCACCATGGAAACAAACCTCTGGACACGGCTCTGGGGTTCTCTAGATTAGATTAATCGAGGTGGGGAAACCTACTCTAAATATGGACGGGTGGGTCCATTCCGTAGGCCTCGGTTCCGTACTGAATAAAGCGGAGAAGTCGAACTGAGCACCTGTGTTCTTCACGCTCTTCTTTTTGAATGCCGTTGAATGTGACCCATCAACTTCCTGCACCTGCCTCCACACCTTCTCTCCCTGGTGCCCTGCCCTCCTCCTCACTGTGGAGCACTGCCCTTGCCTGGTAAGTCAGAGTGAACCCATTCTCCCTTAAGTTGTTTTCATCGAGGTGTTCACCAACCACAGCAATGTGAAAGGTGACTGATACTATAAAATGCAGATAAATCTTCAGTTCTGCCATCGACTTGTCACATCCCAAGAGCTCAGCAGCTGCCAGTGGCTCATGAGTAAATACTGTACTGGATGGCAGAGATTATTCTCAGCAATACAGAAAGTTCTGTAACGCAGCCAGCTAGAAAGACGGGCGGGTCTCCTGCACACTGATGCTTGGGTAGCCCCTCCCCTGCTTCCTCTCGGCTGTTCCTTCCCCACATTTTGTCATCGCAAAATCCAAGAAAGCTACCACAGGACCCAGATTTCCAGGTAAGGGAGTGTGGGTGGAGAGAGGGAACCGGTGTTGAATTTGTGAGGAGGGGACCTCTCTTTTGGCTCTGTCTTATAAACGTCCCGGCAAACCTGCTCTCATAAATTTTGCTTGCTGGTTCCTGTTTCCTGTCTGCTAAGTTTAAGGTACAATCCAAGTTAATGTGTTTTTCAGGGGCTGCTGCTTAGAGGATACTGAATTGCGAGGAAATTGTTCCTTCACTGATCATAGAATTTAAAACTTGATTCTTGCAAGAACTAGAGGGAAGAATTATCCCTGGGAGAACAGATAGGGGAAAAATAGGGATTCTTAACAAGCACAGCTTAGTGTGCATCCTCCTCCAAACTGGGACACAGATCCGGGGTCAACATTAGCCATTTCACCTTCTCCAACTGTCCTCAAGGGAACCTTTCTCTTTGAGGACCATCCCTTATTGGGTTCACAAAGCTGAGCTCCCCCTAGGGACTGACTCTGTGTTTCAGGAGAAGCCGGGAATGGGTGCTTGTTCATAGTCAAAAGGGTAAGAACTGAGTCAATCAGGTTAGCACCAATCAGCAGAAGCACTGATCCCTGGTTTTACCTCTGAATTAAGCTCTAAAGGGTCCTTGTGCTGGAAAGAGCGAGCCTTAGGATATAGACACTTGCCGTGCTCCAATTGCCCTATCCCATCTCTCTCCTGACACCAAGCACCAATATCATTATTGTGATCAGTCCAAGGCTTTATAAAATGTTATAGTTTCCTTTTCCAGTTATTGAAAAACTGTTTTATATATCCTCAGCCTTCAAAAATAAAGAAGAGGACTGGGGAGCTGGCTCAGCCAATAAAGGCTAAGGATTACAACCAAAAACACAAAAACAAAGAAGTAATCCTTCTTTCAAAAGAAGCATCTAGCTTTCCATTTCGAATTTGTAACTGAGGGTCCCCTCTGTGGACACCTTGTACTTAACAAGTGCACTTACGGCTCAGCTTGGTCATAGTCGGGTCCAGTCAGAGTTCTCCAAAATGTTCATGGGTAAAAGGGAAAGAAAACATTCAAAAGGGAGTCCGTTTTTTCTACACTACTACATCCTGATTAACTAGGAAAAGGGCTGCCATTTGCATAGGTCAGAATCAATCAGAGAGAGGAAAAGAACAGGCATTATTTACCAATTTCCTTATTTAGTGAATTGAGAATCACCCATTGTTCAGTACTGTGACGTTTCCCAGGAGATTAGGAAACCACCAGCCAATATTGTCTTCCTTTCATGCCATGTACAGCCTGGGAAGGGACAGTAAAACATTAAGAAAATAGGTTCCTCTTATAACTCATGTCCTTGAAGAAATCTGAGTGTGTAGTTAGAGCAACCACAAGTGGGCTCAAGAGAGCTGGCATCGCACTGTACCCTGCTGGTACAGTTAAGGGTGCTGGGGAAGATCTCTCAAGAGCAGAGACTTGGGCAGGAATGAGCTGGGCAGTGGACTGGAGCAGGAGAGTGCGGGAAATGGAGCAGCTCTGCAAAGGCCCAAAGTTAGAGGATTCTGGGAACATAGCGTAGGCCAGTGGGAGTGGAGCTTCAGACTAAGGAGGTCATGCAGAGGCTTCTAGAACATTTCGATGGTTTGAAGTATTTTCTAAAAGTAAGCAGGCCAGGCATGGTGTCACATACTTTCATCCTAGCTCTTGAGAGGCAGGAGCAGTTGGATCTCCACGGGTCAGAGGCCAGCTTCGTCTACATAGCAAAGTCCAGGCCTTCAGGAAAGTATAGTGAGACCTTCTCTGAAAAAAAAAAAATGCCAAAACTAATCAATAAGTAGAAACCATGAAGAAGGATAAAAATAAAGTGAAATTTCGGTTTTAAAATAATACCCGATGGTGGTGTAGGAAAGGGACTGGCATTGAGAATGTTCAGTTGGGAGCTGGCTGCATTGCCAGGAAATAACAGTGAATGAGCCCACGTGATGAGAGAAATGAATAATATTGATATTTTTTAAAATAATCTTTAAGACTCGATGAGAGTCTGATGCAAGTCAGGGAACTGGGGCTGTAGAGGATGCCCAGATCTGACAGGAGCTACAGGCCTTATGGTGATGCCATTTCCCGAGATGAGAAATCATGGCTAGGGTAGAATCAAGGGTTGTATTCTGGCTAAACTCTGTTGGAGAGGCTCATGACTGAGCTGATGAGAAGCTGAGGCAGACGTTTGGAACTGCAAGGAGGGTGAGGATTATACATCTCACTGTATGGAGAGGAGAGAGGCCAGGACCTTTGCAAGATGCTCTGGAAGCACATAGTTTTGTATAAGAAAAAGAATAACCTGGAAATCAAGTGTTGAAATGAGTTTTGGGAAATCAAAGTAGCAAGTTTAGAGCTGGCACCATTGCACTTTACTCCAGGAGGCAGAGGCAGGTACACCTAGACCCAGGTCTGGCTGGTAGCATACACAGCAGTTCCAGGCCAGCTGAGCCTACAGGAGCACCCTGTCTCAAAGAAAAACTAAATCAATCAACCAACAAATGAATGAGTGAAAGGCATATGGCAAAAAGTTAAGCGTTGATTGTAGGAAGCCGGGGTTCTACTTGTTTGCCATTTTCCTAAAATACTGCAATCATGTTTCTTTATCTACAGGGATTCCAGCAGCAATGGCAGCCCAGGATCATGGCCTCGGCTCCTGCTTTAGCCAGCCAAGGATCAGCTATGGTGAGAGGTGCTGGGGTGAGGGAAGGGGTCGGTGTCAGCAGCCACACTGCAGGGATGGAGGAAGGCAGGCAGGGAAGGGTATAGTCCCTCCTGTCAGACGGCCGGTGCCCACCTGAGCAGAGAAAAACGTTTGCAGCTACTGTCCTTGTGTCTTTTCACTCTCTGCTCACTCCATTCTCTGGCCCTTGTACTATCTCCCTATGACAGGCACATCAGGATGAACAGGAGAAACCAGTGGCCTCTCATTGGTCCAGGCCTCAGCATAGTCTCCTGTCTCTCCATCTCTCTGACCTTCTGACCTTCTTTCTGTCTCTCTCTCTCTCTCTCTCTCTCCTTCCCTCCTCTTTTTCTTCTGGCCTTTCAGATTGACTTTCTGCCTTTATTCAGGCTGAAAGAAGCTTGGAAGGGAGCCATATGGGGTTAATTGATCACTCCTCTGGGCCCCTGCTCTGACCACACATTGACCGAGGAGACTCGATTGGTGTGCTACTTGTCCCTCCCTCGACTCCTTTACCTGTTGTATTGACTATGTCAGTTGAGCTTTTGCTGGCTTAATAAACTATCTCACAGTTTAGTAGCTTAAAACACTAACCATTTCTTGGGTTCCAGATCTGGGGGTCAGTCAGGAAGTTCTGGGATCTAGACCACCTCCACTAACCTAAGGAAACTCACTTATGTATTGTGATACGCTAATGGCTCAGTATCAGAAACAGTCTTCTAGTCTCACCGATATTTAGAGTTCAGGACCTCTTAAAATTTTCCACTCAAACCTCCTTTTCCCAAGGAAATTTTAATGTGAACCCAGGTAGGTAAGTTATATAAAATAGGCACACAAGTTAAATATTTATAGATACCAAATCATAAAGAAATTTAAAATAAATCTTTGTTGTGTGTATAACTTACTGTTTATTAAAGATTAAAGCACATTTGCATAGTAGTGAGATGAATGTGCTTGCTTAATTTTACATAAAGTATTAAATATGGATTGAATGCTGAGGAGTGTAGAGCCTCTGTTCTGCAGAGCTGGTCAATATTTGACTTTATAGTATTCTGCTCTAAGAATGCCACTTCACATAAATACGTACTACAAAATGATAATAGTCTCAAATCTGAGTCAAGGTGTTTCAGGCAGTGTTTGCTGGCATTGTTTGTATGAGCAGGGAAAACTGTGCTTGCTGTGCCATCAGCTCAAAGGCTGGGGCTTCAGGACACACAAGTACACACTGTCACAACACGCCAATTAGGCTCTTCTGTAATTAACAGGATCTTGGGCAGGCCATGGTGCCAGGATCTGGCCTGGCTGTTGTTGTCAAGCCAGCTGCTCTGGGCATCTTCATCTTCAAACGGCAGTCACAGAAGAGCTGAAACAGAAAGCAAGCCACAGGGCTAGCAACTTTTAGAAGCCGTGCTTCACTGTGGTCCAAAGCCTGCCACAGAACACATGCAGACCCAGGGCGGCGTGTTAACTGGAAGAGCTGCAGATCCACACCCCCCAAAGTCTTAGATTCAGGATGGGAATGATTTGGGGACATATAGGTTGTCAGTATTGGGTAATTGTGGCAGGTATGAGCTCACATTTGCTGCCTTTCCAATTCCCCCACCATGACTTTCCCACTCTCCCTTCCTGTGGTCAAGAAGCCAAGGGCCTCATGACCCTTGAAATGGGGCCTTGCAGTCCCCATTTGTTGCAAAGTACATAATTATCTGAACTCCCACCCACTTCTTTCTTTCATAGATAACTGTAGCTTTCCTCTACCCAATGTGATCAGTCATAGGAATTTTGGAAATACACTTTATTTCCACTCAGGAGTCTGGTTTTCAAATGTGGGAAACATCAATGCAATGATATTACATATCTCCCCTACAGGGCTCTCAGTGGGAAGAAATCCTTTTGTAAATGAGAATTGGAAAAAAATATCTGCCCCAACATCAAGCTGTGGGTTAGCTCTAGGATTCTTAATGGGGTATCTGTGAGCAGCAGCCCAACGTTCTCATCTGAAATCATTTTATTTCTTCCACTGTGGACTAGTATGCTACAAAGCATCAGAGTAAGGAGCAGAAAACGATCCTGGAAAAAGGCAATGAAGTCAGGAAATCAAGGCAGTTACTAGTTGCCTAAGCCCTTCAAGATGCACATCAGGCCCAGAGGCTGTCTGTAGACCCTGTAAGGGCAGGGGTGTCAGCAAGAGAGCCCTCCAACCAGCAGAAGGTAGGGGCCCAGGGTGTCCAGAGTCTGCACGGGAAACTGTTGACAGTTGGGCCTAACATTTGGCTTTTCTTCCTTGATGTTCTAGCGACTGAAAACCAAGATCAGGCAAATTCCCAACTGAGAATTGTCTTACTGGGTAAAACTGGAGCAGGAAAAAGTGCAACCGGGAACAGCATCCTTGGAGAGAAAGCCTTTTACTCTGGCATTGCAGCAAAATCTATTACCAAGGTCTGTGAGCAGAGGAGAAGCACATGGGGCAGGAGAGAGCTTGTTGTCGTCGATACACCTGGTGTATTTGACACTGAGGTACGAGATGCTGACACACGCAAGGAGATCGCTCGTTGTGTCGCCCTGACCTCCCCAGGGCCTCATGCTCTGCTCCTTGTGGTCCCACTAGGCCGTTACACTGTAGAGGACCATAAGGCCACAGAGAAGATCCTGAAAATATTTGGAGACAGAGCTAGAAGATTCATGATTGTCTTATTCACCAGGAAAGACGACTTGGATGGCACTGATTTCCACGAGTACTTACAGGAGGCTCCAAAAGTCATTCGGGAGTTGTTGGCCACGTTTGGTGATCGTTACTGTGTCTTCAACAACAAGGCAACAGGAGCCGAGCAGGAGGCCCAGAGGACACAGCTGCTGACCCTGGCCCAGGACGTGGTGAGGGGGAACGGTGGAGGCTGTTATACCAACAAGATGTATGAGATGGCGGAGGAAGTGATTCAGAAAGAAACCCGTGATTTGCAAGAACGTTACAGAGCAGAGATGGAGAGAGAGAAGGCACGGATAAGAAAGGAATATGAGGAGGAAATTAAAAACCTGAAGGATCAGCTGGAGAGGGAAAAGAGAAAGTCACTTATGGAAAGGGAATTCTCACGAAGTGAAGCTGTTTATGCAGAGAAACAGCAGAGTGCCAGGAGGTATGCTCAGAATCAAAATAAGATACTTGAGTTAATCTTAAAAGCATGGGATTTTGTTTCTCTTCTCTTTGACCAGTTTATGCAAGATTAGACCTAGTGAAGGACTTATCTATACACTCTGAATTTTTCTGATAACCCTGCCTACTCCTCAAAGTATAATGCTTTGCTTAACATCTTTTAGGACTACAGATTGTAGTGAAATTCACATTGGCAACTGGTCGATGTTTGATAGATTTGTCCAGAGACTGACAAATTCACACTTTGTGAAATCCAACAGGAAGTGTTAACACTTCTACAACTGTTTTCTTCCTTGGAGACACAGAGAAGGTCACTCGGGAGACCCCAGAAGCTGGCTCTAAGATGGATCTGGTAGTTCTCCCCTAGTCAGCTGGCAGATAGACCGCCCACAGTTTCTACTCACTTATAGTTGCTTTGAGAATAAGAGTCACCTGTGTTTTATTAGAAAGCTCAGTTCTTTCCATGAGGTAATCTTTAGATAGAAGTAGATGACTGTTCAATTCTCAATGAACGTCAGTTTGCTTAATTACATTTTCACAGGACTTAAGTTTTCCTGTCTGAAAAGCAAATCTTATAACTCAACTAAGGATGTGAGAGAAACTCAACAATCTCAACAGGCAACGCAAACATTTTTGGTGCATACAGGTGTGTCCAACCCTATAACCAGTTTGGTTAACAGTCAGTTCTTTCCTTTCTTAAGACATGACCTGATTGCTCTACTCTACCCCAGTCACCCTACACTCTCCACACTTCCTGCCTCTGCCCCCACTCCATGAGTCTGCTTATTGTCATTATAATAAAGCATTTCTGTTATCTCATATTTTGCAGAATTGGAATCTTTTGCCATAAATGGTACCACAGCTGCTTGTAATGGTACAGCTATGAATTTAGTTTTAGTGGTGAAAGTGATATTTTTGAACTAGACTTGGCATGTACCCATGGAACCTCCTCTTCTTCTGTTGTCTTGTGCATGTGTGTCTGTGTGTGTGTGTGTGTGTGTGTGTGTGTGTGTGCCAGTGCATGCATACTCATGTGTGTACAAGTACATGTGCATATGTGGAGACCAGAGGAAAATCTCAGGTGACAGCCCCAGCATGCCATCAGTCTCCTTTGAGACATGGCCTCTCATTGGCCTGGAGCTCATCATTAGGCTGACTGGCTGACCAATGAGGCTCAAGGACTCTCTTATCTCCCTGTCCCTGGGATTATAAGTGCCTACCACCACAAGCAGCTTTTCTCATGGGTTCTGGAAACAAACTCAGGTCCTCATGACTGCAAGACAAGCACTTCACGGACTGATCCATTCCCCCAGCCACACTACCTTCCTTTCGCTGAAAACATTGAACCATATTCCCTATCCTTCTCTGGCCAAAGACCACAGTCTGCTTGGTTCTTCATACGTGTTAGTAGAAACAGTGTGATTAAGATCTCTGAGACATGTGAGCTTTTCTTGGTACAAAGGTTCCCTTTCATAGAGAGATAATAATTATTTTCCTATTCCAGGAATTTCTACAGTATGTTTTCATGTTCTACCAACATGTCCTGGTGGTCACCTGTTATCAGTCTTTTGTTCTTCCATATCTTGAAATTGGTTTCCCTACATCCTGAACTCCTTTGTCTCAAGGAGACAGGGGCCTCCCCATTATTTCCCCAATGCACAGAGAAGTCTAGTCTGCACATTTAACGAAAGTAGCCAAGGCTCAGTGGTAAGAGAAACGCCACGTGGAAAAGCATGAATCCTTTAAAATGATCACTCGGGACACATCTTCTGTCTCTATAGAATATGGGTTTATGTCATATCTGTTTTCATTGCTAACACTTTACCCAATGCTAAGACATGTAAGTTCAACAAACTCATTACCAAGTTGTACTTCCATGGAATAGAGTCATTGTTCTGTAGTTGGTACCCTACGTAGAGTCAGCAGATGTTAGTTCATGTCAGAACTATACATTATGATTAGCATGGGAACAGAATGAGGTTTAGACATGTCGCCTATGAAGAGTCTGGGCACTTTATACAAGTTCATTCATTCACTAACGCTGATTCCCATGGTAGTTGTAGAGGAGACAGGAATCCAGAGACAGGAAAACAATGCCCCTTTGAGATTGCATCCATTCACCTCGCTTAATGCTTTCGAGAACCAACCAAGTTACACATCTCAGTCTCTGATTCCCTTCATTGCTGAGTAATGTCCTGTTTCAGATAGGGATCTGAAACTGTGGTTTGGGTGCTGGGGTTTCCAGGTTCTTTACAATGACCTGCTCAGAGCATACATGGATATTTACTGGAAGGGAGACAGTTTATTAACGGAGCAATGCAGAGAATGCTGGAGGCCATAACATGGCTGAGGCCTGGCTCCAAAAGGGCCAAAGAAATGGCTGAGGAGCTATTTATTGGCAATAGACAGCTGCCAGGGGAGGGAGAGTTCGTTTTCTGTTTCATATATATTTGCTGAATTTTGTGCATTTCACACATCTTAATCGTATTTAACTCCCCTATTTGCACCCCATACCCTCCCCGGATTTCATGCATTCTGTCCTATATGTTAAGGCCTACTGAGTCAAGTTTGCATTCCCAGATGTAGTCAGTGCAAGTTCATCCCACTGGAGCCTGTTCAGCCTGTCTAGAGTCACCCCCTTAAAGAAGATAGACTCTCCCTCACCCAGCAGTCATCAGCTGCCAATAGTTCCTCAGTTAAGGTGGGGCTTCCTGGCCATTTCCCCAGTTCTATACTGGGTTTTCACCTGGTTTGAGTTTGCATGGGTCTTGTGCATGCTGTCTGTCACCATTGCTGTAGGTTCATATGAGCAAGTTCCCAGAAGCCTGGAGGGCTGTTTCCTTATGGCCATACACTACCCCTGGCTCTTACAGACTTTCCACTCCTTCTTCTGCAGTGGTCCCTCAGCCCTGGATGGGTGAGGTTTAACACAGGAGTCCTGTCCAGGGACATGCACCCTGCAGTCTCTTATTCTCTACACTTTGGCCCGTTGTGGCCTTCTGTGTTCACTGTGTTTACCACCCTCTGTCACATGAGGAAGGTGGTGCTGTTGAGAGCGGAGAGATGCATCAATATTCTCTCTATACCCTGTTCTGTGAGCCTTAGGTGCAGGGGTTCCACTGTAGATGTGTAACTTAGGATCAAGCATCTCACAGACATTGTTTTCTGTGTGTGACCAGTTGAGGAATTAGGTAATAATCTCCATCTGCTGCTGCTGCAAAAAAAAAAGAGGCTTCTTTGATGAGCGGTGACTGGTATGCATGTCTGTAAGCATAAAGACCCATATTAGCATGCAGTAAGAAATTACAGTTGTCTAAGGATACAGATGTAGGTTTTCTCTAAGACCTATGACATCTCCTACCATGTGTATTTGGCTGTGTTTACAGTGCCACACAGGAGTTCGCTCCCATTGAGCAAGCTTTATGTCTAATTAGATAGCTGTTGATTATCTCCAAGATAAGAAACAACCAAGGAAGTGAAGAGGAAACCCAAAGAGTGGGAAAAACTCTTCTCCTGCTGCCCATCAGACAGAGGAGACTATACAGAACATACAAAAGACAAAGAATCCAAAAAATGGCCCAATTAAAAGATGGGCTATGGATCCAAACAGAGTTCTCAGTAGAAGAAATAAAAATGGCTAAGAAATACCTTTAAAAGTGTTCAACATCCTTAGTAGTCAGGGAAATGCAAATGGAAACCTGTAAGAGTCCACCTTACCCCAGTCAGACTGGCTGAGATCAAGAGAACAAAAGGCACCAAGTGCTGGTGAGGATGTGGGGAAGGGGGACTTCCGCTCATTCATGGCTGGTGGGACTGCAAACTCATGCGACCACTATGGAAAGCAGTGTGGAGAACTCTTGAAACACTAAAAATCAATCTACCATATGACCCAGTTATACCACTCCTTGGCACATACCCAAAGGACTCATCGTACTGTAGAAATATCTGTACACATGTTTGTTGCTGTTCTTTACACAATAGCTGAGAAATGGAAACAACTTAAATGTTCCTCAGCATTTTTGATTTTCAAAAGCAGGGACCAGATCGTTCTTTCTTTGGGACCAGACATGACCTACAGATTTACTTTTCTTTCCACTCAAATAAGCCCAATGGAAGCCGCCTTCAGGCGGATACAGAGTCTTCCTTTGCTGGTGTCTTCATGCGGCCTTTGCTGGACAATTGCCTCCTTCCACAGGTTTAAAACAAGACTGAGACATTTAAGCACACTTTGGTCGCTGGTCCCTGCTATGAACTTTCATTAATGACCAGGGAGTCGCGTGTTAAGAAGATCAATACAGTGAGTCAAAATATTTGCCTCATCTGATTCAGCTGTTACAGACTTCTTGGGGAGAGGGTCTCTGACATCCTGCTGCTCACTAGCAACATTTGAAATGGTAAACGCCCAGATCCAAATTAAAGTACCTGCCCTTCCCTTTGTCCAGTACAGGATTTCGGCCCAAGTACACCTGTTCTAAAATGTGGTCCCAGAACTGCTCCACCAGTCACATGTGAAGACATTTTGGAAAGTGCATTCTCAAACCCCAGTCCATGCTTATGTTTCCAAAAACTTCCCAGATACTTCTTTAAATGTATATGGCAAATACTGGACTCTGTGAAATGCAGTATTTACTTCATAAAATGCAAAGAAAAGGGTATAGTAATTAGCAGCTTCTAACACGTAAAAGTATTAATAGAAATTTATCAAAGTGTAACAACCTTCTTAATATGGGTATTTTTTTGAGAATGGATTGTCTCTGTTAATGTTTTTCCAGTTGTCACTAACACCCAGATTCCCTCACTACACAATAAGATCTTATCAGCAGAATAGCAATGTATAGGTAGAGAAACAGACCCTCTTCTCACAGGGAAAAAGACTTGGATTTTGTCTGTCCAGGTACTGCTCCAGAAATGGGACGCTCACAAGGGTGTTCAGTCTTGCCCCTTTCCTAAGGCTTGATTGGAGCAAAGCATTGCACGGTGCATGTGTCTGTGTATTTCCTTATTTCAAGCGTTCAGACACTCTCCGTTTCTCCCGGGTTTGGCTGCTTTCTCTTCTATCCAGAGTTCCCCTACAGAACTTAGCCAGTTAAACATTCCTATAGGATTGTAAGTCAAATTTGAGCTTTTAGAGTTTATATTCTTCACCAATCTATGGATCTTATATAGAATTGACAGGCCTTTGATCTGACAGCAGCTAACCAGTTCATGCCTGCTCCATGGCTTCTTCTTCCTTACAGACAGAACTACAGAATTGCTTAGAAAGCAAAGTGCCCCTGTGAATACGGAATTCCCACAGGATTTCCTGTGGGTAGCAGCAGCTTTGTGACCAGGAAACAGAAACTGAAGTACTGTGGGGATTTCTGCATCTGTTTAGATTTTGTAATAAAAGGTCGTGTTCTGAGTGTGGTTGCTATCTTCCTCTTCCCCTCTGTAATAGGACAGGAGTCACTGTCAAAGAATGTTGGGGTATGGAGAGAAGCAGATGGTTCACTGGGCAGTTACGTTAATCCTAGACTCATACTCAGAACCCCACTTTGTCACATCAAAATCAATCCATTTGATTAAAAACAGCTATAGTGAAGTTTCTCTGACATGCAGCCAAATAGTCTCAACATGATGTCTCCTGATGGAGAAGCTATCCCCAGCTGCCACTGGAATTTTAGACCAGCTGCAACAGAGAAAAGGAAAAGTTAGCCAGGACGCCCCCAAAACATCCTGCCGGAGTTGAGAAATTTAACCTGAGTTACCTCAGCTGAGACTCTCTTGTTGACTTCACAGACCCCACAGTCAAGGAACATCACAAGAGAGGAATAACAGTAGAGATCTGGAGGGTCCATCTCACACCAGAACTGTGTGAGTGCAAGGACGGCTGTGGGTGGTTGTCTAAGCATGCCACAGGGGGTGCCTACCACCGTCTAATAGGACTACTTAACAGACCAAACTACTCTTATTTAAACGTCATTAAACACTTAGGTATGGTCTCCTAGATATAATGAATGACTACTAAGAAAAATCAGACAAAACTTTAAATAATTTCTTTCAAATTTTCCTTATATCCTTAACGCGGTTAGTGTTTAATTTCATCCTTCAGACAGCTGACAGAGAATCCAAATTCTTCAGCAGGAACGTATTGACCAAGTCAAGGGCATCTCCTTTCATCAGCTTCCTTGAAGCGCCTTTCCTACAAAAGTGTTATATAATGACTTAAACAGAGAGTTAAAAAATTCCATATCTTTATAATGACTTGAAATTTAAAATCCTCTAAACGCCGTTGAGTGAATGAATGCTTTCATGCTGAGAATTGTGAAGCCTGATAGTCTTCCACAGTGTTCGTCCCCCTCCTTGCTTAGTGGTAGAATACTTTCCTAGCACCCAAACATGCACCCATGTGTTTCCTAGGAAAGAATGACATGTTTTTCAACCAGAGTGCCTCCTTCCCCTGGGAGTGGAGGACTAGCAGCAGAGACTGAGTGCAGGACAAGCATGTCACCAGCTGCCTGGGAGGCCCTTCCCCTGAGACTCTAACACTCTAGCAGAGTGTCAGAGTTACAAAATGCTGAGCACAGGTCCTCATGGTTGAAATCATTTACAGATCTGTCCTAGGAGATAGCATGTCTAGAAAAGACAGGTGCCTTGGACTTCAGAATGGTCCAGGAGTGCAAGGCTGTTAGCTGAGTATTGGAGACCTCTGACCAGCCTGTGAGCAAGCAGGCAGACTTGAGCCACATCCTCTGAGACCTGAAATTCCCTACACCGGCACCACCACCTCTACCTCCCAACTGTCTCAACAGCTAGAAAGCCTCTACTGCACAGCTCAAAGAAGGGAGAAGAGGAAACTGAGTCTGTCCCGATCCCTCCTAGGAGCTTCCCTGGACCTGTCATTCTCACAGGCACTTTGTAAACCCTAAGGAACTTCAGATGCACCTTGGGCATGGAAGCTAGAAGAGTGTGTTAAACAAACAGTCTCTATAAAGACCCCAACCAGGCCAATATTCTGTCCTTTCCTTGTTCCTATGTGTTGGAATATCTTTCCTGAAAGATAATCTTGAATATGTTAAAGCTGTAATGAAATGCTTCTTCTAATCATGTGGCTATTAATTTTTTTTAATTTAAAAAATAATAATTCTTCAAAGCACAAAAAAGATAATCTTGTATTGCACAGTGCTCCCATGAATCAGACCTCCCAGACATTCAGAAAAGCACTCATGAGCTGCTTTTCCAGCAGCTCTTCCTTCCCTGCCCCCATTCACTCTCCCACAAATACCTTCCCGGGGACCTATTTAAACATTATGTACTGGTTCCTATTCGTAATATCACGGGGTAGGAGGTCCAGGTTACCATGAGACAGCTTGGAAGAATCTTTTGCTTTCTGATACCAGAAGCCACATCTAATAAAGGATTGTGGAACCTAAGAGAGAGTGGGATGAAAGCAGTGTGATTCCAGAATCAAAGTCTGGAAAAAGTTCTGCTCTTCTGCAAGTTTACCTGGCAGCTGTAAAGACTTCACCATCCTATAGCCCAAGGCCAGATCTGCCTGGTCAGGGCTTAGCACGCCATCCTGATTTCTCTCATTCTAACGTCTAGTAATTGCCCACGGAACGTGTTCATTGTGGTCCAAGAGTTTTGCTGCTCTTTCTGTCTCCTCTCTTCCTGTTCATGTTCCTCCCCAGCCCAGTGTCCTTCCTGCCACAGGTGTCAGCCACCATGGCAACCAGTCTTCCCCAGGTTCTTCTGGTCAGTCTAAAAAAGTTATGATAAAATAAAACTAAAAATAAACCAGGCTTATGGGGAGGCCCCAAGCTTAGAGGTTAAGAGGAAGGGTCAAGAGGAGCCATGTGATTAATGAAGATTCGTGGAGCTACTCAACTGAGATATGTTTTACTTCCTGGGGGCAAGGAGACACATGATGCTGGTCAGGCAGCTGCTGGGTGAGAGCCAGTGTCAATACACCTGACTAGAGGGGACCCTGGAAGACTAGAGGCCTCATATTAAATTGACTATTCACTGGTGCCTTGCCAATGTACAGGAAGAGTTGGCCCTTGTTGATGCTGAGGCTGACAGTACTTTGGTCCATGAAAACATGAATCAGTCTCCTGGGCCAGCTCCATACATAGATGGTTATGGCAGCCACCTAATCAAGTCAGTATCTGTAACTTGGGGTACTGTCCATTTGGCTTCCTGACCATATACAACATATGTTTCTGTATCTGTTCTACATACAACACATGTAACTAAGTATGTCCTATAAATGGATATCTTGTGAGGCCCGGCAGCCCTCCAAATGGCTGTTAGCCAGTAGGTCAGTCTACTCATAAGGACTATACAGCCCCTACAAAAGCTACCAGCCCCAAGATAGATGGTTCATGTGCACCAATTCCAGTTACTGAAGAGCATGTCCATATAATATGGGTGACTCATAGCCCTACGACACCGCCACATGGACAACGCACAAGCCAGATAAAACATAAAAAAGGATTATGGGCTACTGAAAACCTAAATAAAATGACTCCATCCATGCGTACTACAGTGCCATCTGTCATAGACTCAATGACTAATTGACACTAACTTTGAATTCATACCATGATATAATGAACAAAGAATAACTTGCCTTCATCTGGGAGGCTCTAGAGTAGACATTTATCATGTCATGTTACTCCAGGGATATGTGTATAGCCCACCATTTGTCATGGTTTGATGACTCAGGACTTGGAGTCCTGGCAATTACCCAAGATGTTCTGCTTGTGTCATTATGCTGAGGGGACTATGCAGCCTCTGACTCTTGCAAATTGAAATAAACAGTTATGGCCTTAAAACCTATAGAACCTGAAAACCTAAGAAACCCTCAGAGCCTCAGAGCCTGGAAAATCCACACAGCCAGGGGGCTAAACTAAAAACTATATGACTGGAAGTCATGAATAAGCCCTCCTCTCATAATATGTAGACCCATAATTAGACAACATATAGCGGTCGTAGGCCACGTGGGCAACTGTCGCAGTCCAGCTATCCACTGACATTATCTAAACAAAGACAAAAGTTGGCCGAGTGCCCAGTAAACCTAGTAGCCAATTAAAGACCGTGTGATGGTGGTCGTGGGTGAGCCCTCCCGCTTCATATATATATACCCATAATTGGACAACGTACAAAGGGTTGACCTATGAATACCCAATGCCACCTACAGGATTGACAGGTGGGCTCCTGGTCCCTGTGGGACACCCACCTCCTCTGGGGAGATGTTTGGTGTGTCGGAAAACAAAAGCCTATGACAGCTCATCATAAGGCAGGCCATAAGCATCTGTTCAGCCCTTAGAACGATAACACTGATGAATCAGCCTTTTGACGAACTAGTGATGAAGGGCACCACTGCAGGGCTGCACTGATTGTCTTGGACATGCACAAAATAAGAGCAAGACATAAATGCCAATAAAGACTAGGCCTCTCTTGGGCAAAGATATGGAATGCCAGCCAGCAATGTCCTGTGTGAGCCCAGGCCTCTCCTACACACAAACCGTTGACTAGAGACCTAAAGAATGGGATAACATCACCACAAGGCTAAAGTACACCATGCGAACCTTGGCGGTAGAACCTACTTACTGGTCGTGTTGTTGTTCTCTGTGCTTTTACTATGGCCATTTCCATAAGGCACCTGATGTGTAAAAGGAATAGAAATTAAAAATCAAGTCCATGAGGGTCTGTTTATGTTTAGATAAAATGGCACTGATGTAAATTTCCAACATGGATCAAAATAATTAATGCTAGACATTCAAAGACCTCTAAGTCAGCACAAACTGGCTGACACCAGATGTCCAAGGACCCTAAAAGTAAACAGTGATATAAAAAACTTTGGAGAAGCCACCTTTATGTAATTTCATATTTAAAGCAATCCTTGGGACCAAGGACACATGCTTTCACCAGCAACTGACTCCCCAGCAGCCTGTGTGACCTCGCTCAAAAAATTATAAATAAATAAATAATAAATAAAATAAATAAATAAATAAATAAATACTGTCTCATTTTCCAGGGGCCCCGTGAATCTTTAATCTCCTGGCTCTTCTGGACCCTCCACTCCTAGCGCCCCCCCAGTCCCCCAAAAAACCTTGGCCTCCACAGTCTAGTGAAGCACTCCTTTAATTCCGACACTCAGGAGGCAGAGGAACAGGGATCTCTGTAAGTCTAAAGCCAGCCTGGTCTGCATAGCAACTTTCAGGCCAGCCAGTTACATGCTGAGGTCCTGTCTCAAAAAAAAACTTTTATAATAATACCAAACATTGACTGATAAATTTGAAATGTGCAAGGACTTTTCTTTAGTGCTAGATGAGCACTATGATAAGAGGGAGCAGCTCTGGGGTGAAAACTTCGTAAATGACCTCCTCAGGAAGGGCAGACCACTGGACCTGCTGTGGAATGTTGGACTGGACTGGTAACCCTTGTACAACGCTTCCCACCAGTATCTTTACTTTTCAAAAGCAGAGAGCAGATCATTCCCCACTTAGGCCTGTGGTGACCAGACATGACCTACCATTTTGCTTTCTCTTTCCACTCCAATGGCTCCAGTGACGGCCTCCATCAGGTGAGCGCGTGGCACATTCTGTTACACTTCAGCTTCAGGACCCCAAAGAGACCAGCAATTGCCCGACACTTCCAAAACTGCAAAATCAAGGTTCATTGAACAAAAGTACAAACCGCAGTAGGGACCTTAACACAGAGACTGGCGCCCCAGCTCTATGAGAAGGCCCAGTCCATCGTTTGGGTTGGCCTTTTATAGGGGGACAACCGCAGCCTTACGTCATGGTGGGGTGAATGTACGGGGGCTGTAGGTGATTGGTTGTTTGTTTGTCAGGCTACTTTGACCATTTGTGGTTGGGAGGCAGTTTTGACCATTTGTGGCAGCTGGTCTCTGTGTATTCCGGGAACTACTTGCTCTTACTGGAAAGATTCAACTAGGGTGTTTAATAAAATGGAGTTGCCACAGCTCTTCATTCCCCCCTTAGACTTGTCCCCGAGACCCAATCATGGGTCTTGTTGCAATAACTCATAGCTTGTAGGGGGTTATGATCTGAGAGGCATATAAGTCTGCTGCCTCTGGACCATAAGCTGGATGGTTCCTAATCAATCTTTCACAAATTGTACCAGCTTGTTGATGATACATGGCCCAAAAGTGAAGAGTAGAAGTAGGAGGATGAGGGGGCCTAGCAATGTAGAAACGAGGGTGGTGAGCCAGGGGGATTTATCAAACCAGCTCTCGAACCAGCCCTGCGTCTCCTGCCTCTGTCTACGTATCCAGCCCCTTCCTGATCTTAGCCATGTTATCTTTTGTAATCCCTGAATGGTCTCGGTAGAAGCAGCACTCCTCTCGCATGGCGGCACAGAGGCCCCCTTGCTGAAGGAAGAGGAGGTCCAGCCCCCTCCGGTTCTGCAGGGCTACCTCTGCTAGAGAACTGACAGAATCCTGAAGCTGACTTACAGATTCTTCTAAACGCTGGAGGTCAGCGTCTAGGCTGGTGCGCAAGTCAGTGTATTGAGCATTTCCCTTTATGATGGCCCCTGTGCCTATCCCTGAAGCTATACCAGTGCTTACTAAAGTCGCAAGAGTCACAGCCGCGACTACGGGAGTTCTTTTAACGCACAGGGGGAACTGCTCTTGCTGTAGATAAAGCTGCATGAACTCTTCATTTGAGTGGTATAGCAAGCGAGGGAAAGGGAGGGTGAGCACACAAAAGCTGGTCGTTTTGACAACCTGAGACTAGGCACAGGGTGTCAGCCCAGTAGAGCAGGCCCACCAGGTGTTGTCAGGGGGGATGTAATACTCTTGGGTCGAGGCATTAACGGGAAAGGTCTGGTTGCCTAGCATGAGGACTACAAAGGGACCCTTCCATCTCGGCTCAAGGTTTTTCCGTTGGTGTCTGTGGATGAAGACCCAATCGCCTGGCTCGAACCTGTGGGGTTGTGGGGGAACTGTAGGGCCTCATATATGGCCCTAAGTTGTGGCCAAACTTGTTGATAGGCCTGTTGCAGCCTTTGTAGAGAGTCCAGCAGATCTTGGTCATCTAAGGCCGATACCAGGTCAGTTTGGAGGCTGGGAACCATGGGGGTTGGGACTCCATACATAATTTCAAAGGGGGTCAAACCTAGTTGGTACAGAGTATTTCTCACTCTAAAAAGGGCAAAGGGGAGGAGAGCCACCCAGTCTGAGCCAGTCTCTAAGGCTAATTTGGTTAAGGTCTCTTTTAGAGTTCTGTTTATTCTCTCAACCTGTCCTGAACTCTGGGGTCTATATGCACAATGTAATTTCCAATTGGCCCCCACTGCAGTGGCTGTTCCCTGACTTACTGAGCGATAAAGGCTGGGCCATTGTCTGATCCGATCATAGTTGGAAAGCCATACCTGGGCAGGATCTCTTCAATTAGCTTTTTAGCTACTACATGAGCTGTCTCGTGTTTGATTGGGTAAGCCTCAGTCCATCCCAAGAAAGTATCTATGAAGACTAATAAATATTTATATCCAAATTTCCCTGATTTGATTTCAGTGAAATCAGTCTCCCAGTATGTACCCGGCCATGTCCCTCTGTTCCTGGACCCTAGGTTAGCAGGAGATGAGGTCACGTTGGTTAATTGGCAGGCATGACAATGCCTAACAATTTTTTCGATGGCTTGGTTTCCTTTCTGAATTTTAACTTTGGCCCTTCTTAATAAGTCTTGCATTCTCCGTGTGCCCATATGTGAAGCTTGATGTATTCTCTTAAGCAATCTTAGGCCTAATTTCTGGGGTAGGATGACCCATCCATCTGCTGTTCTCCACCAGTCCTCTAGACATTGAGTTATAGGGAGAGTGTGTATCCAGGCTAAGTCTTCAGGGCTATAATGGGGAGTTTGGGGAAGTTCTCTCGCCCCAGGGTCTACCAAAGTGGACAGGATCTTAGAAGTCAGGGCTATTTCTTTGGTTGTTTTGTCCACCAGATTGTTTCCTATCTGAGTGGGGGTTGTTCCTTTTTGGTGACCCGGGCAGTAGATTATGGCTAATTTTGTTGGGTCCCAGAGGGCTTGCAGAAGGTCTAAGATCTCTTGCATATTTTTAATAATTTT
>NW_008350120.1:28289-55808 GCF_000622305.1 Nannospalax galili
AGTAGGGGTGCCATCCAGCTGCTACAGGGTCCAATTTCTTTGATAGGTATGCCATAGGTCTCTTCCAGGGGCCCACTCTCTGGGTAAGGACTCCTTTTGCAATACCTCTATGTTCATCCACATATGGACAGAAAGGTTTGCTTATGTCTGGTAGTCCCAGGGCAGGGGCCTCTAAAAGCTTGCATTTTAGGGTTTCAAAGGCCTCTTGTTTTTCTTGTGGCCAGCTGAAGTCCTGTCCTTCTTTGGTGACCTCATATAGGGGTTTTGTAATCTCAGTGAACCCCAGAATCCAGAGACGTCAGAACCCCGCAGTGCCCAGGAATTCCCTCACCTGTTTCCTGGAGGTCGGTGCAGGTATCTTCAGCACAGTTTCTTTTTGGGCTCTAGTCAACCAGCGTTGTCCTTCTTTGAGGACATACCCTAAATAGGTCACTTCTTGCAAACATATCTGGGCCTTTTTGGCTGAGGCCCGGTAACCCAGGTCCCCAAGTGTATGTAATAAGTCCTCAGTCCCTTCCAGGCAGGACTTCTGGTCCGGTGCTGCGATCAGTAGGTCATCAACACATGTAACAGGCTTATGTCGGGGTGTTGGGCTCTGTACTCACCCAGATCTTCTTACAGGGCTTCATCAAATATAGTTGAAATGTTTTTAAACCCTTGAGGCAATCACGTCCAGGTCAGCTGGCCGTTAATTCCTGCCTCCAGATCATGCCACTCGAAGGCAAAGTAGGGCTGACTGCTGGGAGCTAGCGGCAAGCTGAAGAAAGTGTCCTTGAGATCCAGAACTGTATACCATTTCCGATCTGTTGGCAGGGTACTGAGTAATGTATAAGGGTTGGGGACAGTGGGGTGGATGTCAATGACTCCCTTGTTCATCTCTCTTAAATCCTGTACTGGTCTATAGTCCCCAGATTGGGGCTTCTTGACAGGCAGGAGTGGGATGTTCCAGGCAGACTGGGTCATTTTCAGGACTCCCAGTCCCATTAATTTTCTGATATGTGGAGTGATTCCATGTCTTGCCTCTAGGGGCATAGGATACTGGCGCACCTTGACAGGGTCCACTCCTGCTTTAAGTTCTACATATACAGGAGACCTGTGTCCCACTAGATCCATACCTCCTGTTTCTGCCCAGGCTTGGGGAAACTTTTGAAGCTAGTCTAATATATCTGGGTTCGGTTGGATCGGTTCCTGGTAAAGTCTATATTCTTCAGCCAGGTCGTTGGCGACTAGAACCTGAACCGGTGCCCCATTGTGAAGCAGGGTGGCTCCTTTAGCTGTGAAGTGGATCTGTGCCTTCATTTCTGACAATAAATCTCTGCCCAGGAGCAGGTAGGGACATTCTGGGATTACTAGAAACGAGTGGGATACCCGGCCCTTTCCTAAATCTACTGTTCTTTGGGTAGTCCATGAATAGGGCTTTGTTCCTGTTGCTCCCTGTACCCATGTAGTTCTGGAGGACACTGGCCCTCTTGGCTCCAATAAAACCGAATTCTGGGCACAAGTATCCACCGTAAACTCAATTGGTTTTCCCTCTATTTTCAGAGTTACCCTGGGCTCAGGGAGGGGTCCTGAGCCCCGTCTCCCCAGTCACTGTCTTCACCCCCTGTCAGAGCCGATAATATTTTGGCTGATCATCTATTCTTTTTGGTGCAATCCTTCACCCAGTGTCCTTCCTCCTTGCAGTAGGCACATTGGTTTTTTCCTACCTTGTTTCATGGTCTTGATCCCGCCGGTGAACTCCCTCCATACTGAGGGTTTGTTGCCAGTAATATCTCTCTAAGCTCCTTTCTGTGGTGGGCCTGTTGTCTCTCCAGTACCCTGGTCAGGCTTACTTCCTGTCTCTTTTCCTTTCTTTCCTCCCTTTGCTCTGCTCTCTCTCTTTCATTATAAACCTTTTCTGTGGAGAGCCACAGCCTCCGCCGCCATTACAAGATGGCGCCGGTATCCGGACCTTCTTAAAAGTAAACATCCTGCCACACCCATAAGGGGCGTGCACAAGAGCCTGCTTTCCCCCGCCTCCTCCCGTGGCGTGATCTCCAGCAACCAATCCGCTTCTTATGATCTCCAGCAACCAATCCGCTTCATATACGTCACAAATGGGACCTTTGGGGCGTATATAAGCAACAGCTCTCCCACTTCTCGGGGTCTTTGGTCTTCAGTCTTCAAATAAACTGCTGCAGAAGGATCCTGAGACATATTGGTTGGTTTCCGAGCTGCCATTTTGAGACCCGCTAATAGAACCTGGCGATAGACTAGGAGCCTCTCCTTACCTTCTGCAGTGTTATAGTCCCAGCTGGGGTGGGTGGAGGGAAAACTGGCATTAATGACGCCTGGGTCTGTGGTAGGGTCCCCGGTGGGGCCCGGAACCAATATCCGGGCAGCTTCCAGAATTCTATTTCACTCTTCAGTAGTGAACAGTACACCTAGGAGTTGGTGGCAGTCATCCCAGGTGGGCTGGTGAGTGAAGAGAACAGTTTCTAATAAATTAATCAAGTCTCGGGGGTTCTCAGAGAAAGGTGCATTCTGTGAGCGCCAATTATAAAGATCACTAGTGGCAAAGAGCCAGTAGTAAAAGGGCTGATTTTCCTCCCCATCTGGGGGCCCCACTGGCCTAAGGGGGAGGACAATGGCATCAGGTTGGGGGGTTGCCCCCCTTCAACTCCGCGTGGCTTGTGCAGGTCCCTGTGGGGGTGGGGGTGGTTCTGCAGGGTTAGGGAGCAGAGCCTGTGCTTGTAGTGCTGTTGGCGGGGCACTCATTGGGGGGAGTAGGGCAGGGGGGAAAATGTCACTCTCTTCTGTCCCTCCCCCAAGAACGTGTCTCTCTTCCGTCTTTGGTTTGAGAGAGAGAACCTGTAAGGGTGGAGAGGGAGCAGTTGGATTAATTGGGGGAAGGAAGGACTTGACCCAAGGGAGGGGGCCATCAGGTCGTTCAATGAGGCCTCGCCAGGTCACAATGTATGGAATCTGATCTTGATGGCCTGTCCATGGGCGGAAGACATGGTCCTCTACCCTAGAGATCAAAGTTAGGTTAAAGGTTCCTTCTGGAGGCCAACCGACATTAAAGGAGGGCAAGTCAGCCTTGCATAAGGTCGTCCATTTCCTTTTTTTCACATCTACACTATTATTATGAGCAATCGTCTTTATGTCCACCCAATGGGCTAGTTAGGTCCAGAGGGGAGGAGGGGGTATTGCCAATGATGTTTGTCAGTCCCGTCCATTTCATCAACAAGGAAGTTAGTACGAAGATCACAAGACACAAGAAGGATGCAGACAGACAGAGGGCCCAGAACAGACTGCCGCGGCTTTTAGATGGTCTGGATTCCTGCCTGCATGGGTTTCCTGGCTCGATTATGCCAAAGACCGCACAGATAGGATACACGTGTCCCAACAGAGTTGCTGGTCCTCTGAGGTTTCAGATGGACAAACGTCCTAGTGGAATGCCCGGTGTGGGGCACCCACCCCGACGAGGACGGGGACGTCTCCCGGATCCTCCAGGTTGCTTTCTTAGCGCGTCCACTAATAGTCCAGTGACAAAAACAAAATTCAGATGGCCATGACCAAAACGAAAGTGCAGAGAAGACAAATGGACAAACAGACTAGTTACACAAAGACATACCCGGCTGGTTGAGCACAAACCTTTTGGGGTTGGGTTCCGGGGGGGGGTCCTCTCTGGGGATCCCAGACGGGCCCCCAAATGTTACACTTCAGCCTCAGGACCCCAAAGAGACCAGCGACTGCCCGACACTTCCAAAACTGCAAAAGCAAGGTTTATTGAACAAAAGTACAAACCGCAGTAGGGACCTTAACACAGAGACTGGCGTCCCAGCTCTATGAGAAGGCCCAGTCCATCGTTTGGGCTGGCCTTTTATAGGGGGCCCACCACAGCCTTACGTCATGGTGGGGTGAATGTACGGGGCCGTAGGTGATTGGTGGTTTGTTTGTCAGGCTATTTTGACCATTTGTGGTTGGGAGGCAGTTTTGACCATTTGTGGCAGTTGGTCTCTGGGTATTCCAGGAACTACTCGCTCTTACTGGAAAGATTCAACTGGGGTGTTTAATAAAATGGAGGTTGGTTTTAAAATGGAGTTTCCACAGCACTTCAGTTCCTTTTCTGGTCTCACTGTGTGACCCTTTGTGCAGAACTGCCTCTGTCCATGTAAGTAAAAAGATTGAGATGTTTAATCACAAATACCACTTTGGCTACTGGTCCCTACTTGGACTCTAATTAACTACTAGGGAATCACATGCTAGGTGAGTTAAGGAGATTGTCAAAAATGATATTTTGCTTTATATGGTTCAGATATTTGTGTGTATTCCATTTCTTAGACTCCTCTGGAGAGAGGGTCTTTGACATCCTGCTGTTCGTTACCAACACTTGAAACAGGAATACGTCTGATCCATACAGAATTGTCCTCCTTTACCCTTTTCTAGCACAGGATGGCAGCCCCAGTGCAGCCATTCTAAAATGTGACCTCAGAGCTGCCACATCAGACAAATACAGGGATGTGTTAGAATGTGCATTCTTAGTTCCCAGAACACACTTTGTTGTTTAACAAACTGAACTCTTATGAAATACAACATTTCCTTCATAAAAATACAGAGGAAAGGGCTGGAAAGATGGCTCAGTGGTTAAAAACACTGGTTGTTCTTGCAGAAGATCCGGGTTCGAGTCCTAGCACCCACATGGCAGATAACAACTGTCCTTAACTCCAGTCCCAGGGAATCCAACAGCCTCTTCTGACCTCCGTGGGCATTGCACAACATGGGTGCACTTACCTACATGCAGGCAATACACTCATGCACATAAAATAAAAATAATAACTAAAATTGTTTTAAAATACAGAGAAAAATGTTTGCTGACAACAGCTTCTGGCATGTAAAAATGTCAGTAGAAATTTGTGAAAGATGACAGCCTTCTTAGGATTTGGATACTTTGTTAAGAATGGATTTATCTGGTATTGTTTCTCCTGTGGTTATATCACTAACCATGCCTAAATTCATTCACTAGAGAATAACATTTTGTAAGTACTACCGTAGGTAACAGGATGGGTATAGGATAAGCTCCCCTTTTACTGGGGGGAAAGATCCAGAGGGGAAGGCAGAATAATGAATCAGACAAACGTGTACCCCAACTTCCATCGGTCCAGGTATTGATCCAGGAAATAAGATGCTCATTGGAGATGTCAGTTTTGTTCATCCTTTGAGATCTGGCCTGGGGTGCAGCTTTCCGAAAGTAGACGTGGCCATCTGTAATTCCCTGTTTCAAAGGTCTAAATATTATAAGAGTCTTGGAAGATATTTGGATTTTGTTGATATCCATTAAAGCAAAACTATTTCCTCTTGGTCAAAACAATAGAATCTAAGTTCTATTCTAAGTTGGGCCATGGGCAAGACCTAACATTCCAAGCTACCTAAAACATGAGTCAGTTCAGCTGGGTCTGTCAATCACCTGACCAAGAGAACATACCTCAGGGAGGCTGATTCACTAAAGCCAAGCTAAGGAGAGGGGAGAAATAATTATCACCCTAATGAGATCGTGTAGTTTCCTTCCCACAAACCCAGCATGAGGCTCTGTTAGGTCTGCTGCCTTTCTGAATCTCGACTTCCTGTTTCTTCTTTCCTGCCTCTGTCCTTCGGAGGCTGGCCAGAGCTCAGTTTGCTTTCCCTGGTGCCCTAGGCTTTTTCTCTCTTTCCCTGATGCTGCCTCCCTTTGTCGTGTGGCTGCCTGCAAAACCTTCATGCCAAACTCAGAAAAGGCTTGGCTCTCTCTCTTCCTTCTCTCCACCTCTCTTCTCTGGGCAACTGATTTACAGCTTGCCTGCCCTCTGGTTTTTCTCGTGAACTCTAATAAACTTGCCCTTGGTTTCCTTCTAAGTTGTTGTTAAAGTGTTTTGTTAAGCAGACTAAGAACGCTGAGAGACGGGACTAATTTTCTCAGTTTCACGTGACACTCCAGAGTAGACTCCCCAAAACTTCTGGGAACGCAACACGTTAATTTCCTCTGGTTTTGGTTGCTTTCTCTTGCGCTCTGACATTTGTTTCTTAACAGTTTATTCAGAGTTTCTCAAGCTCCTATGTGATTTGAAACCAACCCAGGTCTGAGGGTTTATTTTCCTGATCTGTCTTTGACTCTTGTGTAGAACTAAGAAGACCTTGGTCTACTAAGAGGTTGCTATGGGAAGTCGCCTCAAGAGTGAGACTGTGGTGGCCCCAGAGTGACATGCCAGACACAGATCACACAGCTAACCAGTTCTCTGCCTGCCCCTTCCAAGGCTTTTTCTTCCTTACAGCCATAACTACATAACTGCTTAGAAAGCAAAGTGTCCCCATGAATACTGAATTCACACAGCATTTCCCATGGGTAGTCGGGGGACTTCTGCATCTGCTTTGCTCTTGGACCAAAAGGTCATGTTCTGCTTGTGGTTGGCTTGTGGTTGCTATCTTCCTCTTTCCTTCTGTAATTCAGAGGACAGGAGTTACTGTCAAAGAATGTTGGAGTATGAAGAGAAGCAGATGATGACTCTTTGGTAGTTATGTTAGCCCTAGACTCAGACTCAGGGGAACAACCCCCAAACCTTTGTCGTGTCAAAATCAATCCCTTTCTTTGATTGATAAGTCACTGAAGTGAGGTTTCTCTAACATGCAGCCAAACACAGTCTCAACATGATAGCCCAGGGCTGGTGGAGAACCACCTCCACATGCCATAGAGAATTTTAGACCAATTGTAGTAGAGATATGAGAAGTTAGCCAAGATACCCCAAAGGGAAATCAACCATGAGTCACCTTGGCTGGACTTCTGTATACACTTCACAGACCCGGAGGACAAGGAACATCACTGGAGAGGGGCAGAGGCAGAGCCCAGAGAGCCCATCGGACACCGGAATTCACATGGAGAGTGGGAAGATGGCTGGGGTGGCTGTCTAGACTCCCGCATGGAGTACTCATCACCCCCTCCTAACAGGACTGCTTCACAGATCAGACTGCACTGGTTTAAACACCATGAGACATTTAATTGTAACCCCCCACAATGCAATGTGTGATCACTAAGAAAAATTATAAAAATTTTCAGCTTTCTCCATGTGTCTCCACTGTAGTCAGTGTTTAATTTTGACATTTGTGTTACTTCCAGTGAAATGGAGAATCTTCCCCAGGCACCCGTGGACTCACAGTCCCAGGAGATTCCTTTCTGTCTGCTTCAAAGCACGGCTCCTAGAAAGGCTTCTGTTAACACAAAAGGACTTTAAACATGTCAACAAAGCTTCTCTATCTTGTTACTGTTCTGAAATCATTGTGTTCTCCAGGAGGCGTGCTCTGAAAGTACGCTTGCATGTTTGTGAGACTTTAGAGCCTGTTATTTTTTGCTCAGTACTGTTTTTCCCTCCTAGCTCAGTAATAGAAACACTCATCCATACACGCACACATCCATTGTCTCATTATAACATGACTGCAAAACACAAGGCTCATTTTTAACAGAGAAGATTGCTTCAGGTAGAAGAATTAGGCTGAGGAAATCAAAACAGCTGATTAATTCTGCTCAACTCCCTGGGGCAGAAAGAGAGGAGGTAAGGGTGTAGGTCATATCTGCTTGCTGGGATCCTAGGGTTTAAAAATAGTCTGTATCCTGTTTAGGGAAAGTTAAAATATTACAAGGAAATTAGGTATCCTTTATCAGGTGCTTCCCAGCATTCCAAACAAGGTCCATTCCCATAGAGGTGAGTTATGATGTTTTACTCTCAGAGACTTTCCGTCTGTGTGAGGAGGGCTAGGAGTTCCTCTTTTCAGGCAGACGAAAGAGGTTGAGCCCTGACCTGCAGGACCTGAAGCCACATCCTCTGCATCCTGAGAGTTCCCACACAATCCCTACTAGGCCCCCTTTCCGACCCTCTGTGGGGAAGGAAGCTGGAGACTGATGCACAGCCTGAAGGGGAGTGAGGGGAGTCAGGTGTGTCCCCCCACCCCTTCCCCTATGAGCACTGGTAGCTGGTCACAGCTCCAGGAGTGTCTTAAACCTCACAGAAGTTCAAGTGCACCTGAGGCTCAGCAGTCTATTGTATAGCTGGTCACACTGCTTCCTGTCAAAAGTCTGAGTCAATGTGCTGTTGCCTTGTTTAGTTTTTTATACCCTCTCTGTAGGAACAGCTTTGCAGGCAGATGCCCTTGTGTTGAAGAGTTCTCCGATAAAGCAGGGCCCACCTACATGATGTCTGAGCACTTAACTGATTCCTGTGCAAGTTTTCTTCCTTCTCTGTGTCCCTCCACTGACCCTTCCATAATGATCCCAGGAGAGAGCCATTTCCACATGCAAGACCCTCACACCATCCACACTCCCTGCTCCCCTACTGCCAAGGGAAGGGAGGTTCAGGTAAGTGTGAGGCAATTTGAAACTATCCTTTGCTTTCTGATGCCTGGAGGCAGATATGGGGGTGGTCTAGAACGCAAGTACAGAGGGGAGGTAAGAAATAGGACTTCCCCAGTCTAAGTCTCACAGGGAAAGGGGGTGCTGGCCTCCTTGCCCAAGTCCACCTGGCAGATGCAGTTACTTCCATGTCCTACAGCCTGGGTGTGAGGTGCTTCTTTTGCCCGACTGGCTTCTTCCACCTCCACCCTGACCCATAGGATGTTCCCACAGGACTTGTTCACGGGCTGGTCTTGCCTCTTTCTCTGTTCCCATTCACACCCTCCCTAGCCCAGGGTCCATCTTGCCACGTGTGTCAGAGCCACTGTGGTTATCAATCTGTCCACGGTTCTTTCCTAAATCACACAAAAATAACGAAGAAGCAAGTGATACCAATAAAACAAGCTTTATTGGGGGCGTTTGCTGGAGCACAGAGATGATGCACAGAGGAGAGTTCTGGATTGGCTCCCGAGGGTTTCTGACTCCTGGATTTCTGCTCTTCCCTGTCTATCTTCTGCTCTAATCACCAAGGTTTTCTCTTACATGCTGATGAGCTCATGCACATTTGGTCCAACTACACTTAACTCACAAGAGAAGAAGAAGGTATTATTCACCCCCTCCCTTGGAAGAACATACACAGTTCAGAATTAGTTATTGTGCACATGTAACCATTACATCAACGCCTCACAAAAGCTTAGAAATGGGATGGCAATTATAATATAGTTATCAAACATAACCTATTATAATACTTTATATCATGGGAAAGCCTAACTGGTGGTCAGGCCTCTGTTCTCTCACTGCCATCTCTGTCCATGAAGCAGTGCAAACACCCCAATAATCATCATGTCTGTCGATGACTCACTGTGTTGCCCCGCCTCTGACTGACTCCCATTGTTAGAAGTGCAGTTTACACAGACAAAAGCCCCAGTCCTGCAATCAAGATCTTTGGTTCTGTCAGGGATGGAAGGTCCCATATGAAGGCATTGTGTTGTTTAGGTAAACAAAGGGAAGACCCAAGTGTTAGGGAAGAAACCACGGTAGACTCAGGATGTTAGCTGGGCACCCTGAACTGTTCCCCACTCCTTGGTACACCTGAAACTCTGTTCTGGGGACTTGGAAGTATTCTGTACAGAGGGAGTAAGCAATGACGGCTGGATACAGGATGCTACTGTTGATGGATCTCCTGCTCATGTCCAGCCTGACCTCAGATGGATGCCCTCCCCATCAGGTGTTTGAAAGTCTTATGGGCATCAGGATTTGGGACAGCCTTTCTAGCCAGGGCTCTGTGGAGAACCCCTCAGAACCTTGCTCTTGAGTTGAAATGTTCTGCTGGGAGCATTGGGAAGCCTTATTATTGTAACAATGGCCGTCATTTTCCCACATGATCGCTTCAATTTTCTCCATAAGGTCCTCCAGCTGAGCCTCCTGCTCCTTGCCCTGTGCCCTGTTGTTGAAGCCACAATGTCGCCGCTCACACGTCACATCCAGTTTAACCAGGTTCTGATTGTCAGTCTCACGCACATAATCATCCAAGGAGCCTCCATCCAGGTCTTCCTTCCGTGTGAACACCAGGATGGTGTAAGCCAGGATCCCTTCTCCAAAGATCTTCTCCAGGCGTCTGACAACCAGCTGGTCCTCCTCTGTAAACCGGCCCAGCTGTGTCACCAGGAGTACGGCGTGGAGCCCTGGTGAGGGCAAGCCTTGAAAGATCTCCTCAGGCTGGACGTGAGGTGACAAAATGTCTGGGGTGTCGATCACCTCGAGCGCCTTCTCTCCCCACTCTCGGCTCCCTCTCTGCAAGGTCATGGTCACTGGTCTAGGGCTAAGTTTGGACTCAAATACTTGCCTTCCAAGGATGCTGTTTCCTGTTGCACTTTTTCCAGTTCCTGTTTTCCCCACCAGAATGAGGTTCAGTCTCTGTGTGGTAGATTCTTCCTCTTTGTTAATTTCTCCTAGAATTTAACAAAACAGAAGGAAATGGAGTGAGAGCCCATCCTCTCTATCAGAAGCTGTGACCCTGGGTATGCTGTGTTATCTAAGAGGCAGACTGTCCCAGGATGAGGTGGGTAACAGAGACAAGCATCTGTCCCTTAGACCAACTCTGGGCTCACTTTCTTAGCCTACATCTTGAAGGAAGGAGACTGAACAATTCTACCCAGTGGGACACAAGACCCATTAATTGAGAGAGGACACTTACAGATGCCAACCAAACACCGGTTGACTTAATGCCCAAGACTTTTAGATATTCCTGAGGCTGGAGGCCAAGAAGGAAATGCCCTCTCCTGGCCTTCCAGGTGCTAAGACCCAAAGCACATAAGAAAGTGACAAGTAAGGATGTTACCCTGATGGGTCTCAGGCCAAAGAATGTTACCTTCACCAAGGCAGACAGGCTCTTCCTTCTTAGTACCTATAGGTTTTTCTGCTGCCTGCAGACCTTGTTGGGTTTCTCCAGTCTCTCCAAGGGAGACATGAATTTGAGTGGATACATGAGAGTTCGAATAACGTAGCTGGTCAGTACTCTTCCTCTCTTCCCCGTCAAGGCAAAGTTGGGGGGAAGGCGTAACTTCCATCTGAGCAGGTGGAGCCAGGCCCAATGCATCATGAGATGTAGAGGGAAGTTCTAAAAGCAGTGTCGAGCCTTGCTCTGTATAAGCAGAGGTGGAAAAGAAAGCACATGTCAGTAATTTTCCTGTGTGGTAAATTAACATGACACTTTTTCTGATGGCCAGGCCCTTTAAGTTCATAAAGAAAACTAATCACTCATATTAAGGATGTTCAGGCGTAGTCACCAGGGAAGACCCTGATGGGTCTCAGGCCAAAGAATGTTACCTTCACCAAGGCAGACAGGCTCTTCCTTCTTAGTACCTATAGGTTTTTCTGCTGCCTGCAGACCTTGTTGGCTTTCTCCAGTCTCTCCAAGGGAGACATGAATTTGAGTGGATACATGAGAGTTCGAATAACGTAGCTGGTCAGTACTCTTCCTCCCTTCCCTGTCAAGGCAAAGTTGGGGGGAAGGCGTAACTTCCATCTGAGCAGTTGGAGCCAGGCCCAATGTATCATGAGATGTAGAGGGAAGTTCTAAAAGCAATGTCGAGCCTTGTCCTGTATAAGCAGAGGTGGAAAAGAAAGCACATGTCAGTAATTGTCCTGTGTGGTAAATTAACATGACACTTTTTCTGATGGCCAGGGCCTTCAAGTTCATAAAGAAGAATAACCATTCATATTAAAATATATAGTGAAGCAAAATAATCTTCTGGGTAGAAAAATATGGGAAGGCTTCTAGCACCCCTATATTGTCTCCCCAGGTGCCTGGTCCTGAATAGTGGCCTCAAAGGACATTCCACTTGCATGCTGCTGTCAACCACTGCAACTCACAAGCACCTGCTAAACACCCACGCAGGACTGACCTCCAGTGCTGTGAGCAAAGGCCAGTGTTTTCATCACACCCACCCCTGGCAGGTCCCTGCTCTTTGGAACTGGCATTTCTGACTGGACCTGTCAGGGGTGCTTTTAAGTTGTGCGGTATAAAGAAGAGGACTAACATAAAGTCTTGTTTCTGTTTGCATTATTTTGGCTGCAGTGTGTCAGTGCCTGAGGTGAGGGTCTTCCGTCTCTCCTCTTTCCACAGGTAGATCCATGTCTGCCTGCAGAGCCGTGTTCCACCCTAACCTCTTTCTAGTTCCCATCTGCTAGGAAAGTGACTGTACCTCCTGACGGCTCTTGTGTAGACTGTTGCAGCAGCTGCCCTGGGGGAGCCTCCTGGGGAATCTGTTCACATTTTTCTTCTTCCACCTAGAGGAAATAACAAATTTTATATAAGTTTTCAAATTTTTGCTTTTTTAAATTTTATTTCTTGTGTGTGTGTGTGTGTGTGTGTGTGTGTGCGCGCGCGCGCGCGCGCATGCACATGCATTAGCATGGGCATATGTGGGTGGAGCATGTGCCATGGTGCATATATAGAGGTTAGAGGACAAATTTCAGGGGTCGATCCCCCCCTTTCCTTGTGGATTCCCAGGATGGCACTGAGCTGGTCAGGCATTCATGGCAAACGCTTTACCCACTGTGTCATCTCACCAGCCCCATGAACTTTCTTAGTGCTTGTGTTTTAAGGGACACTTGCCTTTTGCCTTTCTCTTGTCAGATATAAATTATTTTGCACTGACTGGGGAGCAGTGCTGAATAAGGGATGAGGAGAAGGGGTATGAGACACACAGGCTAGGACCCCCCAACTGTGGTCCTCAGCACAAGCTAAAGAGACTTCATGTTATGTAGAAAAGAGCTGCTGGCCTAGACCTTGAGGACTGGATGGAATCTGTTTAGCTAGAGCTGTGCGTTGGGAAGATGACAAAGGGAAGGAGGACAGGGAGGACCCAGCAGAGGTGAGGGAGGAGGACTAGGTACAGATGCAGTGAGCCCCCATCCCATGAGTGTCAGACCACACAAGGCCTACGTCTGCCTAGAGGACAGGGGTAGGAAGCTATGAAGAGGGTCTGCTTCAGACCTGACCCCAAAGAGAACCATTCAGGCTTTTTTATCAGTGAGGAATGGCAGGTCTGAGAGATGGTAGCTAGGTGCAGCAGTTACCAAGAAGGTGGCAGCCATGGGGACCTTCACAGTGCAAGGCAGAGCCCTCCTGGGAACTGGGCACCACCTCAGTGTGCAATGGAGATATGGTCTGGTTAGGATGTTCACGTTGCCTTGACATTATGTGCCCCTACAGAGTGAATTTTGGGCCTACACCTGGAGAGTCATGAAGGTCTCTTCCTCTCCAGTGTCTCAACATATTCACATTTTTAGATCAACCCTAGTCTTCCTTGGAAATTAGAGCCACCTCATCATCCACCAGGAACTCCCATCGCTAATCTGATGAGAGAAGGATGTGTGCTTGTCAGGGATACAGGTAGCTGAGGAACGTCTGCGGCTTCCTGGAAGAGAGAGGAAACAGTCCCAAGCGGACAGCCTCACTCAGACCTGGGCAGCTGCATGTTAGCAAGAACTTTGCTCCAATTGCCTTGGGGCCCTCAGTAACAAGAAAATCACTGTCTATCTTTCGACAGACAGCCTAAAAAATGCAAACTTCTCAGTCTTTAATTCTGGCTTCCTTACATCCCAGGGGAAACTGAGGCAGCGTTTTATTGCTAACCATATCCTTTCTTAGAACAGGTGGTTCCATAGAAAACAGTGCCCAGTATGTGAGGCCGGGGGTGGGGGTACAGAGCAGAGGAGGCACCTGGGAGCAAAACTGATGGGCCCTGCACTGTGCCCAGTGTAGTCAGAGACAGAGTCTGTACCCTCAGAGCCTCACGGCCCCACCCCAGGCCCTGCCTTGAGCACATACCTTGGTCACACTGCGTTTTTTGACTCTAACTCAGATAAGAGAGATATCACCCTGGTTATTTTGCTCAGGCAGAAAGCGAAATTCGTAGAAGTGTTTTGCCAAGCATTAGCTACCGGGGGTGGGGAGTCCAGCTCAGGGCTAGAATACCTGCTCAGCATAGGCAAGATTGTGGATTCAATTGCACAATACTGAAAGAAAATGATAAACATTAGCGCTAAGTTTGCCCCAGAGCACAAAGTTTTGCTGACTTTTTAGTTATAGGTTTTGTTGTTTTTTTTTTTAGCTAAAGTACTCAATTTTATTTAGACACCTATCAAGTGGGAAAATACTTTAATTCGTGGTTTTTTTGCATTTTTATTGAATTTTTGCAATTTTTATACAATAGTTACAGCTCTTTCTATCATACCACATACATACACAGAAATGTGTACCTACACAGCCAACTACATGTCTATAAACACACATGGATACAACACGTATGCATACACAAACAGTACACAGTTATGTGAATGTGTATATAATCCAAACATGATACATACCATGCTGACATACATGTAAACATGAATGTAAACACATAGCACATATACCATTTACACAACTGAAAACACAAACATAAATACAACACATACATATACAGAAAAAGTACAGATACATATGTAAACACATATACAATCCAAACACATATACGATCCAACGATACACAAATAGAGCATAGACACGCACACACGCACACACGTGGACTTACCACTGAGCTGGCTGACAGGCAAGAGGAATGGCTGGATGTTCCGTCTTCTGTGGTCACACACTCTTGTGAGTTCTCCGGCTTTCCTTGTGGATCTGACACACAGTCCCTTTGGGAGAGTGAACAGTGTGAAGTCTCCAAGGTGTGTGCGCTATCGGAGGCCATGCTGCGTTCATAAAGCCAATGTGCTCTTACTGGTATTTTTCAGCAAAACATGACCCAAGCTCAAGACCTGCCCTCAGCAAGAGCGACTGTGACTGTGAGAGGAGAAACAGGAAGTGGGCAGCACACAAGTCAAACACTTCTGCTTACAGCCAGTAGAAAAAAAGAAAGAAAACAAACAATACTTGTGTCATGGTTATTTTTATCCTGATCCAGCAAAATCAGGCTCAGGCTTAGGAAGCAATACATCTCAAAAAAGCTTGTCAGGGACACGAACTCCTGATCCCACATTTTTGGGCTGAGCATACTTCCCGGAGAGCTCCTATAGGCTCCATACTGAACAAACACTCACTGTCTCTTTTCTTCTCCAAATCCTTCCTATGTATTTCTCAAAACAAAGCATGGAAACGCATTCTTTCTAAGAGATAAACCACCGATAAGACCTTTAGATGTTGTGTGATCTGGAAAACGTGTGCTCTGACAATGGAGAATGTCATGACTGTAAAATTGCAGAGGACACTGTTATGAAGAGAGATGGTATTTTAGAGACTAACGGAAAACAAACAAAAACTTTAGGATCCTCAAAAAGGGAAAAAAAAAACAAAAACACATTTTCTAGGTCCTTCCCCACAGATGGGATCACCATAATAAAAGAAAAGGAAGACCACTGGGGGCTGGAGAGATGGCTCAGAACAGGCTCACTGACTGTTCTTGCAGAAGACCCAGGTTCTATTCCCAGCACCCACATGGCAGCTAACAACTGTCTGTAACTCCAGCTCCAGGGGATCTGACAGCCTCTTCTGTCCTCCTCAGGCATGGTACAACACAGATACACTTACCTACATGCAGGCATAACACTCATATACATAAAATAAAAATGATAAATAATTTTTTTTAAAAAAAGTAAGACCACTAAAGGCTGGAGATGGTTCGGTGGTTAAGAGCACATGCTACTCTTCCAAAGGACCCAAGTTCAGTTCCCAGCACCACGTCAGTGACTCACAACCTTCTGTAATCCCAGCTCCGAGGAATCTGACTTCCTTTTCTGCCTCCACAGGTACCTGTACCCATGTGCACATGCCTACATACAAACACACTCCATACATATGATTTTCAAGATAAGTAAATACTTTGAAAAAAGAAGGCCACTGAAGGAAAGACTTGAGTGCATCTGACCATTGTTGATAAAATAGTTGCCATGGTATTTTAAAATACTAAGATGCTGCCCAAGGTCTCACTCAGTCTATAATAGTACTGATATCTCTTGCTCTGCCCTAGTTGATACAGGAGGCCTTTACCACAACTGTTACATAGTGTATAAATCAGGGGTGCCCGAGCTTTTGCTTCTCTGGGCCACACTGGGTGAAGAAGAATTGTCTTGTACCACACATTAAATTCACAAACATTAATGAAAGCTGATGAGAAAAAAAAAAGTCTGTGTATAACTTTCATGCCCACCACAATGGATAAGCATAAAAAGCCCTTACATAATAATTCTAATTGTTCAGTGCCATGCTTGGAGGGTCTTTTTAAAATCATCAGACAGTCCCAATAGAGAAAATGAACATATCTAAATCATAAAACTTCATTGATTTTTTAAAATAATTTTTGCTATAAAAGTAAAAGAAAAAAAAGCAACATAAACCCGTGAGCTGGTTGACTTTGTATCTGAGAAAGCAACGCATCAGTATCTGGTTCGATGGAAGTGGTGGCAATTCTCAGTGAGCTCTCTAAGCACTCATCAGGTTTCACGGGGTCTAATTTTACTCCTAGTGTGCCTCATTCTCGAAAATAGTTGTTCACAGATACAAGCGCTGGCTGCCAAAAAACTACAATGTGAATAAGACGTGACTGTGGAGTGAGGGATATCCGTCTCTGGAAAGCCTGATAAAGCGGCATAATCCACATCAGTATCTGGTTCGATGGAAGTGGTGGCAATTCTCAGTGAGCTCTCTAGGCACTCATCAGGTTTCACAGGGTCTAATTTTACTCCTAGTGTGCCTCATTCTCAAAAATAGTTGTTCACAGATACAAGTGCTGGCTGCCAAAAAACTACAATGTGAATAAGACGTGATTGTGGAGTGAGGGATATCCGTCTCTGGAAAGCCTGATAAAGCGGCATAATCATCTTTTTTTTCCTTAAGTTGAATGTCAGATTAAAGTTCTATATATTCCATTTGAAAATGCATTTCAATTAAAAGTTCCACTAAAAGTATTTATAATGATTAATAATAGAGACGAAAACATACAAAAATATTAATTTCCCCCAGATCTTCAAATCTGTTTTTAAAACCTTGTATGAAATCAAGGCTACATATTTTTCTCTGCTGTTCACAGGACTGTGTGAAGTCAGCATGTCAGTGCATAACACTGACTTTATTTGAGCTCCCATAATTTCATTTCCATTTGGAATGCTGTTATGATTTGAAACACTGCATTGATGGTTTTAACCATGAAGAAGATGCATGTTTCACTCATGTAAGTGAGTAGTTTATACACTAAAGAGGCTATGTCTATAAATCATTTTTTTATCCTCAAATTTGGGACAAATTTCTGTTTTGATACTCTAAACGACTTGATAATGTGCTATAAATGAAAAATCTTTTCAACATTTGGCCTCAACTTGGTCATTGTAATCTGGAAAAGTGAATGACCGCCATAGTCAGTATGAGCACTCTGAAAGAATTCCTGGACTTGGTGATTTAGTTCCCTGGCTTCAGGAAATTCACAATCTTGAATTCACATAGAAAATTATCTATGTGATCCTTTTGATTTTTTGAATGTAGGCACTTAGAGTTATAACTTCCCTCATTTGACTGCTTTTAATGTGTCCCAGAAGTTTTGTTCTAGAGGTGTTGTATTATCATTTTCATCTACTTCCTGGAATACTTTTCTTTCTTTCTTAATTTCTTCTTTGCCTCATTCATCATTTAGGAGTGTGCTGCTTAATTTCCACAAGTTTGTGTAGTTACTAGAGCTTCTTTTGCTGTTGATTTTGTTTTATTGTGTTATAGTCTGTTAGAATAGATGGAATTGTTTCAATTTTTTTTGTATTTGTTGAGAATTGTTTTATGCCCCAGTATGTGACCAGTTTTAGAGAAACTTCCATACAGTAATGAATAGAAATTATATTCTCTGATGCTTGAGTAAAATATTCTGTAGAGGTCTGTTAGGCTCATTTGATGTATGATCCATTTAATTCACATTTCTCTGTTTGTTCTCTCTATTGGATAAAGTAAGGTATTGAAGTCCTTACTATTACTGAGTTGTGGTTAATCTGTGTCTTAAAGCCCAGCAGCACTGTTATTATGAAACTGGGTGCACCAGTGTTTGGTGCATATATGATCATAATTGTTATGTCTTTGTGGTCCATTGTTCCCTTGATCAGAATGTAGTCACCTTCTTTATCTCTTCTGATTAATTTTAATTTGAAATCTATTTTGTCAGATATTAGAATAGCAACTCTTGTTTGTTTCTTAGTGCCATTTGCTTGTAACATTTTTTCCCATCTTTTCAACCTAAGGTGCTGCCTCTTCTTGGTTATAAAATGAAACTTTTATACACAATAAATAGGTATATTTCTTAATTAGTTCAACTAGCCTGTTTCTTTTGACTGAGAAGTTGGGACCATTGATAGTTATAGTTATTATTGAAAGGTGTGTATTGGTTACCGTCACTTTATTTTCTGTTTGTGTTCTTAGTCTTATTTCTGTTTCTGTACTTTAGACCTTCAATTGTTTACTTTCTGTAACCACTTTGTATAGCAATTTCTTTCTTTGGTCCTTTGTATTGCTTCAAATATTCTCTGTAGGGTTAGTTGGGTGGACATGAATTGTTTCAGCCTGTTTGTATCATGGAAGATTTTTCTTTCTCCTTTGACTATGAAAGGTAGTTTTGCTTTGTAAAGAATTCTGGGTTGAGGACTCCAGAGACCATTGTGGAAGAGGGAGCAGAGAGATTGTAAGAGCCAGGGGAGGAAGTGCATGACTGTAAGGAAACAGAGTCTTACAAGGCCCTGGGACCTTGCTCATATGAACTTATAACAATGGTAACAGCATGTACAAGACTCATGCAATCTCAATCAAACAAAAACCAGCACAGAACTGAGGAAACAGGCAGGAGGCCACAACTTTGGTGAGGAACTATTGGCAGCTGATCACTGAGGGATAGTTGATTTTCTTTAAGGGAGTGATGCAAGACAGGCTGAACAGACTCCAGTGGATGAACTCACACCAAGGGATATCTGGGTACACAAATTTGACTCGATAGGCCTTAACATATATGACAAAATCTGGTGGGTGGGCTCGGGGCAGGGGGCAACTAGGGGAAGGAGTCTAAAATGATTAAGATGTACTATATGAAATCCACAAAAATTCAATAAAAAAATATTTTTAACAAAAGAATTCTGGGCTGGCAACTCTGGTCGTTTAGAACTTAGAATACTTTACTCCACACTTTTCTGGCTTTCATAGTTTGTATTCAAAAGTCAGCTGTAATTCTGATGAGTTTTCCTTTATATGTAACTTTTTTTCTTGCACCTTTCAGTACCTTCTCTTTACTCTATGCATTTAATGTTTTCACTATGATGTGCCAAGGGGAGTCTCGGTTCTGGTCCTGTCTCTTTGGTGTTCTGTGAGCTTCTTGTATCTGTACGGGTATGCCTTTCCTTAATTTAGGAAAATTTCGCCTATAATTCTGTTAAAGATCTGGTCAGTGCCGTTGACCTGAGATTCTTCTCCTTCCTCTGTGCCTATAATGCATAGATTAAGTCTTTTGATGGTTTTCCACATCTCCTTTGTATTCCATTGCTGTGCTTTATTTTTTCATATTCTTTGCTTGAGCAGTCCAGTTCTTCAGACTTATCATCCAGTCTTGATATTCTGATTTCCATTTCATTTTCATTCATTCTGCTTGTAAGACTTTCTCCTTATTGAGTTTTCCAGTTCCATATTTATTTCAGCTTAAGTTTTCTTCGATATTTCTATCTCTTGTGAATTCTCTTTCCAAGTCCTGAGTTGTCTTTATTGTTTCATTCATCCATATATTTACATTTTCTTCAGCCTCAGTCAGGAGTTTATCCCTTATCCTTTCTGAGTCCTTTGAGTTGTTTCTGTGTTCTTTAAAGTCATTGAATTCTTTGATCATGTTTATGATTGTTCTTTTAAATTCTGTGTCCTGGTATTTCTCTGGATAGTTATTGTAATACACTTCTGTAGGACTGGTGGGTTTTGGTGAGAACATATTATCTTTACTTTTCATATTATTTATGTTTTTGCATTGTGGTCTAGGCATACAGATTTCTTTTGTTGACTATGTGTCTAATATGCAGTTCTAGCCTGTCTTTGTTTAGTTGAAGCTTGGTTCTGTTTATACTGTTGGTGTAGCTTGGTTCTGATGGGATATGAATAGTTAGTTGATCTGTGCTTTGAATTCTCATTGTTTTATTTTATTTTTTTTAATTGGTGGGACAGAATGGTTTCAAGCTGGCTACTCAAGAGCTCAAGAGATACCTGGCAGGGTGAAGGAGCTTAGGCCCAATTTGAGTCTATGGGGATCCAGTGACTTGGATCTGGAAGGATAGTTCAGAGCTCTCGGGCAGGATGAGCAGGAAGGGGCCTAGGCCCAAGGGGAGCAAGGGGACAGCATTGGGAAAATGTAACTAGCTAAGCAGTGTAGATGTGACCCCTGGAGCAGAAGAATGGAGCTGGCCCAGGTGCAGGGGGATCCAGATACAGTTGATGAAGTCCAACTTAGGAGGCTAGTTGGGTGGACTCAGGCAGGACGAGCAGGAGGAGGTCCAGGCCCAAGGGGTGGAGGTAGTATGGAGTGGGTCTAACCAGATAAGCGGAGTAGACATGAGCCCTGAGGCAGGAGAATGGAGTTGGTCCGGGTACAGGAGAAGAACACATAGTCACCATTTTCTACAAGATGGCCTTAGTTTCCCAGACCTTCAGCAGCTCAGGCCAGTGGCCAGCCTGGTGTTTAGCTGCTAAGAATTTGATGTTTATTACTGAAACTTAACTGGACACAACCTGTCTGGTACAGGATACAAATCTAAGATTCTGGTGTTTGGCTTGTTATTTTGTTTTGTTTTATTTTCCCTAGACTCTCACTTTTGGTGATTTCATTTTTCTAGAGGAAGTTTCATAATTTTTTATTACAAACTTAAATATGGAAATCATAGGGACAGAAGTCAGGTGGTTTTTTTCAAGAGAGGGTTAGTTTGTATTTTACCAGAGCTGAGGAGCTGGTGCTGACTACTTTATCCCCTTCTGAGGTCTCTGGACTTATTCACAGCTAAGTGAAAATTAGCTAATACCTCTAGTCATCATCCAAGCAACTAACTTCCCCCTGAGTTTATACCTCACAGCTCCCATCTCAATTTTTAACTGCTTTCTTTTTCTTTATTTCTCTTTTTTTTTTTTTTGGTCTTTTTGAGACAGGGTCTCTCTGTAGCCCCAGCCGCCCTGGAACTCACTATGTAGACCAGGCTGGCCTTGAACCACCTGCCTCTGCCTCCCCAGTGCTGGGATTAAAGGCATGAGCCACCACGCCCTGGCTTATTTCTTTACTTTTAAAAAATATTTAACAAGTCAGGCTCTCCCTATGTAGCCCATACTGGCCTTGAACTTACAATCCTCCCGTCCTAGCCTCCTAAGTGCTGGAATTACAAACATGCACCACCATGCCCAATGACTTATTTCTGTTTTCATTTGGGTGTCTGTCTCCATGTGTATATGTGTTTTACCCACATGGTGCTAAACTTCACTTCCTGCAAACCAGATACTGTGCAGTGCCAATCTGTTAAACATAGCATGTCTGCACAGAATGTGGGTCACAGAATTTCTCACTACCTTACCTTGTAAACCACATCTCTGCACCACAGGCCAGGTACCTGCCCCCAAACTAACTGCAAAAGAGGCTGAAAGATCAGAGGAGTGTGTGAGTTAGTAAACAAAGGTGACATTGGATGTTCCATCCAACTCTGATGTTTGAGAAGAAAAAGTCAGCTATAAGGAAAAGCCTGTAAAAATAAACACACATGGTTTACCAAAAGAAAGATGATTGCAAAAATAAGGCCTAACATTTAAGTACGGCTTGCTATATAGCAGGAATTTCTTTAAGGTCTTTACATATGTTAATTCACTTCATCCTCACAGGAATCTTTGAGGATAAAACTATTCTAGCCTCAATTTTTACAGAGGAAGAAACAGTGTTGCACAGGAGCTTTAAGCTTTCTATCAGCTACTTTGGGGTTGTTGGGACTAAGTACCTATTTTCTGTTGCTGTGATGAATGCTATAACCAAAAGCAACTTGGGGAAGAAAGGGTTTGTTTCATCTTCCAGGTTACATTTCATCTTCTAGGGATGCCAAGGCAGGAACCCAAGGCAGGAGCTTAAAGCAGAAATCACAGCGCACTGCTTACTGGCTTGCTCCCAGGCTCACATTCAGCTACCTTTCTATACAGCCCAGGCCCAATCTGCCTAGGGATGGTGCCACCCACAGTGGGCTGGGCCCTCCTGTCAATTAACAATCAAGAAAATGCCACACAGACAAGCCCACAGGCCAGTCTAATAGAGCAATACCAAGTTGAGATTCCCTCAAATAACTCTGGGTTGTATCAAGTTGACAGCTAGTTCTGACTAGGAGAACATCTGACAGAAATAACTTAAGGGAGGAAGTAAGTTTTTGTAAGAATGTAATATTAGAATCCAGACCAGACTGCTGCTCAGGCCACAATTACTGTTCCCCACCCCTCCCCCCACACACATGCACACACTGATGTGCCTTACTGAGAGCACCATCTATGACTCTCTAGCTAACAGACTTCCATGTCCCTAGATTTCTCACCTGGGAAAGAGAGTTTAGACCAAAAGTGGTATTATGACCATACATCCTGTTTCCCCTCCACTTCCCTGCCTGGGAATCAGAGAGTCAGGCTTCATGCTCCTGTGAAAACACCCTCATCCAAAAGCTAGAAGAGATCCCTACTTCTACAGCACGGCCCTGGCTCCTCTCCTTAGAGCCCCCAACATACTACTGTCTGTCTGTCTGTCTGTCTGTCTGTCTGCTGTCAACACAAAAACACAACTCCCACCTTAAAGGGGATAAGGGGTAGTTTATTGTGGAGCTAAATATAAGTGACCAGGGTCTGAGAACATTTGAGGTTACCTCAAATTCTATGTTCCAACATGTAACAGTTTGAAGTTTTTTATACAACAGAATAAAGTCACAAATCAAGGTGCTTTTCAAATACAGCAGTGGAAGCATCAAGCAGGCAGTTATAAATAAACAGAGGAATCTCAGCTACGGGGCTCGGATGCTATCTGATGATACTCAGCCTTTTGACTGGTGGAAAGTGAGGTTTTTGTTAAGTTAATACATTCAAAATATTTTCGTCTGTTAGTCACCATAGGTTCAGCCCTACACAGAGGGAGGCAAGAAATGGCTTTTGAGGGAACTAAAGATGGCCAAGATAAATGTCGATTGGGTTCTGGACCTGGGCTTGCATGCAATACCTCACACTCTCCGTAAACACGGAAGTACTGCTCAGTTAATCAGCCTTGCAGAAGGTTCAGTTGAAGGTGAAGCCTTTTGAGGAAGTTTTTGTCCACATTGTCCAAAATGTTAATAGCTCTTCTTAAAGGATAAACGTCTCAGCTCTGAAAGCCCCAGCTAAGCTGAGAAACCCCCATCTAGAAACCGTGTGAAACCCCAACCCCCAACCCAGTGACTCTGCTGTCTGGGAAACTAGATGCCAAAACCCATTGCCCCAAATCCCCAAACTACACCCCCAGCCCTTATTGTCCCAAACCTCAAACTGTAAAAAGACAGGACTACAGAAAAATACCTGGTCTTTCCTCCTAAGCTCTATAAAGACTGAGACCAACTGAGCTTCAGTGCCTCAGTTTTGGTCTCGTGGAGAAACTGTGATCCTTCATTGTTTTTAATGAAGCACAATCTGCTCCTGAGGTCGTCCTCAGCTTTTGCCCTGGTCATTCCCCATCTAACATTTTCTGACATCTCTAATAAATTCCTTACCTCCCAGCAATCCATCTTGGTGTCCCTCTTGGACACGCACCCAAACCTTTCAATTTTATCTCACGGTTTCAGAGGGTTCAGGTCCTGGTAGAGAGTGCTGCACATCACACAGCTGGCCAGGAGACAGAAAAAGAACACCCGTGGTCAGCTTCCTTTCTTCTTTTTTTCCTTTCTTCAGTTGGGGCCCCCAACCCATGGAATGGACGGTGATGCCCATATTCAGGATGAGTCATTCTCCTTGAAAACATCCTCATGGGCACACCCAGAGGAATCTCTCACCACGTTCTGGATGATTCTGAATCTAGAATCTAGAATGCTGATGATGAAGATTAAGCATCACAGGTTTCTCTGCCAAGGCACAGAGCAGGAGTGGTCACATTGGGATTTGGACCATCAGTCCTGAACCCATGCTTTTTCTTAATTCATTTTTTTCAATGCTTTGATTCAACCAGGTTTTCACATATGTTGCTCAAGTGTTTGATCAGTGACTTACATCTCTACCCCTTTACCTCTTTTCTTTGAGACAGGATCTTACTAAGCTTCTAAGGTTGTTTTTGAACTTCTTCTGTAGCCCAGGAAGGGCCCAACCTTGTGATCCTCATGCCTAGACTCCCAACGAGCTGGGATGTCTGGTATGTGATGCCGTGTCCTGCTTCACACGTTCTTAAATCAACCACAATGTCATGTGGTCTCACTAGAAGTACTGTGTGACCCAAATGGACTGGACAAAACAGAAGGAAGGGGGTCTCCCTTTGTCAATATTATGCCAGCATCTAGAGCACTTGCTGTTGCTAACGGAGAGCCTGGGGTGTTATAAAGATCCCGTGCTCTCAAATGTATGATGTCACATGGGCACTGAGGACAGAAAGCTATTTCTTGTTCACAAACTCACTATTCAAATGGAAATGTGTCCTGACCGGTCTACAGGTTAACAAGGAGTAGAGCTAGCCCAATCAATCCACATGAAATATGACGGTTAAGATAAATATCGCCTGTCCTAGGCTGCAGAGGCCAGGTGTTCAGACAAATACTAGCCTAGATGTTGCTATGAGAGTATTTAGCCATAATTGGTAATTGGCATTTAGCTATGAGAGTGTTTAACTGTAGTTGGCATTTTTCCTTTCTTAAAAAAAAAATAGCTCTTTGAGAATTTCATACATGCATTTTTTAATCATATTTATCCCTGACTCTCCCCTAACTCTTCCTAGATCCACTCTGACCCCTCCCAACTTCATGTTCTTTTTAGAAAAAAATAGCCCACTGCATACAGTTTGTGCTGCCCATATACTCATGGGTGTGGGGCCATCCATCGGAGCATGTTTGACAAACCGCAGGCCACACCATTAAAGAAAATTGACTCTCCTCCCCCTGAAGTCATCAACCCTGTGACTGACGCTTAAGTCAATAGACTGCCTAAATTAGACTACTCTCTACAGTGTGAAACGGCCTCACCCAGTCAGTTGAACAGCTTAAGAGAGCACACTGAAGTTCCCTAAAAACGGAATTTGGCCTGAAGCTTAGCACCGCAAACCTGCTGGTCTGAGCGAAGTGCAGTGGTGTGTGTGTGAAGGCGTCGCTGTGAAACCCGTTAGTCTGTAGACAACTAAAGACGCTAATAAAAAGAGAGAAAGAGGAAAAAGAAAACCTGCCTGAGTTTCCAACCTACCTGACTCGGTCAGTGACCCTTAGACTCCAGAGAGCAGTGTCTGCTCTGTCCTGATTCTCCAACTTGTCAGCCTGTACTTTGGAATTTGAAATTCATAGTTTCTACAATTGTGTGAACTGACTGCTTAAAAACACCCCTTTTTCTCTCAACACAGATAAAGATAAAAATACAGATACAATCACCCCCTTGGTCTCCATGGGGGATTTCAGAGGCTATTCAAGTCTGTTGTATAAACTGGTCCAGCATTTGCATGTAACCTACACACATCCTCTCTGTATTTCAGACCACCTCTAGATTACTTGTAACACCTAGCACAAATGTAACGACGATGTAAATAGTTGCTACACTGTGTTGTTCAGAGAATAACCTCAAGGAACAATGTTTGCACATGTTCAGTACAGATTCAAGCACTGTAAAAGCCTGATGACATTCCTAACCTGAAACCGTCTGACTCATGAAGAGCCCATGCTCGCACTGGACATTTAGACTAGATCAGACATAGCTTATAGAAACTCTTTCTCTGTAAGTTTCTTGTTGTTATGCAGAAGAGTTGCTAAGCTTTTGATTTCTGTCAAGACTAAATTATTTATGTACACTGTACATTTATTGATTTGTGAACCAACCTTGTATCTCTGGGATAGAACCAGCTTGGCATGATGTACGATCTTTTTAATGTGTTCTCAAATTTGGTTTGCAAATGTTTCATTTAGAATATTTGTGTCCTTGTTCATCAGGAAACCGGACTGTGCTTTTCTTTTATGTTGTGTTCATGTTCAGTCTTGATGTCAGGGTAATGCTTATTTTATAGAACGAGTCTGACAGTGTTCCTTCCCTTTCTGTTTGTGGAGCAGTTTGGGAGAACCATGAGTTTTAGCTCTTCCTGAAAGGCTTGGTAGAAGTTATCAGTCAATCTGTCCAGTCCTGTGTTTTTTTCTTTCTGGAGAGACTTTTAATTATTGAGTCAATCTTGTTGCTTGTTATGGGTCTAAGTTATTAGTATCTTCTTGAATTAATTTTGATAAATCATATGTGTTTAAGACTTACCAATTTTTTCTATATTTCCCAGTATTTAGAAATGTAAGTTTTTAAATATTCCCTAATGACCCTCTGGCTTTCACTGGGGTCTGTTGTAATGCCTTCTTTTTCATTTTTAATTTTATTACCTTGAGATTTTCTCTCTTTTTTGTTTGATCGGGGGTTATCAATTTTTTTTAATTTTTACACTTATTTATTTGTTGTGTCTGTGTGTATGTACATGCACATGTGCAGTGACATGGTTGTGGAGGTCAAAGGAAAACTTGAAGAAGTTGCTTCTCTCCACATGTGGGTTTCATGGATCAAACTCAGGTGATCAGGCTTGGCAGCAAGTGCCTTTACCTGCTCAGCCATCTTGCTGGCCCACTAATTTATTTTTTATCTATTCAAAGAACCAACTCTGCTTAACCGATTCTGTGTATTTTTCTTTTTATTAATGTCTTCTCTGATCTTTATCCTTTCTTACTGTCCCCTGTGTTTGGGCTTTGCTTCTTGTTTTTCTAAGACCTTTCGGTCCATTGTTGGGTTATTTGAGATCTTTCTGATTTTAACATAAGTTATAGTCTTTCCTCTTTGAACTTCTTAGCTGTATCTCAGAGGTTCTGGTAAGTTCTGCCATTGTTTTCATTTGACTGTAGCAGTTTTAAATTTTCTCCCTGATTTCCTACTGATGCCCTGTTCATTCAATAATGTTTTGTTCAGTCTCCAAGAATTCGTGTAGTTTCTGTGGTTTCTTTTGATCATCGCTAGTTTTATTTATAATTTAAAAACACAAAAAATCTCCCAGTCAATAAGTGGATTAATGAACTGAACAGACAGTCCTCAAAGGAAGAAATACAAATGGCCAATAAGTATTTCTGAAAAAGCGTTCAGCACCCTGTTCATCAGGGGAGTGCAGGAAGAACCGCTTAGAGGTTCCATCCTGTCCCACTGAGAATGGCAGACAGCAAGAAAGTCCTCCTTAAATCCCAGCACCTGGGAGGCAGAGGCAGGCGGATCTCTGTGAGATCAAGGCCAGCCTGGTCTGCATAGCAAGTTACAGCCCAGCTTGGGTTACAGGGAGACCCTGTCTCAGGGAAACCCTGTCTCAAAAGGGAGGGAAGGAAGGAAGGAAGGAAGGAAGGAAGGAAGGAAGGAA
>NW_008350120.1:55863-68866 GCF_000622305.1 Nannospalax galili
GTTGGCAAATATGTGGAAAACAATAACCCTTACTCCCATCTGGTGGAAACACCACCTAATGCAGCTTATACTGAAATCAATATGAAGAATTCTCAAAAACTAAAACTAGAACTACCACATGACCCAGCTATGCCACATCTGGATGTACATTCAGAAAACTCTAAGTCCTACCAGAGACATGTCCACAGCCACGCTTCTTGCTACGTTACGAAGTTCAGAAATGAGTTAGCCTAGATGTCGGTTCAGAGAGGAATGGAAAAAGAGATGATTGGATCACAAAAAGTCAGTGCGAGTATAAAGTGGAATTTTTTAATTTGAAAATATTTTATTAGCATTGCTTTCTTTAAGAAGTAACATGATTGCATTGAAAGACTTTGTATAGTTGGAGAATTTGGAAGGGGAGTGAGCGGTAAACACATTATAGTGACACATTTCACATTATTGTTGAAGCTGGTAGTACAGTGTTGTCAGTAATATTCAAAAATTATAGCATACATGTAGAATTTGGAATTTATATTCTAATATATAATTACGTATTTCCAGTTTGAGATTTATATCAGTTTAGTATTACAATATTTTCTATTTCTTTTATTAACTTCCCAGACTGTGATTTTTATCTCTAGCTGTTCAGTTGGAGCATAAGTGAAGGTACAATGGGGCCGCAGAGGAGCAATAGAAAAATCGTGGAAAACTTCTTGGTGCCAGGCAATGGGAGAGGCCCAACATCAAGTCCTGGATGCCCAGGACCACGTGTGGAGTGAAGATCACAGCTGGGCCTCAGGGGAGGTGGAAGGTACATTCCACAGAATGAGTCCTCCCCAAACTAGAATCTGCAAACAACTAAGGCCTCCCCTATCCCCAGTATGAGAGGCAAAGCCTTTGCCATGTATAACCTGGGACCTCAGGGGAGGGGCCTGTGGGGAGTATGGTCACTCAGAAAGATGGAAACTGCTGCCCAACATCAGGAAGTCCCCTGCTCTACTCTGCTCCACCATCAGCCTACCAGAGGCATGTGGAATTGCGGCTCACGGTAGGGGTCCAAAGCTTCAGGCTCATGTGAGGGGACCACAACTCTAGATCATATGAGGGGATCACAGCTCTCCAGCTCACATGATGGGATCACAGTTCCAGGGTCACAAGAGGGAACCACAGCTCCAACTCAGAAGAGGTGACCACAGCTCAGGCTCACAGGTCAGAAGCACAGCTCAATTGACAGTAGGTGACCACAGCTCCAGCTCACAGGAAGGGGACACAACTTATGCTCATGGGTTCACAGAAAAGGATCAAGACTCCAGATTCACAGGATGAGACCCACTTCAGATTCATGGTTCATGGTAAGGGACCACAACTCTGGCTCACTGGAGAGGACTGCAATTCCAGGTCACAGGAGGGGGACCTCCACTCTGGATTCACAGGAGAGGACCATAGTTCCAGGGTCATGGGAGGGGACCACACTCCTGGTTGATGGGAGGGGACTACAGCCCCAACTCACAAGTAGGGATCAAAACTCTAGCTCGTGTGGGGGAGGGGTACAGCTCCAGTTCACAGGAGGGGAATACAACTCCAGGTTCATGGGATGGGACCACAATTCTCACATTCAGAGGAGGACTGCAGCTCCAGCTCACAGAAGGGTCACCACTTCATGCTCCAGGGAGAGGACCTCAGGTACAAGGATGAAGGGATGGGTCCACAGCTCCAGGTTCACAGGAGGTGTTGACAATCCCAGACTCATGGGGAGGGGGATATGCCTCTGATTCGCAAGACGGGCACAGTTCCAGCTCATGAGAAGGGAACGTAGCTCTAAGGTCATGGGAGACAACTACAGTTCCAGACTGATGGGAGAGGACCACAGCTGCAGGTTACAGGAGAAAAACACAGTTCCAGGCTCATGGGAGGGGGACCACAACTGCAGGTTACAGGAGAAAAACACAGTTCCAGACTGATGGGAGAGGACCACAGCTGCAGGTTACAGGAGAAAAACACAGTTCCAGGCTCATGGGAGGGGGACCACAATTTCAATTATGCTGGTTCTTGTTATTTTCCGGTCTCTGTTGCTCTGTCCACACAATTATACTTGTGTTTGTCTTCTGGACTTGCATTTTGCCGAGAGCTCTCACTGCCACCATGCCGGTGCCAGCCGGCCAAGACAGACAGTACCTGAAAGGGGGAGCGAGGATTGAAAGAAAAATCAAGAGACAGAGAAAAGATACTTGGGAGGACTGTCAGTAGAGACTGCAGCTCTGGTTTTTGTAGCTCCGCCTTTTTATACAGAGGAACATCAGAGATAGCCACCGTTTGCTTAGCTCAATTAGTTTCAACAGCTGTTTTTCCCACCTGTACCTGAGGGTCAAGGAGGGTCAGATACTTGTGAACGCCACCATATAAACACATTCCTCCTGACTTGGCAGATTAGATACTGGTGTGCAAGACACAAACTCTAAGTAAACAAGCAAGCCTGCCACAGCTCAATGTACATAATGGCTGCGCTTATATCAATAGCTCCCAACACCACCATCTTGACTATTCAACTACTCAAGCCATTTTCTTTCTTAATTGCCAAGTCTTTTCTTGCCTATGCCCAGCCTGTTACCTAGATGATGGTGATGGCTGACCAATCATGAATGGGTGCATGGTGCCAGTCCCTAGAAAGAGAGGTGCACCGGGGTATGGCACAGTCGGGTGGTCCCAGCCATCTCTGGGTTGCAGCCACCTCCAGGCCCTACTTAAAGTAGAATTTTATTCAGATTTAAAGGAAGACAAAGTCATGATATTTGGAGGAAAATGAATGGAACTGAAGATTGTTATGTTTCACAAAATACGACAGACTCAGGAAGACAAACACCACATTTTCTTTTTTTAGTATTTTATTTTTATTTTATGTGTATGCATGTATTGCCTTCATGTATGTGAGTGCACCCATGTAGTACAACAAATACCACATTTTCAAATGCAAAACCTAGTTTTACATTTGTGTATCTGTGCGTGTATGTGTGTGTGAAAGAGAGAGAGAGAGAGAGAGAGAGAGAGAGAGAGAGAGAGGAAACTAGAAAGGAAACCATGAGAGAGGAAGGAGACCATAAGCATGGACGGAAGGGGAAGAGAGGGTGACGGAGTGACTATATTGACACGACATCAGAGGATTATTAGGGGTGCAATGAAGCTTATTATTTCATATGCTAACTTTAAAAACATTAATAGTAAAAAGTAACCAAATTATCCTTTCCTCTTATTTATTTTTTTAAGATCTGTTTTTGCTTTTACAGAACAGGATTTATTGGGCTTTCCAACACAGCATAGGGTGGAGTAGGGAGAGGTACTTACAAAGGTGTGGGCACCCTTGGGCTTTTTAAAATTTTATTTTAGAGTGTATTTATTATTCCAAAGAGAGGCAATTTTGATCACATTTTTCCAGAAATAACTTGAAGCAGGTTACATAAACATATGTATCCAATGAAGCTGGCAGGGGCAGGAACAAGGAATCAAAGACCAAAGGATTTGCCAACGTGGATCTTTTTTTTTTTTTTTAATCCTAATGAGTTTTTTGGGCTCGCTAACAGAGCACAGGGTGGGGGTTTATTTACAGAAGAGTGGGTGTCCCCCATTTATGGCTTCGCTAGAGTGTCTACACTCAAATATAGAGCCTGTGACTTCCCGACAGCTGCACAAAATGGCGAGAGAGGTGCCTCGTGGCGTTCGCAGCTTGTCTGTCCTCATCTCCTCCCTCACATGCAGCTAAGTTCGACTGAGCCGGTGGTGGGTAACTGACTCCCCTCTCAACTCCTTGACAAGCTTGGGAAGGAGGTATGACTACAGCTTGCTGGCATAGTGGTTGGAGGACACTATTTTTAAGATCTGCTTTTTTCCTTTTATTTATTAATGGAATGAATAGCACTGTTAGATTATCTAATAGTAATTGCTATTTCTATGACCGGAGTGGCCTTTCTTGATCATGATGTGTTTTTAATATATTGTTGGGTTTTATTTTTGATAATTATCAATTTTTCCTCTGATAATTATAAATGGGATTGGCTGCACTTTCCTCATTTATCTGGCTTACACACCAAAGCTGTAATTCTCACAGAGGGCAATGGCTGTATCTCTGGTTCGGATGCTTGTTTTGTCTCGTCACGTGGCTTTTTGTCTTTTTCCAGGGGTTGTCACGTTTTATGGAATGCCAGGAGCAACCCGTCATGTAACAGGAGCTGAGCCAATGAGGCTTTTATTGGACTGCTTGGGGTTAACCTGGCTTAAATTGCACTTCATTGACGGCTGGGACATCCTGGAGGCCGGGGTTTCACTTTTCCTCTATTGTGCTCATTCTGTGCCCTGTTGTTCTCCGTTTCCCCAACAACACCTACCTAAAACGAATATGTGTTCTGTGGGTGCCACCATGAAAGCTGACATTGTCACCAAAGAGTTTTCTATGAATAAGTGCAAGTAAATGCTTTGATATATGTAAACCTAAATAAAAAGATTGTATCAGAGAAGGGAAATCTAAGGCAGCCCTTTAGGTTTAAAAAGGAGTGTGTTGTAGAGTGGTGCATTATTCCACTTATTAAATATCATATTAATGACAGAGTATGCATTGCCATTCTTTCGGCTGCAACCCAATGCTGTCCTCTCTCTTCTGAGAGATCAAGGCCTCACTCCTGCAAAGAGGAGGCAAGGTGCAACATGCCACAGATGATGGAAGAGCCTGTACTGAGCCATCTCAGGAGTCTCCAGAGGCAGTCCTGTCGAGTACTATTATTGAACCTCTCAGCAGGTTCAAGGAGAAAGACTGAGCTAAGGGTTAGTTAGCATCAGCCACAGCACAGGACAGTGTTTCCTCTGCTTTTCAGACTCAACTTTCTGCCCTGGCTCCACCCCTCCAGCTTCTGTGCTCAGAGGTTTCAGAGCTGGCTGGAAGGGTGGTAGTACAGCCAGCTTCCTCGTGACAGCGTGAGAGCTCAGAAGTCCTTCAAGAGAAGGTGAGCCTGCGGGGAAGGAGCCCACAGAGCACATGGGAAGGTCGGGGCATGAAAGACAGGGTGCACCTCAGATACCTTCTGCATGGGGATGGAAGGGGCCTAGAGGGATGCTGAGATTCCTTAGTGTGAGGTCCATCATCTCCTTTGCTTACATCTGTTGTATGCTGTTACCTGAAAACCTGTCACTTTCCCTTAAAAGGTCACTGCTACTCCTGAGTCAGATCTTTAGAACTAGGAGACAGGTTAGAGGTCAGCAAGCAAAGATGTCCCCTAACTTCCTTCAGTATCCCACATCAAATCCTAGTGCATGGATGACTGTCCAAGTGCCATCCAGGTAGACAAGACAAGACTAAAATCTGGTCCACTCTATGCTGCCCAGAAAGGAGACTGGGACCCTGCAAGTGAGGATGGAGTGGAGGGTAGGAGCTCTACAGACAGGGTTTGCTGTCCTGAATGACCTGTATAATCCATCATTCTGGTTGACTGTGAGCGGCAATGTGGCTCTGGGTCCCTCCACTCTTCAGTCTAAGGATTTCTTCTTTTACAGCGCTGGGGAGCAAACTGAGGTCTTGCACATGCTAGTAAGTCCTCCGAGTTACGGCCCCAGACATTCATGGTTTTCTTTTGCACAAATGACCTTGCATAGCAAATGCCTTCGTCTTGAGCGAGCCATACTCAGCGCTGTAAGAGACCTTTATAGAACTTGCCCTATGGAGCTCAGGATGACCCCACTAGGTTGGCTGATTTGTCACAGTGGAAAGAACTGAAAAGTTCAGAGCTTCAGTTCTCTGGAGTGGTCTAGACCCTAGAATAGTTCCACACCCTCTGAAACTCAGTCTCTTAGGCTACAGGTCCCCTGGGTCCTCCTACAACAACTTTAGAAAGTTTTGAAATGAGTATTTCTGATTGTCTCTTGCTCTTGCCTTTTCAGTATGGAAAAGAGAGAAAAGCCAACTGAAAAATTGGTGCCCTACCCCCTCTCCCAGCATCATTAGGGCAGAGTTGCCTCCAGCTCCACTTTTTGGAGGGAGGACAGGTCCTCTCCCCTGCTGTCCCTGGTGGCATATTTGATGTAATGTCAACTGGCCTTTAGAATGGTAGCCTGAGGCTATCAGGAAGAGGCTGCTGTGAGCAGATTCAAAGAAAGTGTGCTGAGTCACAGAAGCCTCGCCTCCTGTCTCTGCTCTGCACAAAGTGTGAACATACACAGGGACCTTGACTGGGTGTTTGGGAATTTGGGAGCCACTGTTCCCTCACCTATGAAATTAGGATAAACATAGTCCCTACGAGGGATCTGTGTACTCCTGTGAAAGGCGTACATTAGTGTCTGAAACATAGCATATAGTTACAAACGCATACATGAGCCTTAAACCTTTAATAAAGACAATGTCACACTTCTACAGAGGAGGTGAGTGATGAGAGAGCACAGAGGACATCAACTCCTGACCGTTGTGTTTCAGGCTTAGCTCTGCCCTCTTTTCCCAGCCTCTGAATTACTTAAAATCAATAATGGACATCCATCGTATTGTCTTATATGCGGCTATTTAGTATTTATGTGTAAATCCTAAAGATTATTTTTCATTTCAATCACAGTTCCAAGGATACTGGAAATCTTTAACTGTATCAGATGTCATCAGCAGCTTCCAAACCCCCTTCATTAGTCACAATACATTTACAGTTTATTTCGTTTGACTCAGGATGCAAAGTCAAGTTCGGTCACAAATCATCTCATACATTTTTTTGTTATGAGGTTTTGGTTAGTCATTTTCCCAGAATTCCCTGATAACTTCTGGAGGAGAATGGCTCTGAAAACTGTGGCTGGTCAAGAGATCCGTGGCTGCTGGAGTGACATTGTTTCTCTTGGCCTCCTTTGTGTGTGTGTGTGTGTGTGTGTGTGTGTGTGTGTGTGTGTGAACATTTATGTCTGCATATCCAGCACACGCAAGTAATATCAGGATATCAATATCAGTGTTGTTCTTAATTTTGTGATTATGAAAAGAATTTTCTGGAATTTCTTCCTATTTTTGGATATAGTCTGCTAGGGATCTTCAGTAAACTTAATATGTTTAAAGACATGTGGATACACCAGTATGCTCATTTGATTCATTTTACCTTTATTTGAAGAATTAATTTTCAACATGCAATTGTTATAAAACCAAAAGCAATATTTACATCATTCCAAAATCAAATATTCAGAACAGTCAGTTCAAGGAAGTCTACCTGCAACTCCTGTTCCCTCACCTGCTTAATTTTTTCTCCCTCCCCTTATCTTTACATACCTACGTACTATATACCACCTATAGTTGTTGTATACAGGCACATATGTGTGTTATGCACCTTCCTAGGTAAGTGGTGTCATCCTTAGTGTCTCTTTATTCACCACACAGGTTTTGCTGCACAGTATAACCGGAGATCACCTCCCAGCCCTGTGGAGTGATGCTCCTTTCTACATCCCTTGGGTACAGAGCACGTCCTTTGTGTGCCCGTGACTGAGAATTTTCCACTTCTCTCCTAGTCATGATAAATGGGGTTCTTTTTCCTTTGGTCTTTATAACTATTATTTTCACAGATGGGATTTTGAATTCTTCCCTTTATATTCCTCCCAGGGTGCCTTGGGGTACACCCTCAGATTTGATACTGTGATGACAAGGGTAGAAACTTCACTGTTGACCATTCGCAGAGCTGTGCTACTTAGTCTTCACGTCAGTGATGTCTGAGGGTTTCTGCTCTCCTCACACCTGTAACAACAGAACACGCTGCCATGTGTTTAGACTTCTGCAAAATATATAGATGAGAAATATACCCTGGAACCTAGCACTTGTTCAGGGACCTTGGCCTTCTTTAACTGGGTGATTGGAACTTAGATATCAAGATCAGAACATTTGATGTGATCATAGGTAGAGCCTGGAAGACCATGAGTTTGAGAACAGTCTGGGCTACATAACATGTTCCAGGCCTTCCTAGGCTGTATAGCAAGACCCTATCTCGAAAGACCCAAAGCATTAAAATGTACATTTAAAACCACCAATTTCCAGTATTTATTGCCCATCTAGCACTCGGGATTTATTCTGCCTTTCTTCTTTACTTGTGACGTCATTGTCCATTATTATTTGCAGTATATTTAGTTATTGGTTCAATCCTGTTACACATGTGCTAACCCATGTCCCTAAAAGAAACAAATTGCTGGATAGAGCCCAATATTTGTGTGCAGTGCTTTTCTCTGTAACTGTAAACTCTCTGGTGAAATTGCCTCCCTGATTCTCATTCCTCTAATTGCATTTTCTTTCTATTCGAATTGGCAAATTCCTCAAGATCTGAGGGAAGTGAGGTGGTCACATCAGGACTTCAGCAGGGAAGTTCTTCCCTACTAATAACTCGCTGGCGTGGTAACTTAGGAAACAGGATGGAGACGGAGAGGGATGAAATAGGAATGCACACATCAACTCCTATTCTACGGAATGCTCCTAACATGAACAGCTACTGGTGGGTTACATTAGTGATTATCCTCTTCTTGATCCCCACCCACTGCACATTTCTAATATAAACTCCATTTTGTCATGATGGTCCCTATTTTTAAAGGTGGGCTTTTGTCTTCGTCTAATGTCCTATTAGGATTTGGTATTGATGGATATATGAATAGATGGGAGATCTTCTTTGGTCCAATCTTTGTCAACCTTAGGCCTCAGAGTTACGTTTGCCACACAGAAAGCATCTGGAAGCTTTCCTTCCTTCCCTGGGCTCTGAGGAGAAGAATAGCATTGAGAGGCTCCAATCGCTGTGGGTTGAATAGAATTCCACTGAGGAACTAGAGGGAACTGTGTGCTTTGATGGGGAGCTCAGGAACCACTTTCATTTTCTCATGCTCACTTCCTAGTTCACTTTCTGTATCCACTGGGGTCAGCACTGCAAGGGTGTATTTAAGCACAGGATGTACATGTGATTTAAAGTTCAGACATTAGCTTCCCTGTTTTATCCTTGATGCAACATGGTCTGCTACTGTTCTGCACCAGGTGACCTTCAAACACATCACATTACTAGATATCACAGTGCACCTGCTACTGCTCCTGAAAGGCAGAGTATTTCAAGCATGATGTACAGCTTAAGAAAAGAAGGCCAATTCTGCTCTAAATTGCATACAAATTTAAAGAGAGTTGTCCCATGAAATATGCTGTCTTTCCATGTCGAGATTGTCTGTGTACATTAAGATATACTTTCCATCCAGATGTGGCAGTGCATAACTGTAATCCTTGTACTCTTGAGTGTGAGGCAGAAGTATTGCCATGAAATCAAGGCTAATCTTACCTCTGACTCAAAAGAAAAAAAAAATGCTTTACATACCTCCACCACTGCATATGGACAGTTTGTTAACGATTGTTCTTTCATAGGGTAGAACAGTGTTTGCTTCTGCTTGGCTCCCTCAGAACTGATGTCTCAAAAACAAAGTTAGAGCTGTTCTAGAGAAAAATATATCTATACAAAAACAAAGTGAAATACCAGATCTCAAACCGCAAATAGTGCTTTCATCAAGAGGATCAAGTAGAAAGTGCAGTGGGGTCTAGGATCCTTAGTGAGGCATAACAGAGATTATTCTAAATGGGAAATCTTTTGGACAAGAGTCATGGATGGTTTACATCTGCAGGTGGGGAATAAGTAAGGACCAGAAGGATCAGTATGGTTTCCAGTTTATCTAATCCACTTTCTTCCCTTTGAAACCACAGTCAAGGCAGCTGAATTCCATTTTCCTGTCTCATCATGGCTGAGCCTGGTGACCACTCTCTGAGGCTCGTTCTGGTAGGGAAAACAGGAAGTGGGAAAAGTGCCACAGCCAACACCATCCTCGGGGAAAAAAAATTTGAATCTAAAATTTCTGCCCAGGCTGTCACCAAGGAGTGTCAGAAAGCATCCAGGACATGGAAGGGGAGAGACATCCTGGTTGTGGACACCCCAGGGCTATTTGACACCAAGGAGAGTCTGGAAACCACCTGCAAGGAAATCAGCCAGTGCGTCCTCTCCTCCTGCCCTGGGCCTCACGCCATCATCCTGGTTCTGCAGCTGAACCGCTTCACAGAGGAAGAGCAGAAGACTGTTGCTTTGATCAAGGTTCTCTTTGGGGAGGCAGCCATGAAGTACATGATTGTCCTGTTCACTCGCAAAGAGGAACTGGAGAGCAGGAGCCTGAATGACTTCTTAGCAGAGGCGGATGCAAGCCTGCTAAACATCACCAAGGAGTCTGGGAACCGCTGTCTGGCCTTTAACAACAAAGCTAACAAGGCTGAGAAGGAGGCTCAAGTGCAGGAGCTGCTGGAGCTGATAGAGCGCATGGTGCGGGACAACGGAGGCTCTTACTTCTCTGCCGCCATCTACAAGGACGTGGAGAAAAAGCTGAAAAGGCAAGCAGAGCTCTTGAGGAAAATTTACATTGATCAAAGAGAGAAGGAAATTAAAGCGGTGGAGGAAGAGTACGCTCAGAAGGGTCGGATTAAGGAAAAAGAGGAGAAACTACAGTCAATTAACAGGAAATACGACGAAAAAATAAGAAATTTAAGAGAAGAAGCAGGCAAGGGCATTTTCAGCCAGATCGTCAGTGGAATTATGAATGTGCTTTTTAAAGTATGGCATTTTTTCCAGAAGTAGTGTGATACATTCTTTTCCTTTATTATGGACACGTGCCTATCTTATCCTGCTATTCTCCCTGCTGACCCTTCCCTATGCCACCAACAATCTGAAGAAATAACAGCATCACTGTGTCTGGAATTCAGCCTACCTGGTGTCAGACTCCAAGGCTGAAATGAACAAGGCACACTTAGCTCCTGCGCCCCCTCCCTGCCCCCCCATGGACTGAAATCCATGTAACCATGAATCAAAATAAACCCTTCCTCCCTTCAGTGATTTCTGCCTAATATTTTAGCACAGTGACCGAAGAGTAACCAATACAACCATCAGACAGTTTAAAATTCTGATGCCAGTGTAAAAGTTGGTCATCCATAGCACTGGGGCAATATAGGAAATTTTCATTGTGGATTTCAGAGCCAAATTCTTTACCACCTCCCCGCAATCGTGAGTGTCTCTTCTAGGGAACAGCTCCATACTTTCAGTTTTAACACTTAGGCATCATCTCTTAGGTTTAATTAATCCTAACTCTGCACTACCTCTGGTTTCCTCACAGGAAATGATTGACAGACACACAATGATGGTAATGAACTAGGACGTGAGGGTGAGACAGAGGGGGAAGCCTCTTCCCACCCTCACCAGGAGGTACTGCTTGTGACCTTGACCTCTAGCCAGTCTCAGCCCTCGAAGTTGAAGGTTGTGCAGTGAGATGCTGGGTGGAGAAAACCACACTAAGCGTGCACTGCGGGCATTAGGCCATTTGTCAACCCTATGAATTTGGATTTGTGCAGATTTTCTTGTACTGTTTTCCCTGTTTCTCTCCTGTGTCATTTTATGAAAAGCACAGAGGATGTGAAATGGAAACCACTGGTTTTTAACTGGTGATAAAGGACAGAAATAGACGTGCACACATTCCTAAGAAACAGTCATTTCCCAAACATCCAGCCAGCAGTTATCTCCCAGAATCTGACTGGTGGATTCCACCCCAAACTCCTCCCTTGAAGGACAGATGATGTAACTGTGTTTACCTATTCATATTCTTAACAGCAACCCAGCTGAAGTCCTTTCCAGCCCATGCCTGAAACCCACTCCTTCTCTCCTTAGCCTGTCTCCCTTCGTACAATGGATGGTATTAAGTGATAGGTCTTGGATGCAGGTTTAAGAAGGACACTGAGACTGATTGCTAATTGAAGCATGATTAATGGCATAGACAGATAACAGCACGGGGAGGGCTCCAAGGAGAGTTCAGGTCCCCAAACCAGAGACAGCATGATGGCAGGGGCTTTAAAGAGAGGAATAAGAGCCCAGGTGGCAGAAATGGGGCATCTCCATCTACGGTTCTCTGGGGATGTGGGGTGGCATCACAGCAGGAGCCTGCAGCCACACTCTGATTCCCAGGCAGGAGGCAAGGAAGCCACTGGGAGCAGGACGTGTGGCCACCAACACTCCCTTTGACGCAAACTCATAAACTCAGGTGAAATATCCAGGCACCTAGAAGTCTGCTAGCCAGAGAGTCACTGACAATGCCCTCAGCAAGGTGCCTGTCAGTATCTATGAGGGAGACGTGCTGTTCTAAGTACTGTGGGCTGAACAGCCATCTGGTCTGGATTCTAACATCATATTATATCACATTAAGACATTTCTGGTGGGGCCTGGGGAGTTGGCTCAGCAGTTGAGAGCACTGGCTGCTCTTACAGAGGACCTGGGGTCAGATACCAGCACCCACATGGCAGCTAACAACTGTCTGTAACTCCAGTTCCAGGAGAATCTGATATCCTCTCCTGACCTCTGCAGGCATTGCATGACACAGGTGCACTTACATACATGCAGGCAATGAACTCATACACATAAACTAAAAATAATTAATAAAATATTATTAAAAAGGATATTCCTGGTGCCCACTAAGTGTCAGTCATTTGCTCTTTGTTCTAGTCAGCCTCTGGACAGTGGAAGAAACTGGTCTCTGGCTCCTTCTAGCTAGCTCATGAGACCCAAAAAACATCATTCATACAGGCACAGCATGATTCCAAACATCTGTTCCACAAGAGTGGGAACTTCCTTTGGGCCAGGAGCTGTCCATAAATGTGCGATTAGCAAAGTCCAGCAGAGTACACACAAAATATCAAGTAAGTGATGCTACTTACATGTGCTTTAAGCACAACAGATAACTGTTTCTCATTATAAATGGCTGTGAAGAGTAATTTTCTTAAAAGGGGATAGATTTACCATGATGTAGGGAAGAGATAATGATAGATGATAGATAGATAGATAGATAGATAGATAGATAGATAGATAGATAGATGATAGATGATAGAAGATAGATAGACAGACAGACAGACAGATAATAGAAGATAGATGATAGATAGAAGATAGAATAGATAAATAGATAGATGATAGATAGATAGATAGATAGATAGATAGAT
>NW_008350120.1:68915-69280 GCF_000622305.1 Nannospalax galili
TAATAGAAGATAGATGATAGAAGATAGATTAGATAGATAGATAGACAGACAGATAGATAGATAATAGAAGATAGATGATAGATAGAAGATAGATGATAGATAGATAGATGATAGATAGATAGATAGATAGATAGAAGATAGATAGATAGATAATAGAAGATAGATGACAGATAGAGATAGATAGATGATAGATAGATAATAGATTGATGATAGATAGATAGATAGATAGATACATAGATAGATAGATAATAGATACTTAGATGATATAAGATAGAGAGATGGGTGGTAGATGATAGATAGATAGATAGATAGATAGATGATAGATAGATAGATAGATAGATAGATAGATAATAAAGTTTGTTTAT
>NW_008350120.1:69323-79825 GCF_000622305.1 Nannospalax galili
CAGTGAGAAAGTTTGTTTATTGTGGTATTAGAGATGGAACCCAGGGTCTCCATTCAGTTGCTCAATCATTGACCTATATCTATCTGTATGGTAACAGGTGTTTTTAATAATGGCTTACATTTCCATTTTTGACAACACCAAGTCCCAGTAAATATGTGGAGAGCAATTCCTGCATCCCCACATCTCTACATTCTTTCCAAAAGCTAATAGAGCTAGAGACTGTTGAGCACTTCAACCTCAGACTACACTGAGCACTTTCTCACTGAAGTGAGAAAGCTGTCAGCAGACACAGTAGGAAGTTCATGTGCATCCATCTGCCTCTGTCTCCCTCCTCTCTCCAGCTCTGACCCTCAGACTCTTGCTTCCTCTTTTAAAGACACTTGTGGTGGCTGGAGAGATGGCTCAGCAGTAAAGAGCACTGACTGCTCTTGCAGAGGACCCAGATTCGATTCCCAGAACCCACATGGCAGCTATGAACCGTCCTTAACTCTAGTTCCAGGGGAATCCAGAGCCCTCTTCTGACCTCCGCAGCATTGCATGACACAGGTGCACTCACATACATGCAGGCAATATACTCATACACATAAAATAACAAAAATAATAAATAAAATATTTTAAAGACCCTTCTGATAGCATTGGCCAACCCACACAATCTAGTATCATCTCCCCACCTCAAGGTAGGCCATTGCCCACCTGAACTCCCCTTGCCCTGTAATGTGCCATGGACACCATCATGTGCCTGAGATGAATCACAAGAATGTCATTGTGCACAGGACTTTCCCAGAGGTGTTGTGTTCATCAAGCAATGTAGCAACTGTGTACTTGGGGTGGTATCATGATTTTTGGAGTTCTGAATTAAGAAGGAGGATAGGATTATGGGATACATTTTCTGCCCGTGGACACTTATAGCCAACATCTCTGACCAGAATCTTTGTCAGTCACTCGGTCCGTGCCTGTTACTATCATGTACTTGAGGAAGGTGGTTTGAATTGTGGCATGCTGAATTAGGAAGATGTAAGCACCTGCCTTGGGCTGAGTCCTGAGGTGTGTGTGTGTGTGTGTGTGTGTGTGTGTGTGTGTGTGTGTGTGTGTGAAGTCAATGCGTCCTTTGCATTCACTGCTTTCCAAGCCTTTGGCTAACTCTGCAGCTTCTGCTGCTCGTCACTGTGGTTTAAGGAGCTTTTTACCTCACTGATATTGACTTGGCAGTGTTTGTGGAAGCAGAGGTGTCCATTGTTTGCAGCCTATTTTCTATCTTGACTGATTTCCCCTCTACTGAAATGAAAAAAGCCTCTATTATCAAAAGGGGACATGCTTCTTTATGTTCATGTCCATAATGGCTCGTTGTGGACACCTACAGTTTTTAAAATGATTTTAATGTGAATTTCAGGTTTTCATGGTTTCAAATTATGCAGTAAGTTTAGCAAAGAAAGATAGTTTACACTTTGAGAACCAATTCCTGAAGGGCAAAAAAAATTTGCTAAAACTACACCAGCCACCTTCTTCCTGCCCCCAAGGGAATCAGAAATTCTGCTCATTGCTCTGTGGGTTTGACAAGGAAAGTCCCTTGACCCATCCTACCCTGGGCCAGCACCCAGGAGGGGATCTGAGAGGTCTGAGAAAGGCTCTGCAGAGGCGCCTGAACTCATTCAGTGGGGTTTCTCTGGTCACGCTGCAGCTTGCCCCATCTTCCCCCATCACTCAGACCTATCACTGAATGGGTAGACTTTCCAAAAGTCCCGTACAAGAATAAGAATGTCAGCTCCCCTGTTCTAACTTTGTCCTGTAGCATGATCACAGCATTATATGGTAGGTCAGTGTAAAGGTGGAGGGGGAGACAGGAAACGACTGTGGTGGAGTGGGCAGGTGAGGTGTCGCTACACACACAGTCAAACTGACAGCAGTCTCTCTTCTCACAATTTGAGACAGTTCTGAGAAATGAATTCACATCACTTGGAGGCTGCAGGCTTCCTGGGAAATGTTGAGATGTGTATGAACAAAACCCACTTACTGCCGAATGAAGTAGGGCAAGGTTCTGTAGACGGCCAACACGTGCAGGGAAAAGATGTGAAGTCACAAAAGACGAGAAGAACTTAACAGTAGAAGTCCCGACAGACCTGATGTGCTGACGAGGGGCAAACACCACTGATGTCTGCTGCTTCTTCCTGTCCGCGCTCTCCTGGCTCCCTCTATGATAATGACCAGAACTTGGTGGGGATTTGGTGGAAGCCAAGAGCTATGAAACAGCATAGTGTGGTTTGTAGTGAGGAAGAAAGGGACTAGGCACTGGAACGGAGCACCCATGTTTCCCAGCACAACCCTCCTCCAAAGCTATTGATATTATGCCAAGAAGGGGACTGATCACTGACTTAATCGTCCATCAAGCTCTCCAACTCAACAAGGCAACGAGGAACCTCAGGTGTCAAAACCCCAAACTACAGGGCTGTTTCTAACACTGCTCTCTACAGGGCTCCTTACACTAGTCTCCCAGAACCTCCCTCCCTGGTCTGCTTCCTACCTCTTGTCTCCAAGAAGCAGTATGGTTGAGTCTCAGCAGCAGTATGGTTGAGCTCCAGACATAGTCAATCAGTTCACTAAGTCCTGGGTCAGTGTTGACAAGTTAGTGATTGGGGTCACATCATGGGTGAGCAAGGGTTTCCTGCTCACTTGAGTATATCCAGGAATGTCAGAGTACTTTAGGAGTCAAAGGAGAAGGGACTTTACCTCATCTGCTGTAAGCCTCCCTTTAAGAAGTGAGGCTCAGAGGATCAATGTGTCCTGCTTAAGAATGTAGAATGTAGGCAGGACTGGGCTCACAGTTATGCCCCTGGGGCCCAGGGTGGTCTTTTCATTCTGCTGGGTACTAAAGGCAAGCAAAATGCTGAGGTGCTTGCATAGAAAGACCAATGCTGACAGGCTCACACAGCGGAAAAATACTGTCACTGGGCTAACAGAGCAGTCTTAATGTTACTGACACAGTCATGATGACTTAAATGCAGAGAAGTCAGGAACTCCTGAATTCATGAGAAGGGACACGGATGATGGGGAAAGTCCCTGTGTGTTTTAATGCAGTAGAATGAGGCTCGGGGATTTTTGTCTCTGTTGTTATCAACAGTATAATCCTCTTTATAGAAACTAAAATGTGTGTCTTAGTGAGGAAATGTCTCCTGGCCAGTATACTGTTCATATGAGGGTGTGTTTTCCTTGTATGAAGAATGAGTGATCTCTGAGGGGTAGCTGTGCAGGGTCCTGAATGGTCTTTCCAGGAAAGCTAGTGTCTGTTCTGATTTGTGACCTTCAGGACCCATGAGTTTTGGGGGCAGACTGAGGGTGTTGTAGTAAGGTTGAATACTTCCGACTCTCTAATGTAACAAAGAGCTGTGGTCAAGACTGTTTTTTAAATATTATTTACTTATGTATTTTTATGTATATGAGTGTTTTGCTTGCACATAGCATGCATGCAATGCCAGTAGAGGCCAGGAGAGGGCATTCCATTGCCTGGAACCAGAGTTACAGAGGGCTTTTAGCTACAATGTGGGTGCTGGGAACCAAAGTCAAGTCCTCTACTGGAAAAGCCAGTGCTCTGAACTGCTAAGCCATCTCTCGAGCCCTGATGATCAGGATCCTTATCAAGACAGGATGCAAGAAAGAGAAGAAAGTGAGAAAACAAATGAGAAGAGAGATGCCCAGACCAGCAGTAAAAATGCAGAACACAGAGCTTGGGGGGTAAAGACAAGGTGGGAAGGGTCAAGAAGTGGAGAACTTCTACAGACAGAAGGCAACTTAATCCATGTTCATTAGACCAAGACGATGTAGCTCAGATTATCCTGTCTCAGGAGACTTTTATCACTATAAATTTCAGTTCATACTGCTAGCCTGAAGTCAACAGCTTTTATATCAGAATGTAAACTTTATTCAGTGCCCCGTCACTTTCTGTTTAGTCACATGATGAGAGGCACCACAATGGGCTTGGGATCTCAGCAGTTATCTTTAACCTCTAACCCCACACTTACTCTCTAAGTAGCACTGTTATTATCCTTCTGAACCTTATTTTTGCTTACTTAGGAGTGGTGATAACCTCTGTTCCCAGTGTTACTGTAAATATTAAAGTAGAAGATACAGAACACAGGGTTCAGCTGTAAATCATTACGTGATGGATGTTTCTGATCCATAAAATGCACCCGCTTCCTTTTTCCTCCCCACAGGCCTTATTTCTACCTCCAATTGCACCTTTGCCTTCCACCAGTCTAGCTGCCTGTCCCAAAGCTTTCCACATCGCCAGCACCATCACTGGTGTTCCCCTTACACCTGTCCAGCAGATGATGCCTCTTGGACTCCATTTATACATGTGTGTTGCTTTTGTTTTCTCATAAGTAAGTGAGAAAAGTGCAAAGATGGACCCACATCAGTTTCTTCTCCACCCCCAACCCCCTTTACAGCATCCTCTGTCACTGACGGGAACATCTGAGGCTTTGGGCTCTACTTGGAGTTTACGCAAATGGTCCAGTCACTCTGGCAATTCCTAAAGTCATAGAAGCTCATATATTAGCTTGCTGTGGACTAGACTCTTGTGCTCAAAGTATGAGCGTGAGTTAGGAACGTGTTATAAGTTTGGGTTCCATCCAAAACTTGCAGAAGGAAACTCGGGGATAGAGTCCTGTAATCTGTTTTTAATAACCTCCAAGCGATTGATTCTGATGCATGTTGAAGTCTGAGAACCTCATGGCTAAGGTGCTGTCTGTTACAAAGTGGATTATGATCATCAACTTAAAGTGAAGGTCCAAAGAAAGAGTGCGTTTGAGGACTAGGGAGATAGTCATCGGGTCAGAGCACTTACCACACAAGCATGAAGGCCTGAGCTCAAGTCCCCAGAACCCACATAAAAAGCCAGCTGTGGTCACACATGGACCTGTAACCTGGTGCTTAGAGGTCAGTGAAGGAGACCAAAGGATAACTGGGGAATGCTGGTCACAAGGTTAACTTCAGATTGGGAGCAAGACAAAAAGTAACAGAGTGGGACACCGAAAGTTCTCTTCTGGTTTCCTCTCACACTCAGATGCATACCCCGAAATACACACACACACACACACACACACACACACACACACACACACACAAAGGCAAGTTTTCACTCATGGAACATAGAGGAACAGGGGACAGAGAGAATACTAATGCATCTCTCAGCTCTTCTTCATGTAACAGAGGGCAGTGAACACAGAAGGCCACAGCTGGCCACAGCGTAGAGAATAAGAGACTGCAGAGTGCATGTCCCTGGACAGGACTCCTGTGTTAAGCCTCACCCACCCAGGGCTTGGAGACCACTGTGAAAGAAGGGGCAGAAAGATTGCAAGAGCCAGGACTGGTATAAGGTAACAGAGTCTTCCAGGCTCCTGGGAACTTGCCCATGTGAACTTACAGTAACGGTGACAACATGCACAAGACCCGTGCAAACTCAATCAGACAAAAGCCCAGCACAGAACAGGGGAAATGGGCATGAGGTCCCAGCCTTAATCAAAGAATTATTGGCAGCCAATCATTTCTGTGTAAGGGAGACTTGATCTTCTTTAAGGTAGTGATACCAGATAGGCTGAATAGGCTCCAGTGGATGAACTCACACTGAAAGACATTTGGGCACACAGACTTGACTAGATAGGCTTTCACGTATATGACAGAATGCATGAAATCTAGTGGGCAGACTATGGAGGCTACAAATAGAGGAGGGAGTCTAAATATGACTATGATGCATTGTCTGAAATGCACAAAAATTCAGTAAAAATAGACGTTTTAAAAAGCATATTTGAAATTTCAAAGTTTTATGTAAGAGAAGTTAACAAAGAGCCTTCTCACCTATGTAAAACAGACCTAAAAGAAACAAAATGTAGGGGCTGGAGAGATGGTTCGGTGGTTAAGAGCACTGGCTGCTCTTCCAGAGGACCCAGGTTCTATTCCCAGCACCCACATGGTGGCTAACAACTGTCCAATAACTCCAGCTTCATGGGAGCCGACGCCCTCTTCTGTCTTCCACAAGCACTGCACAACACGGGTGCACTTACACGCAGGCAAAGCACTCATACACATAAAATAAAAATAGTAAACAAAGTAGTTTCAAAAATCAAAAGAGCAAGTTACATGCTTCTAAGACAGGATGTCTTCTGTTTGTTGGCTGCTCGTATTTCTTCTAAGAAGCATCTACTCAGCCCACTTAATCATCTTTTATCTCATTTACTTGATTTTGTGGTTAAGGTTTCTGGTCCCTCACATGGAATAGAGATTAACCCTTTGTCAGGTGAAGAGCTCACAAATGTTTTGTCCCATTTTGTAGTTATCTCTTCACTCTGTTGTTTTTGGTTTGATATAATCTCACTTGTCAAACTTTGCTTTTGTTTCCTGTGTTTTGGGGGTCACATCCCAAAAACTGTTCTCAATAGCCATGTCTTAGAGTTTTCCCCTGATATTTTCTTCTGGTAGTTTCAGAATTTCAAGTCTCATATTTAGGCCATTGATCCATTTTAAATTAATTTTTATTCATAATTAATTTTTAAGAGCTAGGGACAAAGTTTCAGTCCTCTATATCGAAATCTCTTGTTTCTCTGCATTATTTGTGAAGAGGCTGTCCTTTCTTTGAAGTATGTTTTGGCACCTTTGCCAAGAATCAGATGACTGAGAATGTGTGGATTTACCTCTGGATCCCCTCACGTTCCAGTGGTCCATATGTCTGTTCCCACACCATCACTAATCTTCCACTGATGTTGTTACTATGGCTCTGTACTACTTTTTAAGACCTACAGCTTTGCTTTCTGTGCAGGACAACTTTGCCTATGCGAGAGTCTTTTGTGCTTCCATATGAATTTTTGGGTTATTTTCTTCTACTTCCGAGAATTTTGATGAGGATCATGCTGTCTCTGAAAACCAATTTGGGCAATATAGACATTTTAACTACATTAATTCCTTAAATTCATGAACATGGAAGGTCTTGCCATTTGTGTGTGCACACTCATGTCTGTGTGTGTCTGTGTATATGTGTCTTTTTCAATTCACTGGTTTTTGTGAGTTCCTGTATAGAGGCCTTTTACTTCCTTAGTTTAATTTATTTCTATTTATTTTAAGCTATTGTGAATGAAAGTTCTTTCATTTTAGAGCATGGTATTTAAGCCCTGCATCTTCAATAGATGCTGTCCATGCCAGGATCAGTAGTGTTAGACCGGCAGAGCTCATCTCTTTTATAAGATGCTGCTCATTCAACAGGAACAGGCCATGGATTATACCAACAGAACCCAGCAGACACCCAGCATTGAGAGACTTGAATCTTTAAGTCTACAGTCAGTCTACTCTTATTTCATTCAGCTCTTTGGGACTTTATCCTAGTCCCTCCCCATTATTTTCCTTTGGTTTCATCATTGTCCTTATGGAAAAGCTTACTCACAAGAACAGCTTCTGTCACAGAAGCTGACAGTTCCCTGCCCTCTCTGAGGACTCAGAAGCAGCTATACTTACGGTTTTCTTCACATAATAACTTAGTAACAGTTGTTTTTCACCTGTGGTAAAACACCTCATAACCAAGATCTTCTTGAAGTATCACTGAATTCAGGAAGGACAGGAAGTCAAAATAAAAAGGTCTTGTACTGTATGTTTGGAGAGGAAACAGTGGTTGCTAGCAAGGCTCTGAGCAGAGGAAAAAAAATGGGTGAGAACCCGGTGACCTCTCCTGAGAAGTCTCACCTGAGGCTCTTCTTGAACTCACTGTGACCACAGTAGCCTGTTTGTGAGCACTAATGAAGGAGAAGCAGAGGAAATAGAGGAGGACCCCAGAATGGCAACCAGCGTTCAGCTCTCAAAGCACAACGAGACAGACGGGACTGTGACAGACACTGAAGAAATTTTCCATTTTAAGAAAATTTTCAGCATCCAACAGTAACCATAAAGATGGGGATGCTAAAAACTCCCTTCTTAAAAACTGGTAACAGAATCCCTCCAAGGTGGAGGGATCTATTCAGAGAAGCACCATGGTTGATACGTTTGGAAGAAAAATGAAAACTATCACTTCCTGAACCAGTTTCAACCAGTTTTCAAAGAAAGAATTGTTCTGTACTAAAGATGGATAAGATCGCTTACTACTCTCAATGCCAAAAAACCTAAATAAGCTATTAATCAACAGAATCTAGATATACTTCAAATTACTAAGGCATGTCTTATGAATGCAAAAAAGATTCAATATTGGAAAATATTTTCAAGGGGATGGAGAGATAGCTCAGTGATTAAGCACATTGGCTGTTCTTGCAGGGGACCTGAGTTTTGTTCCTACATAGCAGCTTACAGCTACCTGTAACTCCAGTTCCAGGGATCTAATGCCCTCTTCTGACCTTCATGGGCTCTACATGCATATGGTACACATAAAGTTATGCAGGCACTCACACATACACATTAAATCAATCAATCAATTAATTTAAATGAATCAATCTTTATGAAAATATTTTCATATAAAGTACTGTAAAGATACTAAGCAGCATTAATCAGACCAGCTCCATAGCTACTCTGTGGTAATTAATAAAATTGAACCCATGGTAATTAGTTACTGTCTTAACTATGTGAAGTTCACATCTCAGCCTCAAAGTCTGCATCTTGTTTAATAGGAAACTTGATGCACTGCTACAGAAATTAAGAACAAGATAAGGGGCTGCTGTTTAACACTCTTCTAAGTATTAGCCATAAACTAACAGAGAAAGAAATCAGGAGTTTAAAATAAATCAAGAGGACAAGGTAAAACTATCTTTTAAAAATATTTTCATTGATTCAAGAAACTCATATACTATATTTTAATCATATTCCCTCCCAACCCCCACCTTGCTACCACCCCCCCACTTCATGGCCTCTATTATTATTTGTCCTTTTTTTAATGCCTATCAAGTCTAATCTGTGTTTCTCCAGTGTTCTCGGGTGTCTGTCTCTTGGTGTCTGCACAGTCAATCATCTACCAGTAAGGAAAACGAACTGTCCCTCTCCCCTCACCTACTAATTGCCAACAGATCCTCAGCTGCTGCTGGTACTTCCTGCCTACCTCCCCGGTGCTGCTGGGACCCTGTCTGTCTTGAGTTTTCACAGGTCTTGTGCATGCTGTCATAAGTGCTGCGGGTTCATATGTATAACTACCCTGTGGTATCCAGACAACAATTTTCTTGTATTCATCTACTGCCTCTGGCTCTTACAATCTTCCTGCCCACCCCCTTCCCCCAACGATCCTTGAGACTTGGGAGGAGAGGTGTGATATAGGGTGTGCCGTTTAGAGTTGAGCACCCTAGGGTCTCTTATTCTTAGCATGTCGATGATTTGTGGGTCTCTGTGATAATTGCCATTTGCTGCAAGAACCATCTTTTGTGAGAGTTAGGGGATGCACCAGTCTACGGGTGTAACAATAGGTCACTATGAGTCCATTTACTATCATATCTATTTAGCAGAAGATAGTAGTAGGTGCTCCTCCATGGCCTGTGAACTGTCTAGACACAGGTTCTTGGCCCTGACAAGTTACCAGCTTTTGACCCAAAAAAGCACCTCAATAAATAAACATTAAAATGATTGATATCTGAATTGAAAATTTGGCAATAATATATAACTATCATAAACAGACATTGTTCTTTAACATATTAAAAAATGGTTCAACTACATTTATGCTGAGTAGTTTGTGTGAAAATCACAATAAAAATTTACCTATTCATTGATTAAAAATAAAATTATAAGCCAGAGATTTGAGAAAACTAATATTAATAAAATGCTAGTGAGAGTAATTTTGCTGAAAGTTTTATTGTATGTGATTTAGTAATACCTATCTAAATTACAGATAGATATGCCAATGGTCTACCGATTCTGCTTGAAGAAGTCAAGTCAAGCAATCCAGTCACCTACTGCTGCATTAAAGGTCACTCCAAAACCTGACTGGCATAGAACAACAGTTTTATTATGCTCACGATCTTCTGTTGGGCAAAGCTCACAGAGCACATGTAATCTCTGCTGGGGTTCAGTTAGAGCAGCTCAAATGACTTACAGACACAGGGACATGTTAAACGGGAACATGTCTGGGCCTCTGGTTATCACCTGTTCCTAGGGTCTCCCCGGTGCATTTGCTGAGGCAGAATGGGCTTTGTCATGCCTTCCCAATGCCACAGAACTCCTCCCCTGGGGACTTTGTGTCCCCGAGTGCACCAGAGTATCATAGAGGATTTAAAGGTGCTGTTGGTCAGCTTTCTTCACCATTTGGATCAGAGTAACCAAGAAGGCAGATTGTATGTGACTGGGATCCTGAGTCCACAAATATTCAAGGTCTTTTTTTCTTTATATTTGTTTTAATATTACACAACACACATTATAGCATAGCTAGCACATTCATTCACTGAAATAACATAACTCTGAATATTTAATAAATAATATGTGGCACCTACATACACAAAACATGATGCTTGACCCGCATGGGGGGGGGGGGGGGGGTTTAGCAAGTGTTGCTGACCCAGAGC
>NW_008350120.1:79863-93625 GCF_000622305.1 Nannospalax galili
AAATTTAAAAAAAATAGTTTGGCCCTCACATCACAAAAAATTTGCTGCTTGGCATCGGGGGGGGGGGGGGGGTTTAGCAAGTGTTGCTGACCCAGAGCCTAATTACTATTAATCTTAGGTCATCTTTAACTCCCTAAATAGCTATTTCTTGTCCGTCTCTGTGTCTGACCTAACATCCTGTGACCAACAGATAAAAAACCTTTTGTGATGTATTAGTTTCCACCAAACAAAAACCTGAGTGTTATCAGACAGCATCTGAGCTGAGATTCTCCACTTTGCTGTGACCCCCACTCAACATTTCCACCAACAGATTTGAAAAGTGCCTTGGTTTATGACTCTCTTTGTGCCGTTACCATAAAAACTTCGTGAAACAGCTACTACACTGGAATATAGAATTTGGGATAACCTGAATCTGTGTTCCCAGGCCATGGTCACTTATATTTAGTTTCAGAATAAGCTCTCTTCGCCTCCCCCCTTGAAGTGAGAATTGTGTTTTTACATCAATGAAAATTTCACTTCAAATCATAGATTTTAGGTAAAATTGTTTGTAAATAATTTATAGCAAATTTTCAAATCATGAGATTTCAGATCATTTTGGATATGTTGGAGTTAAATATCCTCTGAATTCTTCATCACTCCGAAGGATAATGAGTCAAAACGTGCCCAGAAGGACAGCAGACTAAGCCAGTCTACGAGGAGATGCTGTAACTTTTTTTAAGTATTTTATTTATCATTTTTATTTTATGTACATTGTTTCCTGCAACAGTGTACATAAAATAAAAATGAAATAAGTTTTCACCTTATTAAAAACTATATATATTGCTCAAGCCCTGTGATGCCAGCCTGTAATATTAGCTACTTGCAGAGAGTGAGACAGGAAGATAGAAAGTTCAAGGCCTATCTCAGCTACAGAGTGATTTCAAGGCCAGCCTGGGCAATTTAGTGAGACCCTGCCTCAAAATAAAAAGTAAAAAGCGGGTCAGAGATATAGCTCAGTTCTAGAGTGCTTGCCTCCTGTGTGTTCATGAGTTCAGTCCCCAGTACAGATAACCACAACTGTTCAATGGTAGCTGCCAGCAGCCACATGGATCCAATATTTAATCACACAAACTAAAATGAAATAAAATGCATGGTGCAATCTCTCTATCGCTCCAGCCACATGAAGCTTGGGAACATTTCCATCACCACAGAATGTTCTATTAATCAAAACTGCTTCATATGTAAGCCCTGTGCAAGAAACTGCAAGACAGTTGCCAACTACATCTTAATATGTCTGCAAGATGTCTGTGGTCTAATACTTTGGCTTGAACCAGTTCCCAGAATTGCTTTAAACCACAAGAATATGATGAGTTTCTGTAAATTCAGTAGCTCATAGTAAGCTCTACTCCTTCACTTCAGCTGTGGCCCATTTCCTTCTCCTCACCTCTGTCCTATACTCACTGGAAGGCCGTGGTCACACTGCTAGATGGTGTAGGATGCAGGGGAAAACCTCCTTCTATGTCGGGTGTTACAAAGAAAAGAATGGAGAGGCTGTGCCAAGAAGAAACATCCTTGGGGAGACCCTCCCCCATTTGGGGATTGTGTACATGAGCTTCTTGGTGATTCATTTATATTCTCCTATGAAGCATCTGTTGAAATGTTTTGCCCCTTTTTATCAGGCTATGTGCTGTGTCTCTCAGCTGTTCAATGAACTAAGTAGGTCTCGAGTCAGTCACATGGTAGTCTTATCTCTATACAACACCTAGTTACTCTCTTGGCCTCATGGTGCTCCTGTGGGGAAAGGGAACAGCATTAGCAATAGCAGCACAGCTGAGCCAACTAGGTCCCCCATAGGGCAACATGAGAACAGGGAAATGTGTCCATTCCCAGGAGTCCCATCCACCCACAGACGCTTCAGTGGCAAGAAAGCCTTCTTTATTTAGAGAATGGTAAAATGTTACTTCTGGAAGATATTCTTTCTGGGGATGATTTTTCTGGCAGACTGGGCCCAAAGGTGGCACTGGCCACAAGAATATCCAGCCACTAAACATCTGTTGAAAACAATTGCCCTGTTCTTTGTTCTGGGAAAGAGACTCCCTGTTTTATAGGGAGAGAAATCCTTAGAGAGCAAAAACAATTGAAGATTAGCAGCAACCAGTTCTAGAAATGCAGTCAGAACTCAGGTCTTATAACACCCTTCCTTCCTTGACTATGGCAAGATATTTCACGCCATTGACCTTGCTGGACACATACACCCTTAGTCACAGAGAAGACAAGTGATTTGGTAAGAGAAATGTTGCAGAACCACAGCTAAATGGAAAATGTTTCTGTCTCTTTAAGTCATCATCATCCGGCCTCTCTGAGCTTCCTGAGCTCTAAGACCTTAGCCGCTCAGTGACTTCCTCTGTTCTATGCCCTGTAGCAAAGAGATTTCCGCAGTCACAACCAAAGGGAAAGCAGGAGCAACCTGCTCTGGGCCACTTCAGAGTCTGTCGTCAGGAAAGGTGAGCCTGAGCCTGTGAGCTGGGGTATGGGGGTGAGGGATCATAAGACCAGAGGGATCATAAGACCAGGTCATGGTTTCTGGGGAGCATTTTCTGCCTGCACATCTACAGTTTACAGGGCACTGTGCAGGTGTGTGCCATGCAGCACAATCAAGGCGGGCTTTCAGGTGTTTAAGGATGGTCTGAGTTTCCAACTGAGCAACTTCAGAGGGAGTGTTAGGAGCATCTTCCTTGAACGCACACATTCTTGGTGAACAAAACTTGTCTCTTCCCATACTTCTTTAATGTAGTAGGAGAAATCTATGCTGGATCTGTGTCCAGGGCCAAAATACAGTTTAGAAAACATTCAGTTTACATATTCAGCAAAGACAAAAAGAAGCCAGGAGCTTCCCTTGAAGAGAGGAGAGACCAGAACTCAAGAAAGGTTTAGCGGTGCATATATTTTCTAGTTTCCAAAAAGATTCCAGTTTCCTTCTGACTTGTTTCCCTAGAGTGGGTCACTGAGCAAAAGTTCCAGTTCTTAGGGTTTACCTAAGTCTCTCCTGCCCGTTGAATTCCCTGGCAAAGCTATCCATCTGCTGTGTATGTCCCTGACTTATGATCCTCCAGGGAAATTTTTACATTAAAGCCCCTTACAAGGAGTACACTGGTACAGGCCTCCCTTCACTTCTTACAACTGAAGCCACTGATGAGCAAATCCAGGCACATCCAGTGTTCTCACAGCAAGGTTATAACTCACACTGCTCAGTCAGTCTTCTTTGCCATTTATTTGTTTATTCATTTATTGTGTGTGTGTGTGTGTGTGTGTGAGAGAGAGAGAGAGAGAGAGAGAGAGAGAGACCTGGGATGCATATATACTGTGATGTGCACAGCTCAGAGGACAACTTAGTGGAGCTGTTTCTCTCCATTCACCCTTAACATGGATTCAGGGGAGCAAATTCAGGTTCTCAGACAAGCGGTGCAGCCATCTTGCTGGCCCTCTTCTGATGTTATTCTTTAAAATCCAGGTGTTATCCCTAAGAAGGGTTAGCACAACTTACTATAACAGACAAAATGCACCTGCCCTGTTGTCTAGACAACTACCCCTCCTCCAAAGCGCACACCTTGGCATTCAACTCCTTGCGCCCAGAGCCAGGCTTTGTCAGCGTGGTGCCTCCCGTCTTTAAGTTTGTCTGCCGTTGTGGGTGGATGTGTTCATTTTCAGGAATAAATACATGAAGAAATCGTGTCCCAGAGTCTTCCAGGAAGCATGGGAGGACGGAAGATGGCCAGGGATGAGGAAAGCACCTATGGTAAGAGACCTCTGCAAAGCATTCTGGATTTTGTGTTTGAGTTTGGGGAAAGAGGGGGTGGGGCTTACTCAGGACAGAGCAGAGGGAAGTGCCTGGTATGGGACGGGCATTTGTCTTGGTCCTGGGTTCTGCTGGGAGGAGCTCAGAGGTCTGAGAAGTCTGTCACTGGGTTCCCACAGCATGAAATGAGGACCTTAAACCTACTCTGGTCTCCACAAAAGGGATGCAAATCCCTTACTATAGTGCACATCACTTGCTAGGTTGTCCCTGTTAGAAAGCTAGCGCCCCTATTCTTTTTAGGAAGTAGGGTTAAGACAGGTAGCAGAGAGACAAGGAAGGGAAGAAGAGCTCCTGCCTAACCTCAACAACCCCACAAAATCCCCACTTTTGCAGAAGAAATGTATCACTTAGACTGAGCACTTCCTCGAGGTTACACAAGGAGCACGTGGTGGGCTGCGATCTACCCCCACTATCTGGAACTGAAGAGCTATCTACGGCTCCACCAAACCCTATGGCTGGCATCTGGAGTGGGAGCAGCGGCACGGGGCGGGGGGGGGCGGTAGAGTCAAATAAACTATAGATAGGTCTGTGCGTGGGACCAGACGCCGTGTTACCCACAGAAGTTATAAAGGAGCAGCTCTGAAACGCTCTGCATCAGATGGAGCATCTGCAGGCGCAGGGAACCATCCAAACGCAAAAGGGAAAGATGGGAGGAGCCTAGGGCTCAGAGACCCCAAAGCAGAAGGGAAAATCTGGCTTACACCGAGGGCACTGGAGAGTCTGTTCTTCCCTCTGTGCTGAAGGTGAGAACAGGACAGAACCCTCAGGAAAGATACTTTCGCTGACGCATGCTCAATATTTTGCCCTCAGGTTCCGAGGATGATGCGCGGACCCAGCAGGAGCCCCAGCTGAGGCTGGTCCTTGTCGGGAGGACAGGAGCTGGCAAGAGCGCCACGGGCAACAGCATCCTGGGCCAGCGGCGCTTCTTCTCCATGCTGGGGGCCAAGTCGGTCACCACAGCCTGCTCCGCCTCCAGACGGCGATGGGCCCAGTGGCAGGTGGAAGTCGTGGACACCCCAGACATCTTCGGCTCCAACACCCACCAGATGGACCCCGGGTGCTTGGAGAGAGCCCGCTGCTACCTGCTGTCGGCGCCCGGGCCGCACGCGCTGCTCCTGGTCACCCAGCTGGGCCGCTACACCGCCCAGGACCACGAGGCGCTCCGCAGGGTGAAGCAGATGTTCGGGGACGACGTGATGGCGCGAACCATCGTGGTCTTCACGCGGAAGGAGGACCTGGGCGACGACTCTCTGCAGGATTACGTGCGCTACACGGAGAACCAGGCGCTGCGGGAGCTGGTGGCCGAGTGCGGGGGCCGCGTGTGTGGCCTGGACAACCGCGCCACCGGGGCGGAGCAGGAGCAGGTGGAGCAGCTGCTGGGCTTGGTGGTGCGCCTGGTGAGGGAGCACCGGGGTGCGCACTACACCAACGAGGTGTATGAGCTGGCGCGGGCCCTGCAGAGCGCAGACCCCGAGGAGCGGCTCCGAAGGGTGGCAGAGAAGTTGGTGGCGCGCGAACAGAGGTGCCTGGGCGTCAGGCTGCTGTTGAGGTTGTGGGAGTGGCGGAAGCCCTTGAGGATGGGCTGGAGACGGGGCATGGCTGCCTTCCTGAGTGTAGCCCTCCTGCTCTACCTGCTGTTCTTGAGAAAGGCTCCCGACGCAGTGGGCGATCTAAATGACAGCGCTTAGAAGATGCAAAGACTTGGAAAGAAAAACACTGAAGGCTTAGAACTCAGAAGAGTGTGGGATGGAGTGACGATTTTATTCCGAAAGAACCCTGTGCTTTACTCTCAGACCGTTAGTGACAAGGGACACGAAATACGACCTCTACTAAGGCTCAAAACTGTTTGGTCTCAACTTTTAATTCTATATATACAGAGTTTTAAAAATAAATTTGTCTAGCAAAAAAGCTTCCTGAAGGTCTTTTCATTATCTCTATGATCTGTGGGTCATTCCTATCTTGCAAAAAATAGTGAAATGCACCTGGTGGCTTGTGGTGGAGACAAGTTCACGGCACAGAGAGGGTTTTCTTTTATCTTAGATTGACACTCCATGATTTTCTAGTTCTTACACACAAGCAACTGTGCTCCTTCCCTTCCCTCATAGACCTGTATGATTACCAGTGAAAGAGATGTCAGGGCTGCATGTGCTAAAGGTGCACTTCTGACACGTCTCTTTATTACTAGGATGATTTACTACCAAATTAACTAAAACAGTTTCCAACTTTCTAGCAAGTATTATAGCTCCCTTCTTCCCAAAACAAAGCAGAATGCTCAGAAGTTAACGTGTGGTAGTCATATTTCCAACCAACTTATATGTACTGCAACATATTATGGATATGTATGCATCAAGCTCTTCTCTGGTGATGAAGAGGTCAGAGTTATAGCTGCACACACTGAGCACAGGCTGACGTTGCTGTAACATCAGGTTTTGTAGGAACAACCCAGTTCTTGAGTACCATATCACTAGGAAATCAGATACGATCAGTTGTTCAAAGCAAACAATATGATTTTCTTATTTTGACTTTTGAGTGTGGTAAGAATGCTTTAAGTCACTCTTGTGTTTGAATCACCCAATCTCTAGTTAGCACATGTGGGTGTGGAAATGGGCAGCTATCATGGGGAAAAGGAGGAAGATGAGTACAGGTGCTTTAAATCCTACCGTCCTCACCTTAGGAAAGAGGGTGTCTATGTGCATGAACATGATGCCATGCCCAGCTTGGGGGAGACTCTAGGTCCTTCATGGGGTAGAATGTGTGGTGGTCAGGTAGCTTGAGGCCCATGTGACTGCTGCAATGTATTGAGCTCTGCAAAGCACGGCTGGAGAAAACTCTACTCTTAATTCTGGCCTTTAGCACCTTTAGCAGCTCTGAATCCTTGCAGGGTATTGAGCCTGGGAAGCACTCTCCATGACCTGAGGGACAGCAGGAAGGGGAGTCATTCTGGTGACGGTGAGGGAAGGAGATTTCTGAGTATGTTGGTCCAGGGGTGCTTGCTCTGAAGCCTGTGCTACCACAGGGCAAGGACTGCATCAGGACTAATGTCCAGTCATTCTTTCACCTATTGTCATTGTTTTTAACATACTCATCCACATAGCCCCTCCAGGGCTTGGCCTTGTATCTGTTCCTGTCCTGCTGGTAAGCAGAAGTGTGATTTTAAAAATAAATAAGTATTATGATTTTTTAAAGCCTTTTGTGGCTTATAGCATGCAGTTATATACCTAGGTATATTGTGAAGCCTTTAGAAGGTGGGTCTAAATGGCAGAAACAGACCAGAGCCTGTCTTAACTCTGGCCTCTCTGCTTCATTGGGAAGAAGGAGCCTCTGCTGCATGCTCCTGCCACTATGAACACTGCATGAGAGCCTCTGAAACCCTGAGTCAGAACAGATCTCTCCTATTGTAAGTTGTTTCTGTCAGGTGTTTCGCCACAGTAGAATAAAAGGAAAGAGGCAGATACAGGACATATCTTTATTTTTTTTTATTGAGTTTTTGTGCATTTCATATAATACATCATAATCACATCTATATCCCTTCTCCAATCTGCACCCACCCCATAGCCCACTGCCAGATTTCATGCATTTTGCCATTCATATTAAGGCCTATTGAGTCCAATTTGTGTCCCCAGATGTCCCTCAGTGTGAGTCTGTCCATTCATGGGAGATCTGTTCCTGTCCTGCTGGTAAGCAGAAGTGTGATTTTAAAAATAAATAAGTATTATGATTTTTAAAAGCCCTTTGTGGCTTATAGCATGCAGTTATATACCTAGGTATATTGTGCAGCCTTTAGAAGGTGGGTCTAAATGGCAGAAACAGACCAGAGCCTGTCTTAACTCTGGCCTCTCTGCTTCATTGGGAAGAAGGAGCCTCTGCTGCATGCTCCTGCCACTATGAACACTGCATGAGAGCCTCTGAAACCCTGAGTCAGAACAGATCTCTCCTATTGTAAGTTGTTTCTGTCAGGTGTTTCGCCACAGTAGAATAAAAGGAAAGAGGCAGATACAGGACATATCTTTATTTTTTTTTATTGAGTTTTTGTGCATTTCATATAATACATCATAATCAAATTTAGACCCCCCTCCTCACCCTCCACAGCCCACCCCCAACCAGATTTCAGGTATTCTGTTATATATGTTAAGTCCTATCTGGTCAAGAATAATCTCACTTTTTATTAACTCTTAGCTAATTGATTTAGGGGCCTTAATTACATTTGCAGTCCTTCAGTTCTGCCACCAACTCAGTGGTAGAAGTGGCATCAATGATATGGAAGGTCTTCCCACATTTAGGGAGAGGGGAGGTCTTCCCACACTCAGGGGGAGAGAAACAGCCAGAGCATGATCATAGTAGCTGAGAATCTTAGGGAGCAACTTAGAATTCTGCTTACCACAACATAGACACTGACAGTAGGAGATGGGAAAAGAAACACCATGGAAACACTAAGAAAGAAAAAACTGGACAGACATCAACATAATGCAGATCTGTGGTCTATACAGTAGGGATCCTGTCAAAGATAAAGATGAGCATTGTGTAATGGTGTGTTCATTTACCAAGAACACATGATCATCTGAAAGTGTCTGCACCTATAGAAGAGCCTTAAATACATGGCAAAAATTAAACAAATAAATATTTTAAAGTATTAAGAGACAAAACATTATATTTGGACATCTTAAATTTTCTTCGTTGGTATTCAAAAAAATACATACAGGAAACCCATTAGAATACAGAAGTTGCACGACTGAACTTAAAGTCAGGAAGCTCCAACATGTCTCTTCTCACAGCTCGTTTGTAGTAACAAGGAAATAAGGAAAAGCTCTTAGGTTTATAGGACGTGACTTTCTATATATTAAATCAAAAGACTCCACAGAAAGATTCTGGAGCTAACAAATCAGAGTAGTCAGATCAGAGACTGTAAGGTCTGCATGCAAAAATCATTATATTCCCAAATGGCTAGAAACTGAAATAGATTCAATTGCAATGCTATTAAAAATGCTACTAAGATCATGAAATTATTTTTAAAAATCCAGTTTTTGTGCCTATGAAACTGATGAAAAAATCAAACCTAAACAGAGATATAATATGTTCATAGATCAGGAAACTCAGTGTTATTAAGATTCCATTCTTCTCAATTTAGTCCATAGATTAATGCAATCCCAAGGCTTTTTGAAGACATTTTTGAGATGATTGTAAACTGTATTTTATTTACTTTATTTTAGGTGTATGAATGCTTTGTCTGCATGTATGTAAGTGCACCTGTGTGTGCAATACCCATGGAGGTCAAAAGGGCGTTAAATCCCCTGGAATTGGAGTTATAGATGGTTGTTAGCTGCCATGTGGGTGCTGGGAACTGAACTCAGGTTCTCTGCGAGAGTAGCTGGTATTCTTAACCACTGAGCCATCTCTCCAGCCTCAACTGTAAACTTATTTATATATTTTTAAGCCAATAGAAATATTGGAGGATTCACACTTCCTAAGCATAACACTTACTTATAAAACGGGGGTTCACACTTGAAACCCAGCCCTTGGAAGGCTGAGGCAGAAGACCAGCATCAGCATCATGAGTTCAGAACCAGGGGTGGATGCAGAGCCACATCCTGTTTCAAGAAAACAATTTTTTTATGTGTATGCGTCTATTGCCTGCATGTAGGTAAGTGCACCCGTGTTGTGCAATGCCCATGGAGGTCAGAAGAGGCTGTCGGATCCCCTGGGACTAGAGTTACAGACAGTTGTTAGCTGTCATGTGGGTGCTGGGATTCAAACCCGGGTCTTCTGCAAGAACAACCAGTGTTCTTAACCACTGAGCCATCTCTCCAGCCCCAGAAAACAAAATTTTTAAAACTTGGGCTGGAGAGATGCCTCAGAGGTTAAGAGCACTGGCTGCTCTTGCAGAGGACCTGGGTTCGGTTCCTAGCACCCACATGGCAGCTAACAACCATCCATAACTCCAGTTCCAGGAAATCCAACGCCCTCTCCTGGCCTCTGCAGGCATGGCATGCACATGGTATGCTTACATACAGGCAGGCAAAACACTCACACACATAAAATAAAGACAAAGAAATTTTTTAAATTACTGTAAAGCTATAGCTACCATAACACTAAGGTATAAGTTAAGTTTATAAATCAAAGGAAAAAAATAGAGGCAAGAAAGAGTCCCTCGTTTGTGTTTGTGCACATGTGCCAGTGTATAATCAGCTTTTAAAAATGTACCAGAGTCTTTTCAAAGCATGTAATGGGAAGGCTGGGGATGTACCTCAGTGGTGGAACACCTGCCTAGCATGTGTAAGGGTCTGGTTTCAACTCTGCAAAGGGCAAAATAAAAGTAGCCAAGATGAAAGAAAATTGGCCATCAGTGTGCAAAGAAACAAGACTCATGACTCATGGCTCCCCTATATTCTAAAATAACTACAAAGACCTTAAGACTGTTCTCTACTCTGGAAGCCATGGGAAAGGAAAAATAAGAAGTCTAGATTATTCAGCTTCCACTTTCTGTGCCTCTGCCTTTTATTATTTATTATTTTTTGCTGTTCACATCTATAAAGCTCATGTATTTACTGCACCGAACTTTCAAACAGTTGATGTGTACAGCACGCAAGTCTCCCTGAGGCTGACAGCAGCAGGACTGTGGGTTTTGTGGAAAGGCCACAAGGGTGATGGCCTAATGGCTGACTCTTGTGTCATCGTGGAACCATCTATAAAACCCCGTGCAAACGAACCCCCTTCACCCTCTCAGCAGAATTGGTTTTGCATCCTCTTTTCATCCTTGCTCAAAGCTGTGCTTTCTGTTCTCTGAAGAACCAAACAGGCAGAGGTGGTGGCCCTGCTTCGAGCTCCCAGGATACAAAAGGATCCTCAGGCCAGAGCTTCATAGAACTGGGTCCAATCTTGACAGATCCGTGGGCAGTCTGATAGGATCTCCTGCGTGAAAAGCCTGATGGGGTCAGCAGGGGAGAAAGTAAAGATATTGTCACAGGATATGTTAAAAGATGACATGGTCCCCAAGTAATCTGGTCCAGTCCTATTACTTTTAGGGTCTCTGAGGCCCCATGATGTCAAATGTTCATCTTGGCTTCAGACAAGACCCAGAGGCTGGGATATCAGACTTGTCCATCAAAGCAGATCTTCCCAGCCTTCACACCAAGGCCCATGTGATAACCTCTGTCACAACACAGCATGTAACCACTGAGGCTGCCCTCAGCACACAGGAAACTCAGGACTTCATCGTTTTCTGGGGAAGGGGAGTCCCACCTCTCTCAGGACCAAGTATGAAGATCCCTTAATGGACCCATGATCAATTTACAGCTCTTGTGCCAAGAAGTTTCCAAGTGATGACACAGAAAGAAATCTTGGTGAGGGCATACCTCGGAGAGACCAGAGATGGAGATAAGCCTATGGGTTCCAAGAACCAACCTGAGGGACTCAGCTGCAGGTGATGCCAGAGGATGGAAGACTCTCTTTAAGCTGCTAGGAAGCTTCATACTCTAGATTGGCAGGAGCAGACTGCCAATGCTCAAGCCTGGTAACCCTCAGAAACTACCTCACCTGGAACAGGCTTCATCTAACTCACCGAGTAAACTAGAGGAAAGGTCAAGTCATGGATTCAGTCCTCACCACTCCCACCTCCTCAGCCTTTTAAGCTAACTAAACAGGTGTAGGTACTCTCCTAAACTTAACTTCTGTAGAATCAGCTAAACACCAAGCACTCAGACAGCTAGAGACAGGGACTGGGGTGTCACCGTAGCAAGTTCTACAAGCTCTTCTTCCCTGATACCTGCACACTCTCTGCTCCCATTTCAACAACCCCTTCCAAGGGTCCAGTCTCCACTCTCACTCAACCCTAGTCATGTATCTAAACCCTACTCCACATTTCAGTGCTTCCTCCTTGAGGCTGGCCCATTCTGACCTCTTCTCTTCACAAAACCCTGCTTAGTTTTCTGAAATTGTGTCTTTCAAATGTTTTTAACCATAGTTCTCAGGAAGAAAAACATCTCATGTTTCCCCATACTCATATTTCCCCATGTTCGTATTTCATGTGATTAATGTTGATAGCTTCTAACACACACACACACACACACACACACACACACACACACACAGAAGAATACCGTGAGATAGAAGTGGCCGCATTTCAACATTTTCCAAGCCCTTCTTTCTGCTCTTTGGTTTTCATAAGAGCCTAATAAAATAAGCTGGGCAGGGGTTTCCTTCCTGTGTTCAAACCAAAGCACAGAGTGTGAGCATTTGTTCATTAATGGTAACAGTGACAAAAGAATCATTGACTGCTATGTGAGGTGACATCATATGACCTCTTTGGGTTTAGTTCGTTCCTCCATGAAGGTTTACAGCTAGTTTAGAAGATAGCAGAGATTCTTTCGTTTCTTTGAAAAGATTGTCCCAAGCTGGGCTTAATGGCACATGTCTGCAATCTTAGTAATCAGGAGCCTGGCAGAAGTTCCAAGCTAGCCTGGGCTAGTTAGACTGTTTGTATAAGTAAATAAATAAACAAAGAAACCCATACATTCCCCACTCTGCCTCTCCAAGTGCCTTGCAGTGTTGTGGGGACAGAGGAAAAGAACCAAACTTCAGCATTTGGTTTGCAGATGGATCAAACCAAAGAGCTGAAGAAGAGAAATTGAAAGGTCTCTTGAATGAAGTGACTTTTCACTTCCTACATTGACCAGAAGAGTTGATAATGGTGCCGTCTTCAGCTGCTTATAATAAGATTTTAGGGGCCGGATAGAGTTCAGTGGTAGAGCTCTTTCTCAGGGTTCAATCTACAGTACTGACTGAGGTTAAAAAAAGAGCGGAAAGGAGGGAAGGAGAGAGGGAGGAAGCGATGGAGGGAAAAAGAAAAGAAAAAGAGAAAAGAAACACGGATTTTGATATGAACTGTAGCACTGGGGTTCCTGAGATTCTGGCTGCCGGAGCCTGATGGGATCAGAGCCTGTTGGATCCTCTCACACGCTCTTGTTCTGCCCCCAACAAACTCACACAAATTACCTCTGTCTATTGGGTTGAAAGTCCTTGAAAAATTAAAAAGCCTAAGGGCAGATAAAAGTGAAAACTAAGAAAAGACTAATTTTCCGATGGGGGGCAGAACTACCCTCTCTGCGGGTTTCCTTTTCTTTTCTGTTTATAAAGAACACTTATAACTGTTCTTACTCGCCCCTTTGAGATGTAAATCTTCTTAAAAGTGTCTACCTGGTTGATTAGTTGGAAATGTTTTTCTCAGGTGCCTTTGAGCATCTCTTTAAAATCCTAGGAAGGACAGGCCCTACCTTGTGGCTGTGGGAGCCTAACCTAGGTGGGAACTTAACTTCTACGACTGCCTCCCCCAGGCTGCAAACCATTCTCTGGTCCTTAGGATGTGAAGTTTACTTTCCCCTGGATAAAAGCAACTAGCTTATGCAGATGGTCACTGGGCAAGTTCAGGATGAACTACAGTGGTGTGATAAAGGGTGCTGCCCAATCCTCCTACTTGAAGACAAGTTAAGGCTGTTTTTTAAAGATTATTTTATTTTTTAAAGACATATTTTATTCTTAATTATGTGTATGCGTCTGGGTATGTGCTCATGTGTGTGGATGCCAGAGAAATTGGATGCCCCTGGAGCTGGTATGACAGGCAGGTGTGAGCCAACCTACCTAGGTGCCCAGAGCCAAACTCAGATCCCCTAGAAGAAAAGCATGTGCGTTTAAACGCTGAGCCATCTCACCAGCCCTGAGATGTTTTTATATACTTCTAATTATGTATAAGCATGTGTGTTTGTGCGGGCTGTGTGCACCTGAGTGCCAGAGTCTATAGAGGACAGAGGTGCCAGCCCCGTTTGGAGCTAGAGTTACCCGATGTGAATGCATGTGTGTTTGTGCGGGCTGTGTGCACCTGAGTCCATAGAGGACAGAGGTGCCAGCCCCGTTTGGAGCTAGAGTTACCCGATGTGA
>NW_008350120.1:93783-97466 GCF_000622305.1 Nannospalax galili
ATCCCACAAAAAAAAAAAGGGGGGGGGGGGGGGGGGGGCTTCACTGGGATGCGACCCGGCTCTGCCTAAGCCAGTGCGTGTTCGCAGGCTCACCGTACAGCTAATATGCTCGCTGCTCAATATTCCAAGGTGCATTCGTTTGGAAGAAGGGCTTGGCCCTGCTCACAGTCTCTCTGCAACAGCCACAGAGACACTCCACAGCGACCACTCGTGGCTCTGTCACTGTCAGGTAGCAGAGTCAAGGCAGCCTGCACCCGGCGTCTGACCCCAGTCACGCTCTGAGAGGGGCTCGCCCGGTCCTTCTGGGTCCAGCAATGCCTTTCTGTCCCTGCTTAGGGGAGCATTCTAGAGCAGAACCTGTCATGTGGGGCCCTAGTACCCTGGGACCTGCAGATCCGCCCTGGCTGCTGCTGCTGCTGCTGCTCTTTGTAGCCACAAGGCGGCTTTCTTGAACCTCGGGGAGGGGGCTGTCCCTCCCTTCCCGGCCTCTGGTTCCCAGTACTGCGCCCTTGAGAAGAGGAAATGGGAGGGCTGGGCGGCCCGCAGCCTTCCACAGGAAGCGGTGAGTTACGGAGGCTGCTCTGCTGTGTGCCTGCGGCTGTCAGGTCGGTCTTTCCACCCACCCCAGGGACCCAGTCTGCAGGGGAGCAGTGCGCAGTCAGTTCCACCCTGGGTTCTCTTCTTTTCCTGACCCTGGACTTCGGACTTTTGGCTCAGCAGTGGCCGCTGGCAGAGAGCATCGCTCAGCAGGTGCCAGATCCCTGACTGTCCACCTGCCTGCAAGGAACCCGAGCTGGTGACCAGGCAGAGCCCCTCAGGGTCGGGTAAGGAGACACAGGTTGTGCTGTCTTGGGATGAGGGAGGGAGAGAGGACCACCAGGTGGGACAGAGCCCTGAAATTCCCACCCCACCATCCCCAGGCAGGCAGGGCCCACTGTGCTGAGGTTTGACCTCTCATCTCTTAAGACTTGCCTTCCCGAAACCCTCGGGGAGCAAAACTGAACTAAAACTCTCTCCTGCTCTGACAGATGAAAAACGGGAGTTCTCACCCACAGGCTTCCAGAAGGTGGCGCAGGCTTCAGCATTTTATCCCTTACTTCTCAAAGCCCACCCAGCCTTGTAGGCATGTCCTTCAAGAGGGCAGGATGGGTTCTTAAGGCGCCACAGGGCAAGGTGGAATCTTCATTCCCCATTCCCATGAGCCTGGAAGTCTAAATAAGACCCTTCAGTGGATTCCATCTTATGATCTTGCTCTGAAAACCATTTCCCCGTCCCCAACTTCTAACCCCAAGTATCCCACACCTTTCCCACGACACACTGTAAGATGCTTTGGCACAGTAACAGCCTCATGTCCAAAACATATGTGAACAACCCCTTTGTCATGAGAGATAGACAGGTCATGGATTCTCCGCAACTAACCTGCATCGTGACTCCAATATCTAGAAATAAAGGGACAGGGTAGGGGCAGATGGGTGGAGGAGATACTAATTTTTATTTCTATTTGTGTGCCTGAGTGCAGGCACACAAGTGCCCCAGGGTATGTGTGGAGGTCAGAGGACAGCTTTCTGGAGTCTTCTCCAGCCCTCCACTTTGTTGCAGTGGGGTGCCCCACCTTGTTTCTGCCACACTCAGGCCTGGCTGCCAGGTGAACATCCAGCCAAATCTCCCGTCTCACTGTCAGTTGGGTGTGTCCACGGATTACAGGTGCATGTCATCCCTGGGCATTAATCTCAGGGCTTGAGCAGCAGGCGCTTTTATCCCTCTGAGCCATTGCTCCCCACACCCCAGACTTACAGGGAAGACAGGAAATGTTTTGTCTTTCTAAAATAGCTTTGTAAGCCTACGTTCTCATTGTTTTGATAAGATGCCATTGTGATCGAATCAGCTCATACAGTTTTCAAATGAGAATGTGCCTTTTGTGGGTTCACTCCAGCCTTCTCTCCAAGCCACACCTCCTGCTGCCCCTTGCCAGACGTAGCTGCTCTGGGACCTGCACAGTTTACCAATCTCCCATGAACCCTGATCCCATGCTGGGGGGAATTTGTAGAACTTTCCTTTTGGAGAAGAAATCTCCATTCTCAATTCCCCCACTGTTGTCTGCTCTGCAGGCCAATAGCTGCCACCTCTCTTCAGGTCCACCGTGAGTCACCACTCTTTCCCTAGGCCTCATTCAGTCTCCAGAGTTTGGTCTGTGACTCATTTAGCATCCCTACCAGCATCCTCCCTGGCTCACTTCTGGACACTGGGTGTTTGTCCATATCTGCCAAAGAATCTGTTCCTCGGTGGAATCTATCTCCCATTGCAGGCAGATCACTCAGGAGTTGGTTCAGAAGTGTTCCTGCTGATATAGTTGTTTGGTTGGCTTTGGTGACAGCCACATTGCACACATTCAAGTGACCAAGTCAGGTAAAAACTCCAGATTGTTTCAAACTACAAGGTTTCAATGCAGAGCAGCTCCAGCCCCCAGCAGTATTATCTTTGTTTTATTCTTGGGTTTGGGGGGTCAGGGGTTGTTTTGTAAAAACATGCCCTTACGACAGAGAAGTCCAATTCTCTAAACTGGTTTTGGAGAGACTTCCGGCAATCGCTATCAGCTTAGGTCCACAGTGTGCAATGTCAGCACTGTGTACCCTGAGAGGGGAGGCTTGATGACTTATTTGGGATACTCACCCTGCACTCCCAGCTGGTTGTGAAATCAAGGAGAATACACAGGGAAAACCTCAAGAAGATTCAGCTCTAGGCTGAATGTGTGACCTTGGGCAGGTCATTGGACTTTATAGACATTTCAGCACCATGTCAATAACATCACAGGGAATATAGGAAAACAAGAGACGTGACAGAAACGTGAAAACGAGTAGAGGCCACACAGAGGGTCACCTCTCGGCAGCATCACCACTGACTTCGTAACCTTCATGGCAGTACGTCAATTCCCAATCTTGATAATGTAGAGAAGATGTTACGTAATTTGGAAGATTTTAGTGAAAGCCAGGATATGATTCCCCAAGCTAAGAGCCGTGTAGGAGATGGCGGTGAACTGCTCTTCTCTGGGTATAAGGGAAGGAGGGAAAGGGAGCAGAGGGAGGAAGAGACAGGACAAAGGAGTTATGGACCGCCAGAGCAGGAAGAAGAAAACAGGAGGGAAAGGAAGATATCTTAATACGTTTTGATAGTGTGAAAACAGTTGACAGTTTTCCATAAAGAAGTCAAACCCCCCTTTTCATTGCAAAAGACAAAATAACAGAAGCAATCTAAATAGCAAATAAACTATGAAGTGTCTTAAATTCAATTGACAACCAGTAAAACACAAGTTTAAACCTGTTAAGACCTCCTTATGTATGATCAGAGGGGTGATGAAAATTAAGTGTGACATCACTGAAAGTCTGTGAAAATCCTCCTGTGTAACTAGTATAAACAACAGCTAACACAACCCACTCAGAGTCCAGCTTGACTATATGCAGCCACCAGAAAATGTATATCTCAGATAAACTGTTCAACAGGAGTGCCAAGGGGTGTCTGTGGGGATTATTGTTGTAAAAGCGAATGTTTCAGAACAGTTTGAATATCTTTTAGTAAATAAATTAAATAGAACGTTGAATAAATGCCATTTATACAGAAGTTTAACATATAAAAACAGCACAGCAAACTCTCTAAAGATGCACATGCAGATAAATTGCAGATATATA
>NW_008350120.1:99954-119223 GCF_000622305.1 Nannospalax galili
CAGCTAACACAACCCACTCAGAGTCCAGCTTGACTATATGCAGCCACCAGAAAATGTATATCTCAGATAAACTGTTCAACAGGAGTGCCAAGGGGTGTCTGTGGGGATTATTGTTGTAAAAGCGAATGTTTCAGAACAGTTTGAATATCTTTTAGTAAATAAATTAAATAGAACGTTGAATAAATGCCATTTATACAGAAGTTTGACATATAAAAACTGCACAGCAAACTCTCTAAAGATGCACATGCAGATAAACTGCAGATATATACAACAAAATACAGCTGCCCATGAGGACCAGAATGAGAAAGGAGAATCAGACAGGAGATTAAAGGAACGAAAAAAGACGGAATCATGACATATGTGTGTGATGTTTATTTATTGAGACAAGGTCTTCCTGTGTAATTCCGACTGGCCTGGACCTCACAGAGATCCACATGCCTCTGCCTCTTGAATGCTGAGATTAAAGGCGTGTGCCACCGTGTCTAGCCTTTGAACAGCTTCGGGAGAGCACCAACGTATTTAAGTTTGCCCATTGCAAGTGGTGGGTATTCTATGATTCAATTTTCTGATTTATTTCATGGGCATTTCTCTTCTTCTTTATTTCAGACCCTTTAAAACTGGCTAAATAAAGCAAGAGGCCCAAGTTCATCTCAGTGCTGGTTGGGTGTCACATGCTGGCCCTTCCTAAGGCAGGCTTCCCTCTTCCTAGCAAGCAAACGAGTGACACAATGTTGCAGCTTCTTCAAACAAAATGTCTACACCAGCACTGGCTCTAGTTTGATTTCTGATTAAATTGTTTGGGGTAGAAAAAAAGACAATTACTGGGAGACCAGGACTTCAGAGCTCAACAAGAAAGATGCTCAGCTAAATACAGAGTGCAAGGTTTATCTTGTTCGTTCCTTGACTCTCACCTCATCATGACACCACAGCCTTTCCCACCCATCTGTCCACCAACTGTGGAGGCGGGAATGAGACAATTCAGCTCTTCCGGCTGCTCCCTCTTAGGTCAGTCCTTGAAGGAGACCTGACCCTTCATTCCACCACCACCCCCATCCCTGCCCCCGCTGGCAAGTACACTGTGCTTGGAACATGTGTGCAACAGTTTTCTGGGCTGGAAATTCCTGGCATTTTAAACACACCAGTGTTAATCACAGCAGGGCAGTTTTCCCCTCCATTCCGGCAGGTTCATCTGCTTCCGTTCCAGTGTGTTGTTTGTTTCTTAAGTCCACTCCTCCTTCATCAAAGACTGCTTTCTTCACTTCATGCTTTACGGCTTTGGTGAGATCATCAATTCATCTGTACCCTAACCTCCCCTGCTTTGCTGCTCAGCACATCCATCCCATTGGCATGAGGCCTCTCTCCAGGAGGTCATTCACAGATGTTTGAGAGTAAAACATAGGTGATAACCTTAGCAATGGAATCGGTGGCCCTAGGACTATTATTCTTAGTTACCTGAAGGAGGTGCCTACCAGTCCCCATGTAGACTGGGCCTTTTATTCCTTTCCTGCTTTTCTTTCAGGAGAGAATGGAAGGCTTTAAAACCACTTATGGAGCTATGACTGAAGGTAAGAAAGCCTGAACTTGGTAAAGAGCTTGGGAATAAGAGCGTCACCATCCCCTCCTCCACGTGCCCCACTCCAACACCAGGGCAGATGCCATGTGAGCCTGAGGAAGAGAAAGGCAACTATTTGCTCTATTCTGTCTCTCCTGCCTGAGCCACTATTGTTACACACACACACACACACACACACACACACACACACACACACACACACACACTCTACTGTTAGGCTGTCCCTGGGCACAATGTGAGGAATGTAGATTTAACAACTCAGAATTAGCAGGGTCTGCAACCGACATACAACAGGGTGTCTCTTCCCTTGTCTCCTCTCAGCTACAGAAAGAAAAATCCCCCAAGACAGCATGGAAGGAATGGAATGTTACCTTTAGGCGCCTACACCACACTTAGAATGCCCCTGAGGTAGTTCCAGGTCCTCCCACTTCAGTACTGAAGATGTGAGCTCTTCACTCCACATTGTCCCTCCAGCATCACATTCACTGTAAGTCCCTGAACTCACCCAGCCAAACAGGTGATCTTTCCAACACATGCACATCCAAAGCGCTTCTTCCATCCCTCTGCCACCCACTGTGGTGTCACCTCCCAGACCTTACCCCGACATAACTGCCACTTTAACTGCAAGCCCCCTGCATCTCAGGTTCAAGGCCCTGCTCTCCCTCCCAGAACATTCCGTTGCCCTGGGGCTGGGGGTTGAGGGGTTCACCACAGCTCCACCACCTGAAACTCTTTTACTCTCAAGGGTCAGGGTGCTTGTGCTGAGTGCATCTACATAGTGCGTCTGGAGAATGTGAGAGACGTGACTATTTTCTCATTCACGACTCCTCATCCCCGCCTCCTTCCAAACTCATGTTTATTCACAACCAGTTCTCTGTGGAGCTTCCCTGAGCATCCTCCAGGAAAGACCATGGAGGTCACTTTTCTTCAGAAATGACACATTTGCCATGATCTAGGTGAAGTGCTTACAGCACCTCCTTACTGTGGTAGTTCTGACCTCTGCCTGTGTGTCCAGGCATGTGTTCCCAGCAAGGGCTTCAGCCAACCCAAGAATCACCTAACAAAGCAATTGTTTGGGAGTATTTAAACAGTGCTCACTTTTCTAAGAAGGGCTCCCATACCCTTTGTGAGCTACTCATGAGGCTTGATAACCTAAAAGCCAGGAAAAAAAAACAAAAAAAAAAAACCTTCTTTCTGTCACAGGGGAAGTAAAAGATAACTGGTCTGCAGAGTCTTGCTCTTTGAGGATCCTCCTGGTGGGCAAATCTGGCAGCGGGAAAAGCGCCACAGGGAACAGCATCCTCTGCCGACCAGCATTTGTGTCCAAGTTAGGAGCTCAGTCAGTGACCAGGACCTGCCAGAGAGAGACAGGCACATGGAACGGGAGGACCATCCTGGTGGTGGACACACCCTCCATCTTTGAGTCAAAGGCCCAAGAGATGTACAAGGACATCGGAGACTGCTACCAGCTGTGTGCCCCAGGGCCCCATGTGCTGTTGCTGGTGACCCAGCTGGGGCGCTTCACGGCTCAGGACACCATGGCAGTGAGGAGGGTGAAGGAGATATTTGGGGCAGGGGCCATGAAGCACATGATCGTCCTCTTCACCCATAAGGAAGATCTAGCTGATGAGTCCTTGGATGATTATGTGGCCCACACGGACAATCAAAACCTTCAGCGCCTTGTCCAGGAGTGTGGAAGGAGGTACTGTGCCTTCAACAACCGGACCACAGGGGCGGAGCAGCGGGGGCAGCTGGTGGAGCTCATGGCCCTGGTAGAGCATCTGGAGCAGGAATGTAAGGATCTTTCTACAGCAATGGCCTCTTCCTTGATGCCCATGTTCTGAACCAAGGAGAACACAGGGACTACCAGGAAGCCCACAGGCAGTACCTGGCTAAGGTGAGACAGCAGGTGGAGAAGCACAGGCAGGCGCTGAAGGAGGAGGAAAGTAATGGGGTGTGCAAGGCATTTCACAGAGTCAAAATGTGGATGGCTTCCCACGTTGCAGTATCCGCTTTCCTTATTATATGTGGTTTGATTTTTCTTGCCATTTTAATTAACTTGTGTATTAATCGGGGGAACTAAGAATTTTCAGGTAATAGCTGCGGTTTGCTTCCACCTCCTCATCAGGGTTCACCATCTGTAGTGGGGTGCTTCATCCGTAGTGGGATAATTCACTTTTCTCCCAATGTCACTCTTTTTTGACTTACATCAGACATGAATTTTCCGACAAGTAAATAAAACCTGAAATAAACATGTATTTCTCTCTCTTTTTGTGACTTATTTATATTTTTATGTGTATGAATGTTTTACCTGCTAAGTGTGCCTGTGTCGACATGCAATGTCTGTGGAGGCCAGAAGAGGGCAGCAGAGCTCCTGTATCTGGAGTTACAGATGGTTGTTATCCTCCATGTGGGTGCTGGGAATTGCACCTGGGTCCTCTGGAACAGCAGCCAGTGTTCTTAGTCACTAAGCCGTCTTGTCTCTCCAGCCCCTCTATTTTTTATTTTCAATTTTGAGGATAAATAATAAATTAGGTGGCTATCGTTTGGAACGATCTGAGAGCTTGCAAGAAGGAAGGTGTGTAGACTGTGAGGCAGTGAGTGTGGCTCCCCTGGGGCCCACTCTCTACAGATGTCAAGAGGAGAAAGGCAGTGTTTGCAAAGCTGGGAGCAGAATCTTAATTCATTCATAAGCATACCCTGCCCTAAATGTAGGCTGCAAAAGACAGATCTTGATCACTTCTCCACCACTAAGAAAGGAAGGACTAGGACAGTGTGCATGAAGCAGTGGGCTCTGGAGGGGATGGAGCTGGACATGAGCAGAGAACTGAGTTCACAGCAACGCTTTGGCTCTCAATCCAAGGAAAGCAGAGTCGGCAGTCAGGAAACACAGGAACCAGAAAGTCTTGCATCCTTGGACGATTACGTGACCCACACAGGCATTCACAACCTATGAGATTTGGTCCAGGAGTGCAGGAGGAGGTACTATGCCTCCAACAACCAGACCACAAGGGAGGAGGAGCAGGGACAAGTGACAGAGCTCGTGATCCTGGTGGAGATGCTGGAGAAGAGTGTGAGGGCTCCTTCCACAGCGATCGCCTCCCTCTTCCTCCATGTCCAGGCGCTGCCTGGGTACAGTGACTGCCAGGAAGCCTACAGGTACTCAAAGGTCAGATAGTGACTATCTTGTGCTCGAGAGGTTGTAAAGTGAACATCATAGCCACTCAAATGCCCCTGTAAGCAAAAGCCACCATGCCCTCCTCATGAAACTTGCTGAGCACTGAATTTTGAATTACATGAAATTAATTTTCATGTGTGAAGGTAGAAAATTATTTTTCTTCTAACTTCTTCAGTCATTAACAAAAAGGAAAACCAGGCTGGGGAGATGACTCCGTGGATAAAAAGTGCTGGTTCTACAAACGCAGGGCCCAGAGCTCAGATCCCCAGCATCCATGTAAATGCCCAGCACAGTGGCACATCTGTAACTGGGTTACTGGGGAGAAGGGGAGGAGACAGGCCTTTCCCAGGGGCTCTCTGACCTGCCAGTTGGTCTGAAATGGCAAGCACCAAGTTCAGAGAGAAAAGTACCTTAGAATAAAGCTAACCAAGAAAGTGAAAGAGCTCTACGCTGAAAATAGTAAAACACTAAAGAAAGAATTTGAAGACGAATTAGCACTGTGAGAATGTCTATGCTACCAAAATCAACCTACAGATTCCATGCACTCGTCAACAAAATTCCAGGGTTATTCCTCACAGAACTAGAAAAAACAAATTTAATGTATATGGAAGCACAAAAGATCTCACATATGCAAAGTATTCCTGAGCAAAATATGAATGCTGGAGGTATCACCGCATCTAATTTCAAATTATATTGCAGAGACATAGTAGCAAAAACGGTGTGATATTTGCACAAAAGCACAATTGATGGGATGGCTTAGAGGGCCCGGACATAAACCCACACAGCTACAGCCACTTATTTTATAAAGGTGCAAAATTATACATTGGATAGAAAACAGCATATTCAACAAATAGTGATGGAAAACTGGGTATGCTCATGTACAAAAATGAAGTTAGATCTCTCTGCTCACCCTGTTACAAATCAATTCCAACTGGATCAAAGACCTTGAAGTATGACTTGAAACTCTGAAACTGTTAGAGGAAAAGGTAAGGAAAATACTGAAATATATGGGTAAGGAGGCTCTAGAAAAGATTCCAGTCACTCCAGAAATAATTCCAACAACTGACAAAAGGGATTTCATGAAATTAAAAATGCTTTTGTACTGTAAAGGAAACAACTAATTGAGTGAAAAGACAGTTTACAGAAAGGGAAAAAAGTGTTTGCTAGCTATATGTCTGATACAGGATTAATATCTAGATGTACCCAAAACTCAAAATGCTTAAAAACAAGGACTCAACAACCCAGCAAATAAATGGGCTAATGAACAGATATTTCTCAAATGATAAACTACAAATGACCAACAATCATATGAAAAATGTTATTCATCACTAACCATCAGAGAAATGAAAATTAAAACCACCTTGAGGAGTTGGAGAAACGGCTCAGAGGGTAAGAACACACACTGCTCTTTTAGAGGGCTAGAGTTTATTTCCTAGCACCCACATCAGGCAGCACACATTGCCTATAAATCCAGCTCTAGGGAATCTATATCTGGACACACACACACACACACACACACACACACATACACACACACACACTAAATAATAAAATAAATCTTTTTTAAAAAGCCTACCTTGAAATTCTACTTCACCTCAGCCAGAATATCAGCAATTAAGAAAACAAATAACAGGGCTCAGCAGTTAAGAGCACTGACTGCTCTTGCAGAGGACCTGGGTTTGATTCCCAGCACCCACATGGCGGCTACGAACCGTCCTTAATTCCAGTTCCAGGGGAATCCAAAGCCCTCTTCTGACCTCCTCAGCATTGCATGACACTGGTGCACTCACATACATGCAGGCAATACACTCATACACATACACATAAAAATAATACATTTTTTTAGAAGAAGCATTTCATTACAGCTTTAACATACTCAATAACAATTTCCAGAGCAAAGATACATCTCTTTCAAAAGTGGCTGTAAATATTTTTAGGTTCACAGTTGAATTAATACAGTTATACAATATTGAACTCAGTATAAACCCTGTAAGACATAAAATTGAATGAGTTTTTAACCTTCAAAAAAGATCTCCATTTCATTTTAAAATATACTGTTTCTTACAGAAAGACTCATTGTTTTTGCTAATAAAAGAAAACAAATAACAAATGCTAGCAAGAAGTCAGAGATTTGGTTCATAGGAATGTAAACTAGTCTGGCCACTACAGGAATGAGTGTGAAGCTTCTTTTAAAACCTGAAAGTACCATATGAATCCTATTTGCTTCAAAAACAACTGGCCTGGCAAGATACGCCCTCTGGTGCAATAGCAGCATGAATATTGTGGGAGTGACCAATCGCTTTCTAATGGGATTTAAGGTCTAGTTCAGAAGCACAGCCCATTCCTGACATTGGTATCAGGCTTAGGAACAGGCCCTAGGCCCTAGGGGAGAGCCTAATACTATTATTCTGCTAAATAGATAAGGTGTTAAACTGAGTCCTAATGACTTACTGTTATATTCATAGATTAATGCATCTCTCAGCTCTCAGCAGAGAAGCTCTCTTACACAGCAGATGGTGGTTAACACAGAAGCTCACAGCTGGCCAATATGCAGAGAACAAGAGGCTGCAGACTGCTCAGCCCTGATTAGTAGACCTATTTCAAGCTTCTGCTCCCAAGGCTCAGGGATCATGGTGGAAGATGGGATGGAAAGATTATAAAATCCAGACATGGTGGATGACCACAAGGAAACAAGGTTTTCCAGATAGCTTGGAAGTTACTCAAACTCACAGCAATGACGGCATGTACAACACTCGTGTACGCTCAAGCCAGATAAAATCCTGACGTAGACAAGGATAAAAAACCCAACCCTGCTTGAGGAACTATTGGAAACCAATAGCTGCTGGGAAGGGGAGAGTCAGTCTCTTTTAAGGGTGTGACTCTTGGTAAATTAGCCAGGCTCCAGTGGATGAACCCACACCAAAGGACATTTGGGGACACAAATGTAACTCTATAGGCCTTTATAAATAGGGAAGGGGATTTAAATATGATCACAATAAATTTCATGGAATTTGCAAAAATCCAATAAAAAAGAAATAGACATATAAAGAAACTAAAATTATGGGCTAGAGAGATGGCTCTGAAGTTAAGAACACTGGCTGATCTTGTAGAGGATCTGGGTTCACTTCCCCGCACCCACATGGCAGCTAACAACCATCCATAACTCCAGTTTCAGGAGATCCAATACCCTCTTCTGACATCGCAGGCATTGCATGACACAGGTGCACTTACATACACGCAGGCAATACACTCATACACATAAAATAAAAAGAATAAATAAAATATTTAAAAAACCAAAACTAGATATACCACATAACCCAGCTATAGCACTCTTGAATATTTACTCAAAGGACTCCAAGTCAACATCACAGAGATGCGTGCACATCGATGTTTATTGCAGAACTGTACACCTTAACTAGGTTATGCAACAACCTAGATGTCCCCAAGCAGAAGAACAGACAAAGAAAACATGGTGTGGGATTTTACTCAGCCATAAAGAATAATGAAGTTTTATCATTTGTGAAACATTAGATGCAAAGGAAGATAACCATATTAAGCAAACTAAGTCAGCCTTAGAAAGACAAATACTGAATGTTTTCTTTCATATGTAGACTCTGGATTTTATAGATACATAGAGTCATACATGTATAAGTTAAGCTGTCTAGGGAACAAAGGGGACTAATTGGAGGGAGGAAAGAAGAGTAGAGGAATCGGGAGCAGGACGAAGGGATGTGCTCGATGCACTACATACGTCTGTGAAAACGTTCCTTCAAAACCCAGTACTATGGTCAATGTACACACAGCCACTTCAAAAGTTATTTTGAAAAAAATCAATTGAAGACAAAAGTAATATGAAGACTTCAAATGCTTTCAGATGTGCAAAGAGACTTGAAACTTAAATCACTCCGACAATTAGGAAGTTTACTGGCTAACAGACTTGAAAATGCAGAAATGGGGGAGGTTTCAGGGCAATCCATTTGGGAGCTTGATTCCGCTCCATCTCTTCGTTCTGCTTCAAAGTGTGGCCTTCTCTTTCGGTGTGGGAGAAGACGGCTGTGGAAGTTCCAGGACCAACCATGTTCAGAGGAAGAAGAGAGACTGGCTCTTTCTGTGGGTCTCTCTGGGGAAGGAGAACCGTACGGCTCAGCCTCCAAAGACTTGTTCACGTCTCCTTTGTTGTCATGGAGTAGCAGGCTCATTTCTGAATCCGACATTGGCAAAGAGAATGGGATTAGAATGGAGCTGAGGGTAGAAGGCTGAACCAAGCCGGCGTTCTACAAGGAGAAACTAGGTGGCCCAGAGCGGCAAGCTCTCTGCAGACCCTGAGAGTCAGTTGCTGAAAGGGTGATTTGTACAGACATGAATCCTGACGTGATGCTTTAGAATGTGCTCTTAAACACAAACCATCAAGCATGGTGAAATATGATCAGAAAAATAAGAGAAAGAAATAAACTGCACCAAACAAAACCAACACAAATCTCATAATGTAAAGTCATCCAATTTCTGCCTCTGAGGAACATCTTGACCACCCAGTTACTTTCCTCCTCCTTCAGCGCCTGCCTGTGCTTCTCCACCTGCTGTCTCACCTTAGCCAGGTACTGCCTGTGGGCTTCCTGGTAGTCCCTGTGTTCTCCTTGGTTCAGAACCTGGGCATCAAGGAAGAGGCCATTGCTGTAGAAAGAGTCCTTACATTCCTGCTCCAGATGCTCTACCAGGGCCATGAGCTCCACCAGCTGCCCCCGCTGCTCCGCCCCTGTGGTCCGGTTGTTGAAGGCACAGTACCTCCTTCCACACTCCTGGACAAGGCGCTGAAGGTTTTGATTGTCCGTGTGGACCACATAATCATCCAAGGACTCATCAGCTAGATCTTCCTTATGGGTGAAGAGGACGATCATGTGCTTCATGGCCCCTGCCCCAAAGATCTCCTTCACCCTCCTCACTGCCATGGTGTCCTGAGCCGTGAAGCGCCCCAGCTGGGTCACCAGCAACAGCACATGGGGCCCTGGGGCACACAGCTGGTAGCAGTCTCCGATGTCCTTGTACATCTCTTGGGCCTTTGACTCAAAGATGGAGGGTGTGTCCACCACCAGGATGGTCCTCCCGTTCCATGTGCCTGTCTCTCTCTGGCAGGTCCTGGTCACTGACTGAGCTCCTAACTTGGACACAAATGCTGGTCGGCAGAGGATGCTGTTCCCTGTGGCGCTTTTCCCGCTGCCAGATTTGCCCACCAGGAGGATCCTCAACTGCGGTGACCCTGGAGTAGAGCCATCTTCATCTCTGCCTGCTGGAGTACAGAGAAGTTCATGTCCAGGAAATACGTCATGGAGAGGAGGACCAAAGGCTGACAGGAACTAGCATCCTAAACCAATTAGCTCCCATCATCCTAAACCCTTTGCTCCCATCACTGGACACCCACATGTAGGGAATAAAGGCATTGGCCCAGGGTTTGTCAGAAATGTGTCCCTGCTGACCGAAGAGTTCCAAGCATCTTTTCCTGAGGAACTGTTGCTTTTTACCATCCCTCCAGGACCCTCTTTCTTTCCAAAGATGGGGGGCACAGGCTGACACAGGATGCTTGGGGCTTCCCAGCTAGTCACTCAGCTGTCTGACCCTTAACTTCAGCCCCTCCCATACTTCTCTGGTCTCTAGTTTACAGGATAGCAGGGTTTTATCTTGAGGAACTTGCCCTCATTGAGGAGAGTATGACAGCCAAAAGTCAATGTTTGATTACTTGGGAGATGCATTTGCCTTGGGTGCCTGGCAAGAAGTTTGTCCCCAGCTAGGCACTAGGCAGTGGTCCTTGCTTACTGAAAAGTGTTCCGCTCAGTACAGCCTCCTTACCTGCGGAGGAGGCACCTCCTTCACTCTTCTGGAGCTCTTCCATTTTTTTCTAGATGGGAAAACATACAAAGATTGATCTTGCTGGATTTGGATATAATATGCAACACCAAGCATCTCATCTTGTAGAGAAGGACATTGAGGAAAATAAAGAAGGAGGAGGAAGAGGAGGAAGAGGAGGAGGAGGAGGAGGAAGAGGAGGAGGAAGAGGAGACCTGCTGAGGACATGCACACTAAGCAGATTAGCTGAGATGGGAACCTAAGCCTGTTGGCTCTCGGATATTCTCAGGGTGGACTGAGCTTCCTGCTGATGAGCATACAGATGGCCCTGAGCAACCCAAAGGAGAAACCCAAGAAATGGGTACATGCAATGTGATCACATGGGCATGCTGATAGTCACTATAACTTGTCTCCAACTGACAGGGTAACTGAAGTAGGCTGTCTACCCAGAATAACACACAAGCTGGTGTCAAGACAAAATCACAACTCTCAACTCAAAACGGGTAAGAGTTTAACCTGGAGCAAAATATGAATGACATGACCCAGGAACACAGATTTAGGCTACCCCAAATTCCATGCTCTTACTTGGTTTCACCAGAACAAAGAAAACCATAAATCAAGACCTTCCTAGATGCTTTAGCCCCTCCATTGGCAGAAAACACAAATGAAGAAATAAGTTTGGGATTCTCTTAATTTAGATGCTGAATGCCAAACCCCAGCTTCTATCAAACAGTTCCCAGTTACTTATTTATAACTTGCTCTGAGAGTGTTTTTAGCTCCAGGAGGAACAGCAGCACCTTCCTGTGTCTTGGACTCTGTCTGTATCCAGTCCAGTGGAAATGACTCTCATCTGGTTTGCAAAGCAGCCCAGGTCACACACAATTCAGATAAGAATTAACCAAGCCGAGGAGGCAATTCTAGTTATGTGTCTCAAGCTCTGCTTTTACATCCAAATAGGGGCTGAGTTCCTGCTTGGAGACCTGTCGTCCTGAATCCAAGGAACGCTCAAAGATGTCAGTCTGTGTCAGCTTGACCAGCCGATGCCCAGCAATCATATCACATACAAACGCAGGTGCTACCATGAGGGTGGTGTGCAGTTTACCCTCCACGATGGGGTAGCCCCATCCAATCAGGCAAAGACCTTAGGCCAAAACTGAGAGTGAAGAAAGAATCCTGCTCAAGAATCCTGCAGGGCTCCCTCCGGCCCGAGGGTCCAGCTTCCAGACACCTGCGGAGTTGGAACTTTATGCTTTCACGTCCCCCTCACCCCAGCCACATGAGACAGTCCCTAACAAAGTATCTGAATTCTCTACCCTGTTGTTTCTTTCTCTCTGGAAAAGTAGAAGATATTCAGAGCTCAGCCTCCGCAGAAGCAGAGACCGCGCAAGCCGGACCCAGTTCCCAGCTTCGGCCCATTCCCTTTGCGGAGGGGACAGGAAGGCGGAGCGGTTGGAGGTGAGACCGCGGGGTAGACTGGGCCGCAGTAATTTGTAGGTTCCAGCTTCCCAGCTTTGCAACGCACACGATTTTGACTCAAGAAGCCGTCTCGCGGGTGCTGTCCCCGGGTCCCCTTGCGTGGTGGACTCCAGCAGGGCAGGAGCTCCCGGGAATGGGCCGGCAGGGCAGGGTCCAGGGTAAAAGACTGGGGAGGCCTTTGCCACAAGGAAGGAAAGAACCTGCCTGCGCAGCCAGCTACAGAAAGGGGTGGGGAAGACGATACCGATATTCCCAGATTCAGATCCAAGGGACCCTGGAGCCCTGTGCTGCTCTCCCCTCCTGTGAAGAAACTCAGACTTTGGGGAGTTGATGAGAATCCAGAAGGAGCAGCAACTGCGGATGGAAGAGCTGCCACGGTGACATACCACAGCTCCCTGGGTGGCTTCCCGGGCCCTGCACCCTCACCCTAGGCCAGTGGGAAGGGGTCACTCTCATGCCAGCCTGTTGGCCCTCCGTGTCTCCCCTGCTGAACTACTCACACGATAGGTTTGGCCCAGTGACTGGTAGCAGGTCATTTCCCCCAAAGTGAGACACTGCTGCTGTCTCAAAGTCCAGCCTGAGCAGAAGGAGAAGTGAGAGTCAGGGCCGGAGCATTGCGGTTAGCTCATTTCTCAGGACTTCTTGGTTAAATCTCTCTCTCTCTCTCTCTCTCTCTCTCTCTCTCTCTCTGATACACACACACAGGTAAAGCTATACCTCAAAATAAACAAGAAAGGAAGAAGCCTTATATCCTAGGATCTTTGAGGTCATTTTTTCCTGCCTTTTTAAAAAATGTTTTATTTTTATTATGCTTGATGATGATGGGAATCATCGGGGTAGTTCATGCCCGTTAATGAGTCCCTGACTCCGACTGGGTTGGTCAAGCACCTACGGCCCCTTCCTGGAAGACGAGTACTGTGCAAACTTCAAACCGCTCACAGAGCCAACGTTACATCTCCTGCCTCAGCATAAACCCCCCAAGTCACGAGAAGCAATGATGTACAGCCCTGGAAAAGTCCAACAGCCTCCAGACACTTACCACAGCCTGGCTCAGCAGCCCTGGAGAATCAATTTAGGAAGTACACAGCCCTTCTCACTCCTTGGACACTCCTGGTAGGAAGGAAATCTCTAAAAGTTCACCACTCCTGAGTCCTGGGAGGGGAATTGAGCTTGTCAGTTTGGGGTAGAAAATGTGCTGACATTCCACAAACACTCCACAAACCCTTGGGGAGCATCCTAAGGACCCCAAAATCTCTGACCTCCACTGCTTTTTCTAAAATTAATACAACGATCAAGCGCTTTGCCATTTAGGTTGACACCAGTTGTTTTTGGTAGATTTAAAGAAAAGCAGGAGAAAGAACACACACACAGACACACAGACACACACACACATTACCTGATAGGCTCTGGAAGATCTTGCCAGGTCTACAGAAACTGTGGAGCCATTGTTTTTGGTAGATTTAAAGAAAAGCAGAAGAAAGAACACACACAGAGACACACACACAGACACACAGACACACACACACGTTACCTGATAGGCTCTGGAAGATCTTGCCAGGTCTACAGAAACTGTGGAGCCATCTCCTGCTTCTCCTAGCAGCCTCTCATACCTGTTCTAGTCTCCGGGTGTAAGAAGTGAAAAACAGCTCATAAAATCTGTCTACTGGGGGAGAAAGATGGTGTCCTGTAGGAGACAGGAAAAGGGTGGTATGTGTGGGTTTCTTTGCAAAGCCGTCCTCAGAGGGTGACTATGACGAAGGCAGCCGGAGGAAGAGGTTGCTTTTAAAATAACAGTTCAGTTTCCCTTTCTCTACCACATGGCTGCAATGCATTTGTGCAGAACACATTCTCTATCAGAGCCAAGACAGCCCAGAAGCCCACAGACATCTGGGTCAGAGAGCCTCCCAAGCCTCCAGCTGCCTTCCTCTGGCCCAGGCAGACAACATACATCTCCCCAGCCCCACCATTGACCCCTGCCCTACAAAGGTAGCTTCTTAGAATTCAGATGGCAGCCAAGCCAAAGGTGGCTCTCCAGGGCTCACGGGGCAAGCAGTAGATACCACACTTGAGCCAGTCTCTGGTTTCCTCTGGGTTTTTTTTTTTTCTGCTCTAAATGGGGGAGAACCAGAGAACCAGAGCTGGTAGGTTTTCTCACCCTGAGAGACTTCATTTCCCTGGGATCCATGGAGCTGTCTACTCAACCACTGGCATGATTTAAATGAAGCAACAAGCACTTAATGGGGAGGCTCCGATGAGGAGGTCCCAGGTTCCTCCATGCCACCTACTGGGATCTTCAAAGCGGGGAGGGGATGAGTGGATCCCTCCTCTGGAGACATTTCCAGGTGCCCCACAGTGTGCACATTTGAGTTCAGATAAATTCTAAAAAGAAAGTCTATGCAGACATGGGATATAAATTATTCCTGGATCCCAGCTTAATGCAGCGTGGAGGGCAGTTACAATGCAGCAACACACAAATCACATTTTGGAGTGAAAGCCAGGCTGAACTTTCAAAAGAAACCCATCATAATAAGGCAACTTTAACTTTTCAAATAATAGAAGGTATTATATTGAATGAGCTGGAGGCTTTGACTTTGCTCCATTTGCAATCTAAAATGCTCTGATCGCTTATCTCTGCCAACTAACAACTCAGCTCTTAAACAAAAATCATTGTTGTGTGCACATTTATTAGCTCTACATGGGTGTATCATGAATATGTTTCTACCTGAGGCCAGGTTATGAAGCTATCTCAGAGTGTACTTTATAAATACTTGCTACACAAGAAAGGGATGCTGGTCAAAGATTCAGAGTCACTCAGTCTCACTGGGCCTTCATGGAGAAGGTGAGGATGGGGTTTTAACAGCCTAACACTTGCAGACTGATACTCACAGGTCCACAACACAGATAGGAGTCTATGATCCTTGTCCACAACTTGCTGTGCATTAGAGAGAATGCAAATTTAAAGAAGCGCATCGATTCTATCTTCAGTCCTGGCTGTCGTTGCTCTCTGGGCACACATGCGATGGCCATGTATTTGGATCAGTTGAATAAATGCCTTCCCTTTAAGCATATTCATATACCTAACTGATTATTTTTGATAAGATATATATTCACATATATATGTATATATTTACTGATTCCTAGAAGCCTTGTGTTTTACAGATGCAAAATATTAACTACACCGTAGTCTACCCATCCAGTCTTCTGAAGCTCCATGTCCTCCCATAGTCAGGGTTCCATGGCTATTTGGAACTCCTTTCTGTCAGCGTCCTCTGCATCCTGGCCTTCAAAGCACAGGTGCATCCACCTGCTTGTTAAAGAGCTAACAGCAGTAAGGAAATGGGGACACTGTTCTCCTGTACCTACAGAAAAAAAACCATCAAACATTATTTCTACAAGAGGCTGGAGCAATCTGTAAGTCAAAAATTGTATCTCTGTCCTATGAAAATAACTCTTCCTCTCTAAAACTATGGTTGCACATTTGGCAATGTCTTTCCTAATACTAAGACGCTGATATTTATAGAATTTCTTAGGCAAATCCTAAGGGAATTACTGGTATAGTCTTCTTCCACAGACATGTCAGTGATAAAGCAATATAGTGAAAGAATTGGAAAAATCTCATTTAAGTTCATAATAAACTAAGTAAAATACTTGGTAACTGTTGTCAATGTCTTGCAAACACCGCCCCCTGCTGGTCATCTCTTAAATTTGCTTGCTAACCCCCCCCACCCCCCAGCCCTCAATCTGGAAAAATTAACAAATGCTTTGGGGCTTTTGTTTGTTTGGGCCTTTGTGTGTGTGCATGCCTGGGGAGAGACCAAAGGAGGACCGGCTGAAGGTGTCTTCCTCTATCACTCTCTACCCTATAGACAGAGTCTCTCATTCAACCGGTTTCAGCTAGGCCGGCTGGCCAGGGAGCTGCCAGGATCCACCAGTCTCCTCTGCCAGATGCTGAGGTTACAGGCACACACAGCCATGCCTGGCTTTTTACATGGCTGCTGGGGATTCGAACTCAGGCTCTCATGCTCACACAGCAAGTGTGTTTACCCACTGAGCCATCTCTCCAGCCCCAATAAATGTCTTCTTTATGACTTCTGTTGTTCTAATAAAGCCCTCCTTTCTAGTTAAGATTATTACTATGCCCCCCAACAATCCAAACATGGATGCCTATGGTAGCTTTCTTCGTTCACAGCTGCTTCAGCATGAAAGCAACCCAGATGTCCTTCAGCAGGCGAGCAGATATAAGCTGGTACATTCAGGCAACAGAATTTTATTTAACATTTTTTAAAAAGTGAGCCATGAGATGCCTCAGAGGAAACTTGCAGTCATATTGCCAAGAGGAAGAAGGCAATAGGACAGGCCCTGTACTGTGCAATTGCAACATTCTGGAAAGACAACATCAAGGAGATAGTGAAATGATCATCTGTTGCCAGTGGAATATTCTGTATGACCTGGGGGTTCAGGCCACAGTACACTTGTCAAGAGCCACAGACTAAAACACCAAGGGTGGTGACCCCCAGTGTAAAACTATAGATTTTAACTAATAAAATACATGAATATCATCTCATCAGTTGCAACAAATGTGCTACAGCAATGCACAGTATTGTTGGCAGGAGAAAGAAACTGGGGGCCAAGGTGAGCCTGCACTTCCACTCAGTTCTTCTATAAACCTAAAACTGTTTCTTTTTAGTAAAACCTATTGATTGAAAACACAGAAGAGGAGGCTGAGGAGATGGCTCAATGGTCAAAGCGCTTGCTGTGCAAGCCGAGGACCTGAGTTTGAACCCCCAGAAACCCATGCAGATACCACATGGGTGTGGCAGCCCACTTGTAATTCCAGGCTCAGAAGGTGGAGATTGGATCCCCAGAGCAAGCTAGCCAGAAAGACAGTCATATCTAAGAGCTATGGGTGGAATGACAGACACTGCTTCAATCAAGGTGGGAGAGTGAGGGAGGGTGATCCTGACACCAACCGCAGGTCACATGTGCACACACACACACACACACACACACACACACACACAATGGAAGTAAAGAAAAAAACATAAAGAAAGCTGAAAGGACATAAGACCAGATAAGACTGGTCAAAAGCCTATGAGAGGAGGCGAGACCAACAGAGAAGACAGAAAGGAGAAGACAGGATGGGGGAGGGGGGAGAGGAGGAGGGGGGGAGGGAGAAGAAGGGTTATTTGCATATGACAAACTCCCTCCCCTGTAAGAGCTGTCACCAGCTAACAGAGATCTACATGTATGTGATCCATATACATGTGATCCATACAAAGAGGTGGAATAAGCGCAAATGATGACGCAGGCTGATCCTAACATGAGACACAGGCAATTCTTTCCAAGGCTATCCATTGTGACTTACATCAGACTGAAGGCTTTCTTTCCCTCAGCACTCTCCAAACACTGTTTTCCTTATCTGGTTGCTTGAGGTTGATGTTTTGTTTTGGTTTTGTTAAAACCTGCCTATGGCTTTTCTCCGTCTCTCATCTAATTCATGATAGATAAGTAGATAGGTAGGTAGGTAGATAGATAGATAGATAGATAGATAGATAGATAGATAGATAGATGATAGATAGATAGATGATAGATAGATTAGATAGATAGATAGATGATAGATAGACGATAGAGAGATAGATAGATGATAGATGATTAGATGATAGATAGATAGATAGATAGATGATAGATGATAGGTAGATGATATAGATTATAGATAGATAAAAGATTATAGATGATATATAGAGATAGATGATAGATAGATAGATTATTGATAGATTATAGATAGATAGATAGATAGATGATAGTTAGATGATAGATATAGATACATACATACATACATACATACATACATAGATGATTGATAGATAGATAATGATAGATGATAGATGATAGATAGATAGATAGATAGTAGATAGATAATGAAAGATGATAGATAGACGATAGATAGATAGATTATTGATAGATAGATTATAGATAGATAGATAGATAGATAGATAGATAGATAGATAGATAGATAGATAGATAGATAGATAGATAGATAGATAGATAGATAGATAGATAGATAGATAGATAGATAGATAGATAGATAGATAGATAGATGATAGTTAGATGATAGATATAGATACATACATACATACATAGATGATTGATAGATAATGATAGATGATAGATGATAGATAGATAGATAGATAATGATAGATGATAGATAGATGATAGATAGATAATATACATTATAAAATGGAGATAGATAGTTCACAAAAACATATAAAACATACATCATGGCAGGGTAGTGGGGCACTGACATATTAGAGCCTTAAATTATGTGTGAATAGGCAGGGTTTTACTTAATAATATGCTGATTAATTGAAATGTATAACTCCTAGGGTTGGAGAGAAGGCTCAGGAGTTAGGAGCACTGCCTGCTCTTACAGAAGACCTAGTTCCAGGGGAACCTGACACCCTCTTATGGCCTCCTCAAGCATTGCATGACATGGATGCACTTACATAAATGCAGTCAGTACACACGCAAACATAAAATAAAAATAACAAAATAAAATATATGACTCCTATACCAATGTCTAAAGTTTTTTAAAGAGGTACAAATAATAAGTTAATTGAAATGATTAAAAACCAGAATCATTAAAATGCTCAATTAGAAGCTGGGCACTGTAGTGCACAATTTTTTAATCATTTTTTTAATTTTTAATAACTAACAGAAAAATTCATTCCAAAGCAATTGACATTGAGACGTTTTCACATGCATTTCTAATCTCTATATACATGACTATCACTGGTCACAGTCGCCCACCTTCTGAGCTCCTCGGCATCTGAGCATGATTACAAACTCATCAGATAGACAGCCTTCCTCTCCCACTAGAGGCTCCCCTTTAAAAAAAGATCTCCATTTCATTTTAGAATATATTGTTCCTTAAGAAAGACTCATTGTTTTTTGCTACTAACACTGAGGTGTTGGTGCATAGATCTCTAATCTGTATGTATCTGATTATTACTAGTCATAATCGGTTGCACTTGGATCCTTGGCACCTGTGTATATCTATAAAATCATCGGGTAGATTTCAATGGTATTGTTTATCACCTCTACTAATTAGCATGACATAAGTTTCCATGCTTCCTCCTCAAATATAATACATTTTTAAAAATTTGTTGATTTGTGTGTGTGTGTGTGTGTGTGTGTGTGTATAACA
>NW_008350120.1:119580-120828 GCF_000622305.1 Nannospalax galili
CTCTTATGAAATTATATTGGCCCCTTTAATCTTTGGTTATATTTTCCTTTTGGGTGTTTAAGGCTGTACAGTTGGTCCAAGTAAACCAATTTATTTTTACTCTTAAGGTCATTTGAGGATCTGTTCCTCAGGGGTCACATGGGCTTGGGAAGAGACCCTGGCTCCGGACTTTCTTTTACCAGTTCTGCCTGTGTGAAGATAAGTCAAAGGTCATGCTTGACCATGGCTGGCTTCACTTGGAAGCATGGAAGAAGTGGTTCCTCTGTGTTGATCCTCCTCTTTGTAGACTGGACACTGGTTCAAGTCCATCTGGTGGAGTCTCCTTGGCCTCCTTGATCAAGAGGACTGGTGACCAACCACAATTACAGGACATTTTGAGAGATGCTCATAGTTCCCGGGAACTACTCGACTTAGGAGGGCAAAGAACAAAAACTGTCCTTTGTGTCGTTCTGACCAAATTAGTATATGTCTCAAAGTATGTCTGTTAAACATCCAAGAAGGTTAGTTCTACCAGATGGGTACTTATAATTACTGTGTCATATAGATAAATCTTAGGCAAAGACCAATTGTTCTCAGATAAAGCTTACCTAGACATACATTTCAGTAGGTTGTAGGAGTAATATGGTTCCCTCTGGCTTTCAAAACTAGCTAGGCATTGTTTATCTCTCACATTGTCTACCCCTCCATCATAGTTTTCCCATTTAAGGTGCCTCCATTTCCCCCCTTTCTCCCTTAATGATACCCTTCTCCTACAGTCCTCCCTGTCGAGCTCCTTCTTTCCCCTTATCCCCTAGGTTCCTAGTATACACTTCCCTCCCCCCTCCCTTAAACTAACCCAATTTTTATCCATATATCCCTTATTAAGGCCTGTTTCCTACTGTTCTTCTCTTTCAGGTTCTTTCTTTTCCTTTACCTCCCTGTTTCCTTTCCATTATCCTGGTTCCTCTAGTTATGTCTGGATACATACTCACTTATCAGGGTTTGGTTCTAGAATCCACATATGAGGGAGAACATATGTCAATTTTTTTTCTGAGTCTGTGTTACTTCACTTAGTATAACAGCTTCTAGTTCCATCCATTTACCTGCAAATTTCATCATTTCATCTTTCTTTACTGCTGAGTAAAACTCCATCGTATAAATGAACCACATTTTCAATATCGACTCGTCAGTTGAGGGACACTTAGGTTGCTTCCATTCCTTGGCTATTGTGAAAAGAGCAGCAACAAACATGGATGTGCAAGTGTCTCT
>NW_008350120.1:121178-122695 GCF_000622305.1 Nannospalax galili
TGGGTTGCTTCTTGTCTTGGTTCTCTGTTTTTTGAGTTCATTATGAACTCTGGTTATTAAACCACTGTCGAATGTCGCTGGTGAAGATTTTCTCCTATTCTGTGGGTTTTCTGTTTGCTTCCTTGGTTGTCTCCTTTGATGTACAGAAGCTTTTTAGTTTAATGAGGTCCCATTTGTTAATTCTTGGCCTTGTTTCCTGAGCAATTGATGTCTGGTTTAGAAAATCCTTTCCTCGCCTATATCTTGTAGGTTTTCCCCAATGTTTTCTTCTAACAGTTTCAGAGGTTCAGACTTTACATTGAGGTCTTTGAGCCATTTGGAATTGACTTTTGTGCAAGGTGAAAGAAAGGGGTTCAGTTTCATTCTTCTACAAGTGGAGACCCAGTTTTGCCAGCACCTTTTGCTAAACATGCTGTCTTTCCTCTAGTTAATGTTCTTGGCCCCTTTGTCAAATATCAGGTGGCTGAAATTGTATTTACTCATATTTGGGTCTTCAATTTTGTTCCATCGATCTATGGATCTATCTTTGTGCCAGTACCATGTTGTTTTTATGACTATAGCTCTGTAATACAGGTTAAAATCTGGTATAGTAATCTCCCCAGCATTGCTCTTAGTGCTCAGGTTTGCTTTGGCTACCCGAGGTCTTTTGTGCTTCCCTATGAATCTTAGGATGGTTTTTTTCCAATTCTGTGAAAAATTTCATGGGTATTTTGATTGGCATTGCATTGAATCTATAAATGACTTTTGGTATCACCCTAACACTAACCCTAACCCTAACCCTAACGCAAATGCAAACCCTAACCCTAACCCTAACCCTAACCATATCCCTCACTCTAACACTAACACTAAAACTAACCCTAACCCTCACACTAAAGCTAACCCTAACTCTCCAATCCCTAACCCTACACTAACCCTCACCCTAACTCTACCTACACCCTCACCGTAACCCTACCCCTAACTCTCACCCTCGCCTAATCCAAACCCTAAACCTAACCCTAATCCAGAACCTAACCCTAACCCTAATCCTAAAAGTAACCTTAAACCTATCCCTAACTCTAACGTTTGTTGTATATAACTTTAATTATGCTGAGGTATCTTCCCTCCAGTCCAATTCCCTCTAGGACTTTGAACACAAATGCATGTTGAATTTTGTCAAAGGCCTTCTCTGCATCTATTGAGATTACCATGTGGTTCTTATCTTTGAGCCCATTTATATGGTTTATGATGTTTATTATGACATGTATATTGAACCATCCTTACATCTCTGGGATAAAGCTGACTTGATCATGGTGGATGATCTTTTTGATGTGTGTCTATATGCGCTTCGTAAGTATCTTGTTGAGAATTTTTGCATCTATGTTCATTAAGGATATGGGTCGTTATATATGGCTTTAATACGCTGAGGTATGTTCCCTCCAGTCCAATTCTTTCTAGGACTTTAAACATAAATGCATGTTGAATTTTGTCAAAGGCCTTCTCTGCATCTATTGAGATGACCATGTGGTTCTTGTCGTTGA
>NW_008350120.1:122999-130409 GCF_000622305.1 Nannospalax galili
GTTGTGATGTTTCCCCTTTCATCTCTGATTTTGTTGATTTAGAGGTGCTCTTTCTTTCTTTTGGTTAACTGGGCTAGCTGTCTGTCAGTCTTTTTTATCTTTTCAAAGAACCAGTTCTTGGATTTGTTGAATCTTTGTATTGTTTTCTTTGTTTCGATTTCCTTAATTTCTGCCCTGATTTTTGTTATTTCTTCTTGCCTGCTGGGTTTGAAAGATGAGTATTGAATCCTGTCATTTTTATTTCTATTTACATTCATGATATAGCTGTACTTTTCCACAGTTATATCTTCATTGAATTTCTTTCTACAACTCTTTGGGTATAGTCATTCCTTTCTTCAGCTCTTTGTATTGCTCCCAGAACTCTCTGAAGGGCTGGTTTTGTGGACAAGAATTCCTTCAGCCTATTTATGTCATGGAAGATTTTTCTTTACCCTTCGACTATAGCAGACATTTTGGCTGGGTATAGTAATCTAGGTTGGCATCTGTGGTCAATTAAAACCGGTAATGCTTTGATCCCGGCTCTTCTGGCTTTCATAGTTTAAGGTGAAAAGTCAGCTGTAATCCTAATGGGTTTTCCTTTATATGTGACTTGTTGTTTTTCTTTTGCAGCTTTCAGTATTATCTCTTTGTTCTGTGCGTTTAGTGTTTTTACTATGATGTGCCATGGAGAGTTTCTTTTCTGGTCCTGTCTGTTTGGTGTTCTATATGCTTCTTATAATTATTTGGCATGTCTTTCTTCCACTGTTCTGTTGAAGATCTGGTCCATGTCATTATCTTGGTATTCTTCTCCTTCCTGTATTCCTATGATTTGTAAGTTTGGTCTTTTTATGGTGTCACATAATTCCTGCATATTCCATTCTTGTGATCTTCCTTCAGTTCTTTAAGTTCTTTGTGTGTTCTTTAAATTCACTGAATTCTTTTATCATGTTTATAATGGTTCTTTTGAGTTCCATGTCCTGCATTATCTCTAGGGGGTTCTAATTGTACTCCTCTAAGGGACTATTGGTATTTGGTGGTGATATGCTATTTTGGTTTTTCGTGTTATTATTTTTTCTCTGTGATTTTTGACATGTGAATTTCTTTTGAAGTTTCTGATTTCTTGTGTGAGACTCAAGCCTTCAAGTTTAGGTCTGCTTCTTTTTGTGAAATTTATGTCTTTGTGGTTTACTTTTGGGGCTTGAAACCTGGTTCCTCTAAGCTTCAGATTCTCTCTTTTGATTTTATATTGGAGTGGCCAGATTGCTTTTATCTTCAGGAGTTCCCACAGAGGCCCAAGTCAGATGAAGATCAGATGCTCTCAGGCTTTCTCCTAAGGTCTGGATCCCTCCAGGATAGATTTTGGCCTCAGGAATTTTGGGGTTGGACTGGCCTGGGAGCCAGGCCCAGGAAAGATGCTGGTCTAAGGCAGCTGGTGGCCATGGCACCCAGAGATGCAAAGGCAGATGGGGCCTGAAGAGGCCCCAAGGCCTCCTGTGGACTGCACTGAGGAGCTAGGTTTGTCTGGATCCAAAGGATCAGGAAGAGAAAAGGTCAGTCCCTGTGTCCAAGAAAGAGCCTGGTGAGTCATGCAGGCCCAGGGAAGTAGAGGGAGGTGAGGGTGGGGCCAGGCCCAGAGCACCCCTGGGACGGGAGGGAACTGTGTTGGTCTGGATGCAAAGGATCAGGCAGCAGTGGTGGTTTCCCAGGTGTCTGGGGCGCCAGGACAAGGAATGGGACATAACCCAGGCTAGGAGGAGAGATTGGGGGAGGAGATGGAAGGGTGAATGAGGCTGGGGGAGTCAAGGCACAGAGGGGGTGATCAACTTACCCCAGAGAGAGAGGTCTGTGGGTAGCTGTGGTGCACACTTTTAATGCCAGCACTCAGGAGGTAAAGGTAGGCATATCTCTGTGAATTTGAGGTCAGTCTAGGTTATATAGTGAGTTCCAAACCAGCTAATGCTTCACAGTGAGACCTTGTCTCAGTAGAAAGGGTAATTAATGTCAAATAAGCATAAATAAAAATAAAAAACTAGAAAGATGAAATAATACAGTTATAAAGATTTTAATTCAACAATAGCAATAACTACATTAAATCTGAGTGGTTAACATGTTTAAAAGCCAGAGTTAGATAGGATTAGAAAACAAAACCTTTTTACATTATGCCTTTAAAGCCCATTCCAAAAATAAAGACATAAATAGGTTAAAATAAGAGAATGATAAAAATGTATATGTTAACCTTCAGAAGAAAACTATAGTAATATTACAAACATAAAATTCAGAGCAAAGAATATTATCAAGAATCCACAGAAAAACTACATCGTGATAAATAAAGATGCTGATCCCCAAAGGTGAGGCAACAATTTCAAATTTCTCAAAACACGTGATGAAAAATGGAAAGAAGTAAGAGCCACATAAAGGGAAATCTACAAATAGAGGCAGGGATTTCAACACTTTCACTAGTAGGTAAGTGAGGAAGCAGGAAATCATTAAGCATGCAGATGACTTGAATCCCATTGAGCAACGTGACTTCACGGTGTTATGGGATCCTCCAGCACCATCAGCAGAATACACATTCCTCTCATTCTGAATTCACCAAAACAGACCATATTCTGGGCAGTAAAGCAAACCTTAACAAATCTGAAAGAATAGAAATTGTACAGCATATGTTTGCAGACTCCAGTGGTAGGTAGTGGCCTCTTTACAGAGATCCCCAGGCCACTAGGGTATGCCCCTGAAGGGAACTCTGGGTCCCACTCCTTCTCTTCTCTGTTTTTTTGTCTTGTTTATGCTGTGAACAGACTCTCTGGAACATGTTCCTGCCATGATGCCCTGTCTCATAACGAATCCAAAAGCAATGACCACAGATTAAAACGTTTCAGTCTGTAAGTCAGAAAAACATTTTCTCTTTTTAAGTCGATCATTTCAGGCATTTTGTTTCAGTAATGGAAAGCTGACTAGCACCAAGGAGAAAGTAAGCAGGATTATCATATGCTGATGGGAATATAAAATTGGATAGACATTTTTACAAAGTAGGTTTGTTGTTTCTAATAAAGCCAAGCATGTTATTTACCATGTGACCCAACAGTCCCATTTTAAGAAAATGACCCAAGTTAATTTAAACCTTATGCTGACAGAAAAACCTCTATATGGATGTTTATTGCAGTTTCATAACCCAAAACTACAAACTATTCAGATGTCTTTCAACAGGTAAAAGGATGAATAAGCTGATATTCATACAGCAGAATGCTACTCAGCACTAAAAGCTGTCAGTCTGTTGACGGACACAGATGAAACTTAAACTTGTTTTGCTCAGAGAAAGAAGACTTAAAATGCTATATATTGAATGATCCCATTTATGTGATTTTCTGGACAGACAATAAGCAAACAAAGACCTGAGAAGGGCTTACAAAGTGACACCCTGTCGGAGGCCATCCTCAGGAAAGGGCGGTTCAGCTGTTCCGAGTGGCACTGTGTTGTTATATGGGGGGGGGTTGTTTTGTTTTTCACAAATCATCTCCCTGTAGCCCCAGCTATCCTGGAACTCACTATGTAGACCAGGCTGGCCTTGAACTCACAGAGATCCGCCTGTCTCTGCCTCCCGAGTGCTGGGATTAAAGGCATGCGCCACCACCACCAGGCCTGGCTCTCTATCTGTGTTTTTATCAAACCCACAAACACCAGGAAGGGTAAATATGAGTGTATGCAAATTTCTAAAAGATCAACCTAGACACTGATTCTTTTCCACCTAAGATGGAAAACATTATGACAAATGGTTCTAACTCTTAACAAATAAATAACTATAGTGGAAAGGAAGAAGTTCGGTGAAGTAAATTTGCAAAGCAATTCTCTGACTGGAGATTATAAGGCTGAAGACAAAAAGACCTGTGCATCCAACACTAACCTCTAGTTGGTAAATTGGTTTTGTTATGACACTGTCTTATACAAATAAGCAGGCGTATTGCAGCTGATGGATTCTGGTCTCTACCTGCCTGAGAAAGAAGTCAAAAGGCTAATGCAGAATAAATCCTGGTGTCGGACTAGAGTCGTATATGTCAATATTTTTTTTCAAGATTAGCTTCTTTTTATAGAGAAATAAATATAGATATATTTTGGTTGTCCAATGACTGGACTGTGGGATACCTAGCACATGAGTTACTTTTCTGTTGCTGTGATAAAATATCATAAGCAAAGCAATTTATGAAAGAAAGAGTTTATTTCGTCTTACAGTTCCAGAGGGGGAGTCCTCAAAGCCCAGGGAGGCGTGGCTGCAGGAGGTCAGATCAGGAAGCTGGCAGCTTACATCTGCAACAGTGCACATAGGCAGAGAAGGCAAACTGAGGGTGGGGAGGGCCAACCAGCACAGTGGGACCAGGTGGAACAGAAACAGAAGCAAGCACCTCGCATGAATCTATGCTGGGTCCTTCTTCAGCGGGGCTGAGTTTTGCTGCTGCTGTGACCCATGGATACCAGACACCAGGTTCCTCAGCCTCTGAACACGGACATGCAGTGGCACCTCTCAGGAAGGCGTCAGGCGTTCCAGTTTCCTCCACTCTGTAGCCCGAGTGCAGCCACTGTGGGACTGACTTCTCACCCTCTGGTGAACCCTAACACGGTGCTTGTATGTGTGGATCAGCTGTATATACATACACCCACACACTCCAAGCAGACATGCCATGCAGTGAACACTGCGCTTAGATCGTGGTTTCTAAACTTCCCGATAGAAGGAAACAAGACTCCTTAGAGAACCAAAGAAGTGGATGATTCCAAGTGCAGCCACTGTGGGACTGACTACTCACCCTCTGGTGAACCCTAACACGGTGCTTGTATGTGTGGGTCAGCTGTGTATACATACACCCACACACTCCAAGCAGACATGCCATGCAGTGAACACTGCACTTAGATCGTGGTTTCTAAACTCCCCGATAGAAGGAAACAAGACTCCTTAGAGAACCAAAGAAGTGGATGATTCCAGGGTTAGAACAGGGCAAATAGATACAGGATGACCCTGGAGTAGCTTCTAGGGCAAAAGGTAAGGAAGGAAAAACAAATCAACAGATTTAAAAACAATGGGGCGTGTCAAAAGAACACGTCGAGGTAGTCAAACCTTTACCTCCGTCTTCTTATGTTTGGTTTTTTGTTTTTTTTCCCAAGGTGGGCCTAGGAACTAATTTAACATAGAAACATTAGGAGAGGAAAAGATACAACTATATTTAATGCAAGTTTTGCATGGAGGAACCTATGCAAAGGATTAAAGACCTAAGAAAGCAACACTCACATGACTTGGACCAAAAGTAGTGAATTATAGAAATGTGACGTAACAAGTAGAGGGTCTTCAACAAGCGTAGAGAATTGGGGGGAGACATGGCTAGGAACACAGGGTTTGCACAGCTTTCCCTCAGGTTCATCTCCCTTCACAAGACTGTCACTGTCCTTTCGATAGATAAAATTGGCCCTCTTGTACCTTCTGTCTTAAGCTTCTTCATTTCAAAATAATTCTCATGCCAAAGTGGCATATTTGGTGTGGTACTTCTGAAAGAGCTCCCAGGGTCTGAAGACAAAAGATTTTGTAGGCGTATCCCAGTTAGTAAACACAGCAGTAATAACAAAATTAGAGTAGCGTCATTTTGAAACTCCTGAGAAACTGAAAGATCTAGGCAGTGATTGTCAGTTATTTCTAAATATCAATAACTATGAGGTAGAATAGGGCAAGGTAGGAAAGAGAGATCAAAGACTCCTCTATAGACACCGAAGTTAGCACAACTTCCCTACAATGTCCACAACTCCAGCCGCTCTGGGGAGTCTCAAAGTAAGCCATTCCAAGGACACCATCAAAAACATATAACCATCATTCCTAGGTAAGGAGTCAGTAATGACTAGCAAATCTCCATTTACATAGTTGAATACATTTTTTAAATAACATATTAAAATATTTAACTTCTCAAGCAGTGAAAACAAAAACAAGAAAAATAGCCACAGTAAGAACAAGACTATGACCTCAAGAAAAAGACACATCCAAGAATCTCAGCTGATGGAATGCTTCAAAAACAAAGGGTTCCAGAAGCTTCTTAAGAAAGGAGCTGAATGAAAGGCCTGGGGAATTACGTCTTCTCATTCTTCCAACTCAGAGAAGACAGTAGCCATATGAAGAGTTTCCTGGGGACAGAGAAAATGAGTTCACCTACCTATTGTGAAGCAAAGGATGAGACGTGTACAAACTACAAGAATGACTTGGCATGTGGTTCTTCTCCAAGGCAGCCTGTCAATCAATGGTCAAACACAAAAAACATGAAGACCAATGCTCAGAGAGAAGGGCCAATGACCAGCCACCTGAGTTGCTCTCTACAAGCCTGGCTCATACTGAGGTGTGCAGAAAAGAGTCACAGCATGCCTGACCACCATCTTTCAAAAGGCCTGCTTGCCTTGTAATCCCAGCTACTCAGAAGACTGGGGTGGGAGAACTGTAAATTCAAGGTCAGCTTAAGCAATATAGCAAGATCTGATTACCCTTTGCCTGGCCTCTGAGAGCTTGGTTTTTGGAACAGTTCCCGTCACCCTAACTGAAGAGAGTGACTCGTGCTACCTAAGCTGTTTAGGCAAACTATGCAGCTTATGCTCAGCACCTACTTTCCTTCTGGGAATCTAGAATTTTGGTACTTGCCAAGAAAGGGTGTCTCTTTGGCCAGTTCACAATAAAGAGCCTGAAGTGAAAGAAAAAAAAAAAAGGAAACTTTCGAGAAACCGAAAGATCTAGGCAGTGATTGTCAATGATTTCTAAATATCCATAAAAGAGGAAAGCAGACACGTATCTCCAGAAGAAAGGGCACACACCACTTACAGGTGTGATGTAGAAACTTTATGTGGACCTGTATTTGCATAAATAAGATGTAAATAAACTGGGGAACTGTGAACCTGATGCTTGACCACAGTTAAGTATGTGGTAGTCAGTGTCCTGAATCTGATGCATCCATCACGAGATGTCAACAATCATGTATAAGCTTCTCATGTCATCTAAGCCTCTAATCCTTCTGATAATTTGAAGGCAACTTTAGATGCCAGATCATTTCATCTATAAAAAAGAACTCAGTAGCTGGACATAGTAGCACACACCTTTAATCCCAGCGTGTACTTGGGAGGCAAAAGCAGGTGGATCTCTGTAAGTTCAAGGCCAGCCTGGTCTATATAGCCAATTCCAGGCCAGCTGGGGCTACAGGGAGACCCTCTCTCAAAAAAAAAAGCCTCAGCAAATACTTTGCATTGGCTGTTTTACTTCTCACTATGCCAAACATCTGGCAAAAGGCAAAAGGCAGGATGAATAAAAACATGCTTCCACTTAAAAAGTGTTCTAAACACATCCAGGGAAGTTTGTCAAAACTCACAATATTTCAGATTTTCCAAATGTTTTATATACATTGGATTAAACAGAAAACAGAA
>NW_008350120.1:130576-131606 GCF_000622305.1 Nannospalax galili
ACCTTCTTAAAATTAACAATCGATCACCTGTTGTTTAGGTCATTTATCTTTTAAAAGTACAAAGAACTGTGTGGTAATACCATAGCAAAATTGTTCCCATTCCTGTTGATTTATTTATGTAGAAAAAATTTCTCAGTGCCATCATTGATTAAAACAAAGAAGTAGGCACAACATCAACCCTGGGGCAGTACATCATTCTAGAAGAGTATGACATCACACACACACACACACACACACACACAGAGGCACACACACCTATAGTAAATTTTAAGAAGGTCCAGTTTTGAGAGGTATATTTCCAAAACTTAAAAGTCACTGACAGATTGTTTTACAGAGTTCATATATTTTTGTCACTTTGATCAGTCAGGTACTAATATTTTATTAATAACTCAATAATGTGGACAATTTCACATTTAAAATTTTTGGTCACATGGGTCTAAAGAGATGGCTCTGAGGGTAAGAGCACTGGCTGCTCTTGCAGCAGGCCTGTGTTCAGTTCCCAGCACCCACATGGCAGTTGACAACCATCCTTAACTCCAGTTCCAGGGGATCTGATACCCTCTTCTGCAGGCATTGCACAACACAGGAGCACTTACATACATGCAGGCAAAACACTCATACACATAAAATAAAAATAAGTAAAATATTTAAGCAACGTTGTCAGCATGTACAAGACCCATGTAAACTCAAGCAGATGAAAACTCAGCAGAGAACTGTGGAAACGGACAGCAGGCCCCAGACATAGTTGATGAAATATTGGCAACTGATTATTGCTGGGTGAGAGAGAGCTGATCTTCCTGAAGCAAGGGACTCTGGATAGGCTGACTAGACCTCAGTGGATTAACTTGCACTGACGGACATCTGGGGACACTAACTTGACACAATAGGTCTTAGCACAAAGGACAGACTGTGTGAATTCCAGTGTATGGGGGTGACAGGGGTGATTAAGATTGAGATGTTCTGTATGAAATACACACAATTTAACTTTTTTCAAATTTTGGTCGCAGACATTTTTCAATGTTAATATATA
>NW_008350120.1:131827-132493 GCF_000622305.1 Nannospalax galili
TCTTGTTTTCAACAAAAAGAAAGGCAAATGTATCCATTAATGGGCCATTAAAAATTAACAATCGATCACCTGTTGTTTAGGTCATTTATCTTTTTAAAAGTACAAAGAACTGTGTGGTAATACCATAGCAAAATTGTTCCCATTCCTGTTGATTTATTTATATAGAAAAAATTTCTCAGTGCCATCATTGATTAAAACAAAGTAGGCACAACATCAACCCTGGGGCAGTACGTCATTCTAGAAGAGTATGACATCACACACACACACACACACAGAGGCACACACACCTATAGTAAATTTTAAGAAGGTCCAGTTTTGAGAGGTATATTTCCAAAACTTAAAAGTCACTGACAGATTGTTTTACAGAGTTCATATATTTTCGTCACTTTGATCAGTCGGGTACTAATATTTTATTAATAACTCAATAATGTGGACAATTTCACACTTAAAATTTTTGGTCACATGGGTCTAAAGAGATGACTCTGAGGGTAAGAGCACTGACTGCTCTTGCAGCAGGCCTGTGTTCAGTTCCCAGCACCCACATGGCAGTTAACAACCATCCATAACTCCAGTTCCAGGGGATCTGATACCCTCTTCTGCAGGCATTGCACAACACAGGAGCACTTACATACATGCAGGCAAAACACTCATACACATAAAATAAAA
>NW_008350120.1:132713-136150 GCF_000622305.1 Nannospalax galili
GTGTTGTGCAGTGCCCAAGGATGTCAGAAGAGGGCATTGGATCCCCTGGAACTGGAGTCACAGGCAGCTGTTATCTGCCATGTGGGTGCTGAGAATGAACCCCAGATCCTCTGCAAGCAGCCAGTGCTCTTAACCACTGAGCCATCTCTCCAGCCTGCTCATGTATTTTTTAAATAGCTGGCAGCCAGTTTTCAATTCCTATGCATTTGGCTCACAGTTATAAGAAAAAAATCCAAAATCTGTGTAGACTGTTCTCAGACGAACAATAGAGGGCCAGTCTCGGCTTCTAAAAGCAATCAAGTAAGCAAAATTATATTGACAGTTTCTAATTTTTAGAAGGTTGTGACATCTATTGCTGGCACAAATGAGTGGTGGGTGGGTGAGAAGGAGGAAAGCAGGTGGGGCTGTTGAAACACCAGTCACTGCAGGCTGTGGGGAGGGCTTGCCAATCAAATTCATCTCCTGTAAATAGTTGTGCCTTTCAATGCAACAGCAATGCTATTGCAGGGTCTGTCCATAGCAGTGACCACTGCGGTCAGCCCAGACTCAAGCTGTAGCATTGTTTCTACAGGCCAAAACACAGGAAGGAAAGCAACAGTTCATCACTGAGGGTGTCACAGGAGGAACTCCAGGACCCTCACATCGCAGCCACTGGGAAGACACATTCAGCAGACTTCTTTTTTGTTCTGGTTTTGTTATCATTGCTGTTTTTAAGTCAGCATCTTACCCTGCGGCCCAAGCTGACCTTGACACTCCTGTTCCTCCTGTCTCAATCTCTCCAGTGCTGGGATTACAGGCATGAGCCTCCTTGCCCAGCCTATGAACTCTTGTTATTGGCTACATGACTGACTGAGATGGGTCATCAATGAGGATGCAGTGGGTCAGGTTGCAATATAAAACGATATGGCCACCTTGGAAAACAGTCAGTTTGTTCACTCATTCCCAAAACAAAGGAAGTGCACGTCCCTGAGACATCTGTACTTGGCCGGGTGTGATGGTGCACTAACGTAGTTGCTGTACTGTGGAGGTTAAGGCAGAACGATTGCTTAAGTCCACGAGCTCAAGATCAACCTGAGCAACAAAGTAAGACCCCATCTTAAAAAAAATGTGTCGGGGTTGGAGAGACGACTCAGTGGTTAAGAACAGTGGCTGCTCCGAAGGAGGACCCAGGCTTTTCTGCTCGTTCCGATTCCCGGCAGTGGATGTCCCCCTCTGACTGCTATGCCTCTCTCAGCAGCAGGTGGCAGACTAGTGCTACGCGAGGTGCCCACTCATCTCGGCCTTGGAACCGGCTTTTCCAGATGTTCACAGATCGTCTGTACTTGGCTCCATAATGCAGATTTCTTCTTCCTTCCTGTAAGCACTTTCCATCAAACTAAGTCCACTTTACTTCAAGAGCAAAGAGATGATTTTTTTTAAGTGCGTCTCATATGTCCCCTGGGCTGGTCATGAACTACATAGTTCATAGCTGAGGCTGGTGCTGAATTCCTAGTACTCCTGCCTCCACCTCCCAAGTGCTAGGATTATCGCCATGATCCACCACATGTGGTTTATGCAGTGCTGGGGACTGAACACGCACTCTCAGCAAGCGCTCTTCGAACTGCATACATGAGCTGCAACCATTACAGCTCTGAGATTTCTTTTAAGTTAGTTGAATTAATCATTTATTTGTGATACCCTGCGATTTTTTACTATGTCTTTCCTATGTTTATAAGAAATTAATTTGTCATTTTCGCTCATTTATTTTCTTCTGAACTGTTTGCTCGGTGGCACAGATTTTAAACAAGGTGCGCCAACCTTGACCTCCTGGTAACTGCGTGACTTTAAGGTTTTTCAGCAGCACGTAAATTATGTCAGGAATTGCTATTCTTTCCCCATCCGGCCTCCCGCCACAGCTTTTTAAGAAACACACGCTATACACATTGCTCTGTGCTAAACTTTCAGTTCTGAACAACAAGATAAGCGCAGAAAAGCCTCTTGACTCTCTGTGACAGCTGCAGAGTGTGAACAGGATCAGACTTCATTCTGCTTCTCTAGAGTCACCACTTAGGTAGATTTCTGGGCCTCGCTAGTATCCCACCCCGATTTTGTCTATGGAATGGATTCTCTAGAGCCAGAATGTACAAAATATACATTTATGAACACATTTGCAAAGCTGGAGTTTATGCATAGCGTTTTAAGGAATACAACCTTGTTCAACAGGGACTGAGCCCAGGCTTCTGAATTCCTCTCCCTTGCCGGTCCCCAGGTGTGTGGTATCTCTTCATGGTCCAGATTTACAGCACCCTATTCAGAAGGCTTTGAGTGCTGAGGAACAGAAAAATATTTGGGGGGAACCAAATTAGATGCCAGTTACTGCATCCTGAGGTCTCTGCCGGCTAATCAGGGCTCCTTCATCGGCAGGCAGCTTAAGCAAAAGGTGCTCACATACTAAACTGCAGAGTTGCTCTGACTTCAAGCAACAATGAGCTCAGGGTTCAGACAACATCATCAGGAGAAACTGTTTCCACCTCAGGAGTCTGCCTTCAGCCAGTTGTTTCGGCAGGCAGCTTAAGCAAAAGGTGCTCACGTACTAAACTACAGAGTTGCTCTGACTTCAAGCAACAATGAGCTCAGGGTTCAGACAGCATCATCAGGAGAAACTGTTTCCACCTCAGGAGTCTGCCTTCAGCCAGTTGTCTTCATTCCCAAGCTCCTAGATGATCTTCGGCAGCTTCCGGTGAAGGTCTAACAGCTGTAACAGGCCCAGCTTCACAGCCTTCGAGCTTGAAGTTAACAGGCAGAGCCCAATCTGGTAGTTGGACCCAGAAGCCCTACACTTGGTCTGATGTGACTGACTTGGGCTTGAGACACCACACCTGGGAACATGATCTGTGGTTTCAGGTAAGCTTGGGTCACATGCTTGATTTCCGGATCTAGAAACAAAGTCCCACCATGAACATAGAGACTTCACAGAAAGGAAAGTGTGAATCCTCAAACAGACTCTGGAACTGTTACCAGAAAATGGGAGCCTGCTGGGGCCATCTGCTTTGAGATGGTATACTACTACTAGCATGATTCTACACGCTACTAGCACAAGGGCTCCCACACTTCCCCCATGATGAGTTTTGAGCAAGATGGTGGGAGAACTTGAGAAAACCCCAAGATGTTTCTGCTTCCTGTTGAGAATGTTCTAATACAGGCCATAAAACACTGCCAAATTCCATTACCACCCAAATACATCGTGTTGGTCATAATAAAAACTGTTAAATGTGAATGGTCCAAACTCCACACAACTGGAAAAAAATAATTCACAGAATCTGTTGATTCATCCAACAAATATTTAGAAACTGCCTCCCTCCCAGCTTCCTCTCAAATCAGCACTATTGTGTACACACGGCAGAAAGGCCTGTTTGCTATTGCAATTCATTGCTGACTTCAAACAGATTGGTAAAGTA
>NW_008350120.1:136877-138228 GCF_000622305.1 Nannospalax galili
ACCAGAAGGGCAAGTAGTGGGGAATGGCTGGGGGTGCCGACAACACAGCAGACAGTAGCAGGGATATCAGAGTATAAGGGCTGTAGTGGGGGAGGGAGGCTATGGGAGGGTGCCATCTGGGAAGTGGGTGTAAAAATAAATAAATAATTTTTTTTCAAATCCTTCTTCTACAGTCTTCCATGTCCTGATAATTAACACTATTTTGATCCAAAAGCTTAGAAGTCACCCTTCTCATCCTTTCTTATTTATTATTTATTTTTTAATATTTTATTTATTATTTTTAATCTTTTATGTGTTTGAGTGTATTGTCTATAGTGTACCAATGTCGTACAGTGCTCACAGAGGTAAGAAGAGGGCCCTGGAGTCCCTGAGCTGGAGTTACAAATCGTTGTTAGCTGCCGTGTGGGATTTGAACCTGGGTCTTCTGCAAGAACAGCCAGTGTTCTTAACCACTGAGCCATCTCTCCAGCCCTATTATTTTTATTTTATGTGTATGAATGTATTACCTGTATGTAGGTCAGTGTACCTGTGTCAGGCAATGCCCTCAGAGGTCAGAAAAGGATGTCATGTCTCCTGAAGTTACAGTGACAAACTCTTGTGGCTGTGTTAGGTGCTGGGAATTGAACCCAGGTCCTCTGCAAGTGCAGCCAGTGCTCCTAACCGCTGAGCCATCTCTCCAGCCCGTCATCTTTTCCTATAACCTGCATCCATTCTGAATTATATTTTACCCTGACAGTCTAACTACTTCTGATCACTTCTACTTCATATCACTAGCTGCCACTTCTGCTGCCACTATTAAGGTCCGAAGTCCCATCCGTGTCTGATTGTATTATTATTAGAATCATTGTTCTTTGCCCTGTAGTTCCAGCTCAGTGCTTTTGAGCCACCCTTCTCACCTACCCCCAATTCCATAGCCTCCCACTTGACAAAGAATCTCAAAGGAACTGTAACGAGAGGCATCCCACTCTGCTTCTTGAAGATGAAAATGAAGCCAAGGCCTCATTCTCCTTAGATCCTTGGCTGATGAATGTTCTATTTGGCCATGTGTCCCTGGTCTCATTTCTGGACCATCTCCTTAACCCAAGATGCTTGAAAGAGGAGGACCTGGGAGCTCCCAGGTACCCTACCTCACACCCATTCACACCCACTGCTTTCTGCCTTACAGCTGCCCATGCATCACACTCACCTCTACCACTTCTGTCTGCATGCACATTCCTTTCAACCAAACCTATCAATAGACCACACACACACACACACACACACACACACACACACAAACCCCACACCCAGCCCTTGTTAATGTCACAAGAAAATGCCTTGGGCTGTGAAAGCGATTAGCAAATGAGCAATA
>NW_008350120.1:141724-142961 GCF_000622305.1 Nannospalax galili
CCATCTCATAAGAGAAATTTCTAAGTATAAGATGATAACATGCTCCTTGTTTCTCTTTTGATCCTTACATTGCCAATTTGTAAAAGAATCAGAGAATGACATATGTATAGATCTAGTGACTGCTATTTTCACATGACTGTCTTGTGATTTGTAGTGTTTTTAAATTTCATTTGTTATTATTGGGACTGGAGAAACTGCTCAGCAGTTAAGAGCACTGGCTGCTCTTGCAGAGGGTCCAGGTTCGGTTCCTAGCAACCACATGGCTGCTCACAACCATCTGTAACTCCAGGTTCAGAGGATCCCATACCCTCTTCTGTCCTCTATGGACAGTGCATGCATGTGGTATACTTATATACATGCCAAAAAATGATATCGCTAGAATAAAAATAATAAATCTATAAAAATTATTATTATTGTGGAAGAGGACGTGTACCATGGCTCACATATGGAATTCTTTGTGGAGTTGGTTCTTTTCTTTCACCTTTATTGGGTCCCAAGAATCAAACTCAGGTTGCCAAGCTTGTGTGGTGAGATCTTTACCCACTGAACCATCTCACCGGCCCCAGGAAGAACATTCTAAGGCAGAAGTCTATACTTGTGATGGCTTATAATTTTTTAAAATCATAAATTTGGAGGGGTAGTTATGATCTAAATACATTGTATTCACATATGAAGTTACTAAAGAATAAGTAAAATAACAACAAAACGAGAATTCCTAAAGAAAAGAGCAGAGATACCGCCAACAGATAGTCTAGTGTCTAATGACCTGATATCTCATCTAATATCTAATGTCTAATGATACAGCTCAAGTCCTTAGAAAAGCAAGAGCAACGCAGACATATTCATTCTCCTTTATGGTCAAATAAAACTCCATTGATGATGATGATGATGACGACATGGGGCTGAAGAGATGGCTCAGAGGTTAGGAAAGCACACTGCTCTTGCAGGGGCCTCACGTTCAGTTCCCAGTACCCACAAGGAGGTTCACAACCATCTGTAACTCCAGCTCCAGGGAATCTGGTACCTGCTTCTGTTTTCCACATGCATCAGGCATGTATGAGGTATACATATGTACAGGCAGGCAAAACACTCATGCACATAAAATAAAAATAAATCTTAAAATAAATACTACTACTACTACTACTACTACTACTACTACTACTACTCCACACACACACATATATAGTCTTCATTACCTTTATCCATTCATCTCTCATGGACACCTAGGGTGACTCCA
>NW_008350120.1:145894-146317 GCF_000622305.1 Nannospalax galili
ACACATGAACACATGGAGATTAAACAACAAACTCCTGAATGATGAATGGGTCAAAAGAGAAATTAAGAAAGAAAAGCATTCCTGGAACTAAATGAAAAGGACAATACAACACAACAAAACCTCTGGGACACACTGAAAGAGGGAAGTTTATAGCTCTAAGTGCCTACATGAAAAACTCAGAGAGAACACAAATAAAACTTAACGTTGCAACTCAAGACACATGAAAAGCAACAGCAAAGGAAACCCAAACCCAGCAGACAAGAAGAAATAACAAAAATCAGGGCTGAAATTAATGAAATTGAAACAAAGAAAACAATACAAAGAATCAACAAATCCAAGAGCTGGTTCTTTCAAAAGATAAATAAGATTGACAGACTGCTAGCCCAGTTAACCAAAAGAAAGAAAGAGCACCTCCAAATCAAC
>NW_008350120.1:148488-149395 GCF_000622305.1 Nannospalax galili
GTATGTATCCAGACATAACTACAGGAACCAGGATAATGGAAAGGAAACATGGAGGTAAAGGAAAAGAAAGAACATGAAAGGGAAGAACAGTAGGAAACAGGTCTTAATAAGGGAGATAGAGACAAAATTGGGTTAGTTTGGTGGTGGGGGGAAGGAAGGGTATACAAGGAACCTAGGGGATGGGGGAAAGAAGGAGCTCAAGAGAGGTAGGACCATAGGAGAAGGGTATTAAGGGAGAAAGGGGGGAAATGGGGGCACCTTAATTGGGGAAACCCCAATGGATGGGTGAGACAATGGGAAAGATAAATAATGCCTAGCTAGTTTTGAAAACCAGAGGGAACCATATTACTCCTACAACCTACTGACAAATTATACATACCAGATCAAGAAATATATGTCTAGGTAAGGTTTATCTGAGAACAATTGGTATTTGCCCAAGATTTATCTACATGACACACAGTAATTAAAAGTACCAGACTGGTGGAACTAACCTTCTTGGATGTTTAACAGCCATACTTTGAGGCCTAAACTAATTTGGTCAGAGGGACATAAAGGACAGTTTTTGCTCCTTGCCCTCCTAAGTCGACTTAGTTCCAGGGGACTATGAGCATCTCCCAAGTGTCCCGTAACTGTGGTGAGTCACCTGACCTCTTGATCAAGGAGGCCATGGAGACCCCATCAAATGGACTTGAACTAGTGTCCAGTCTACAAAGAGGAGGATCAACACAGAGGAAACATTTCCTCCATGCTTCCAAGTGAAGCCAGCCATGGTCAAAGAGGACCTTTGACTTATCTTCACATAGGTGGAACTGGTAAAAGAAAGGAGCCTGTGGTTCCTCCCAAGCCCATGTGGCCCCTGAGGAACAGATCCTCAAAAGATCTTAAGAGTAAAAATAAATTGGTTTAT
>NW_008350120.1:149537-149934 GCF_000622305.1 Nannospalax galili
GAGTTGTTGGCCAGGGTGGCCAAAGGGACTCCCAGATAGTAACCCAGCATAGAACTGGGAAAATGAACAGCAGACCCCAATCTTATCTAAAGGAATATTGACAACTGATTACTGCTAGATGAGGAACTGCTGACCTTCCTAAAACAAAGATCTACAGATAGGCTGACTAGATTCACCAGATGGACAAGTAGTGGGGAATGGCTGGGGGTGCCGACAACACAGCAGACAGTAGCAGGGATATCAGAGTAAAAGGGCTCTAGTGGGGGGAAGGGAGGCTATGGGAGGGCCATCTGGGTAGAATAAGATGGTTTGGTATGTTCTTTGAGATACACACACAAAAAAATATAAACAAATTTTTTAAAATGCATTATATTTGAGGAGGAAGCATGGAAATTTA
>NW_008350120.1:150138-188437 GCF_000622305.1 Nannospalax galili
AGTTGTATTTGAAAAAAAGCATAAAAATTTGCTTCATGTTAATTAGTAGAGGTGAAAAACATTATCATTGAAATCTACCTGATGATTTTACATCCATACTCAGGTACTAAGTAGCCGAGTATAATCGACTGTGACTAGTTATAATCAGATACATAGAGATTAAAGACACATGTGCAAACATGTGTTAGTAGCATTAAAAATTAAGGAACAATATATTCTAAAATGAAATGGAGATCTTTTTTGAAGGTTAAAAATTCATCAAATTTTATGTCTTACAGGGCTTATATGGAGTTCAATAATATATAACTGTAGTAATACAACTGTGAAGCTAGAAACTTACACCCACTTGTTAAAGAGATGTACTCTTGCTCTGGAGTGTCTTACCTGAACATGTTAAAGGTGTAGTGAAATGCTTCTAATCATGTAGTCATTAAAATTTTTTTTATTTTAATTAATTTTAAATAAGTAAAATATAAAGGTTGTACTTTAAAAAAGAAGAAAAATGATCTGAATTTTAAGAAGGATGTCTTTTTCTTAACAGATTCATAAGTAAATCTACACAAATGTAGTAAAACATCTGATTTACAGAATTAAAATAAACCAAGATGGAAAAAAAGTTGGACAAGAATTTCCTGCTGTCCCATGGTAGGTTCTTTTGTTTGTTTGTTTTGTTTTGCCTTTAGGTAGTAGAGTAAAATTTTAATTATTGAGAATTTAACTACCTGCATGTATTTTTATTTAGTTTTCAGTTGTTGCCATTGTTATTGTTTGAAAAGATGTCTCACTATGTACCTTGGCTGGCCTGGAACTCCTTGTGTAGACCAGGCTGGCCTGGAACTCACAGAGACCTGCCTGCCTCTGCCTCCCAGTTCCAAGGATTTAAAGGTACATGCCACCGTGCATATATTCTTAAGTTATTTATTATTTATTTATTTATTTACTTTTCTCTGTGCATGCAATGCCACAGAGACAAGAAGAGGACGTCAGGTCCCATGGAACTGGAGTTATGGAAGGTTGTTAACCACCATGTGGGTGCTGGGAACCGAACCTGGGTCCTCTACAAGAGCAACCACTGCTCTTAACTACTGAGCCTGAAGAGCCAGAGCCATACTGGCTTTGGTTTCTCAGAAACTGTAAGTTTCCCCTGCCCTAGACTGCAGACTATAGATAAGACCAGCCCATGTACGCCCTCTAAATCCCATGGGACCACTCTCACTCTCTAGAACTAACTGCTCTTTTTCGCTTCCGTAAACTGCTTGACTGCTTGACTAGAAAGAACAAACTATATTGACCCCATTTTGAGTAGTTGTTTCAGGCGGGTCTGAACACGCCCAGGCATGTTGTAATTTCACCTCTCACCCCCACCCCAGGAGGCTATAGAACAAGCCTTATAAGGTTGGAACAGAGACTTCTGACTTCACAGATAGTAGCACATTCCACAGCACTGAGAGCACCCACCTATGAGAAACCTCCAGGGATACATTTCTGGCAGCCAATCAATTCAAAAGGGTATTGGCATGCGTGGGCTCTTTGGACCAATGAAGATGTGACTTTTTCTCCTCCCCCCTTTGTCTAAAACCTAGAAAGAGCTTCCATCCCCTGCAATCAGGGCTCTCAGGCAGACTTGCCACATTGGTTTGGTCTGGGAGCCCCAGCTTAAGCCCGAATAAAGACTCTTTGTTCTTGCATGCTCTCTGGACTCTGTGGTAATTCTTGGGGATCCCTTCCTTAGGCATAACAAGCCATCGCTCTAGGCCCTGTGCATATACTTTTAAGCAAAGGTTTCCAGGGATCCCAGTAGAAGACAGAAACCTTCCTGAATGAGAGAAAGGACAAAGAAGAGCGAATCTAGAGGACCATTAAGCAATGAGGTGGGAGTGGAGAGACAATAACTGAGTGCTAAGTCTTGAAGATGTTCAGAGCGGAGACGAAGAATTTTAATGTCTTATTCCCGTAATGGGAAGGTTGTAATGGGCTCACGTCTTGGCCAGGTCAAAGCTGACAAACACAACAGGCCAGGATATAAGAGCAGAGAGAGGTTTATGGAGGTCATTCTAAAAGCAGTGTTTTTCCTAGCAAAGAAAGCAAGGGGCTTTTACTCAGGAAATTCATAGTATTCTGGTAGAAGAGCCTCCTACCCATGGGGGCACATTCCACCTTAGTTCAAGTTCATATGCCACATGTTCAAAAATAAACAAACAAGCAGTGAGTGCAAATGGGGGCGGGGTGAGGGGTGGATTTTAAATGATTAGAAGCAAAGTTTACTAAGGGGCATGTCAAAGGAATAGAGTGCCTCAGAGCTTCTGGCCCATCCTTATAAATTTCTCTAAAGGGCCTTGTCTAGAACAGAACAACAAAACAGAACACAGCTCTGAAGGCACTTTAAGAGACATTTAAAGGAGCAGTCGATTTTTCCTAAGTATAGAGGCTTGCCTCAAAAGTTCCTGCCTAGTCACTTGCTACTTCAGAAGGGAATTGTGTTTGTTAATTTGATGGTTTTTCTAAGACGTCGGTTCCATTTTTTTCTGCAAGTACTTCTTTGGATCCGAAAGTCTGGAACCTTCTCTGGAGAGCTCGAGGCAAAGGGGCCTTACCTATCATATCAACCAGATATATCAAAAAGAACCATGCTGTGCTAGGATAAAATAGTGAAAACGAACTTTCTTGCCAGGTCGGGCGTCTCCCTCCCCCTGCCGCCTCAAGCTCTTCCTTAGGATGCCTTTCTGGGCGGTACTCCTAACCCAGGCAGCTAATGCAGCAGAGCGCAGGGAAACTCCCAAAGGTCTCCCAGACTAAGCAATAAGAATATACAAACCCACCCACTAATCACTGCCTATAAGCAAAAGCCAAAAGCATCAGTTGGGTCTAGGCTGAGTCAATAACTTGTCTTTCTCCCGCCCACTCACAGCCATCACGAGCCTTTCCTCCAGCGGGTCTCTTGGCTGCGCTTCATCATTCTCCCTAGCCCACTAGGAATGGAAAAAGCAAGACCCTTGCAGAGGGAATGGAGAGGACCCTCACCCCCACCCCAACATTCCTCCTTGGAAGCAGCCCGGAGGAGGAGGAGGAGCACAGGGACTCAAGCTCTGAGGAATGCAGTTTTTTAAATGGATGAGACTGGGCCTAGGGCACCAAGTGGAAGATCCTTTAATGGCAAAGTTGTGCAAGGTGGAATCTAGTCCTGTTGTTAGAGAACTCAAGAGTCAGTGGAGCTGAGGACAGGGAATGAAAAGCAGGGGGAGCATGGGGGGACCATTTCCTGTTTATGCCTCTAATCGCTTTAAGTATTTCTCTAAAGGCATTATAGACAAACAGGCTGGAGATAATTTGCAGGACCCCAGCCAGGGCCAGACATGAAATCATTTCCATTTGTACACAGTTTTATCACCAAGGCAGAGTTATGCTGGCTTTTCCAACTAAACAGGAGTGGGAGAGGGGTAACATCTGATAGTCTGCAGAAACGAACAGCTTATCTGAAGGAAGCTTCTAGGCTATTCACAAGCAGGGAGAATCACAAGACAAGCACAGAGGATATGGAAAGGAATCCAGATAGGCAGGAAGTGGGCGGCCTCCAAATTGGGGACTAACAGGGCCAGAGTCTGACAGGGACTGTTTCCGTACAAAAGTAACCAAACCAGAAAAACAGCAAACCGACACTTGTTTGCCAGAATGAAGAAGCAAAGAATTTTATCTGACCTGACCATAAAAGGCTGATGGAGAGAACATTGAGACACAAAACTTAATACCCACCGAAGCACGGGAAGGAGCCAAAGACGCCTCTTTCAAACTTGCCGCTGACCGCATGAGTTTCTTTCTAAAACTCTATGGTGAATAAATTCACAAAAAGAAGTAAAACAAGATATTAAATTTAAGGACTCTGTTCGGTATCAGAATTCTCCCCACCAAGCCATCTGTATGAAATCTATATATTATCAGTTTACAGATCCTTTAGCCACTGTTCTCCCTCCCCCAAATCAAGCTGCACCCCCTGCAGTGACCCCCCCACACACAGAGAGCTACTGTGACCTTGCAATTCTCTCAGAGTTGCATCTTCTCCTCCCCCTTGCAATTGGGAACAAGCACTAGTGTGGAAACCTAAGAACCTTGAATTATTATCTAGTGCCTTCCTGCCTTGTGATTCCTGGCATGTAGGATGGGTCACATGATAGTGTGAACAAAAGTTCTCAGAAAAAGCCTACATCTTGGACTAAACCTCCTGCAAGGCTGATCAACTGATTACTGCTTCTGTGCCTCTACAGAGTTTGGAACGTTGCAGGTCCAAAGCCTAGTTACAATTTACCCTAGGACAGCTTTAGCCCCCTGTACAGCCATTCCTTGCCCACCTCTGTGCCTGCCTTGACATCCTATGACAGATTAAAAAGCTTTTGCAAGGTGTTAACTTGGGACCAGCTTCCACCAACCCAAGGCCTAAGAAGCCTGTCAGAGAGCATCTAAGGCCCGTAGCAGGATTCCCCCAGCTTTGCTATAACCCACCTCTCTCATGTTGCCACCGATGTATTTGAAAGTGTTTTGATTTAGGCTTTCTTTGTTCGGTTACTATGCAAACTTCATGAAACTGTTACCATGGTGGAATGTGGCATTTGGGGTACCCGGTGTTTCTGAGCCATGGTCACTCATATTTTGCTCCAGAATAAACTGTCTCTTATCTCCTTTGAGGTGAGAGTTGTGCTTTTGCATCGACAATTGGGAACTTATCCCCCTACTTCTGAAAACCTGTAAGAGCAAGAAACTATTCCTGTCCTGCGGAAGCAAAGGGTTTCCCTTCCCTCAGAGGCCCATCACGCTGTCTATGGTATGGTCCTATAAGTCCCCTGATCTCTGGAACCAAAGGGAGTCTAAGGCCATTTCCCTTTGGGACCCCATCATGCCATACATGGCGGCTCTCTCTCCTAATGCTCTCTCAGTCAGGCCCTTATCGTGGCTGCTGATTTATTGGGAGAGCCTCTACTCCCAATAAAGCTCTTCTAAAAGTAAATTTCATCTCACCTTCCTTTCTATGAACCTTCAGTATTCTTTATATCTTTAACATACACCAGCATCATGGTATACTTGGAGTGTAACCTCATGGAGAATCCTGTCTCCTGCCTTCATGATTTTGAAGAATAAGGTGAGGTTTCTACCAAGTCCTCGCCTTCCCTGACCACAGTTTCTCCCTCCTTTGCCTCATCTGCTTCAGAACCACCCCAGGTAGGCACACATGCCCAGTTTGAGAAGAGGCCTTCCTACAGAGCTGTCCTGCGGTATACCAAAGTCACGCGCCGTAAGTGGGATACAGAGGAAAACGGTCCCCTCAGGGAGGATGGAGAAAAAGAAAGCCATTCCTGTTTAAAACCAGAAAGGAGATCATACGTGGCAAACTAACAGCCACATGACAGGGAGGGGAGTTTTGGAGAAAGAGTAAGAAACCCAAAACGTTGGGGCAGCCCCAAGTGTTAGGGAAAGCAGGCTTAGAGAAGAGGAGAAGGAAAGAGGGGCTACAAAGTGCAGCTCTGGAGAATTCCAAAGGGCGTACAGACTCATGGAGTTACAGCCTGATAAGCTACTGCAGGGCAAGGATTCTGGGCAGGAAAAGTAATCATTTCACTGACTCACTAGCTATTCCAACTATCTCTTTAGCATGACTTAAGGTGAACCCCCCCCCCTTCCTAGAGTTCACCATGACCTGGCTGAGCTGGAATGTTGAGGCTTTACCCAAGCCAGAGATTTTTATTCTCATGACCAGTTTTCTCTTAAGAGGTTCTTTTTTGCTATTGTAACAAGTGGAACCGGAAATGATAGGGTATTGGGTGAGAAACAAAGCTCTGTGCACCTTTAATTCCAGCACTCAGGAGGCAGAGGCAGGTGGATCTCTATGAGTTCAAGGCCAGCCTGGTCTGCATACTGACTTCCCAGCCAGCTGGGACTACAAAAAGACCCTGTCCCCTCAAAAAACAAACAAGCAATAATGCCACTGTACAGGGCTAGAGAGATGGCTCTGTAGTTACAAATACTTACTACTTACAGGAGACCCAGGCTCAGTTCCCAGTACCCACATGGAGACTTACAACATTCTGTCACTCCTGTTCTAGGTAGGGGATCCAAGGCCCTCTTCTGGCTTCCATGGGCACAAGGCATGCATATGGAGCACACACGTGCATGCAAAGAATAAAAACAAATCTTATTTTTATAAATCTTCTTAATGAAAAAGAAAAAGACCCCAGCAGTAAACAACCCAGAAGTCTCAAGTCCTATTTCCCAAGCATTCTCCCTCCTCTTCCTGACAATATAGCTGTCCCCTTGATAAAAAAACAAAACACTTCAGAAGTCTTGACTTCTAACAGCTGAGGCTAAACTATTGAGCACTGGAGAGAGATTGTTCTTCCTGCCCTGTGAGTGTCTGAGCTCGTAAAGAGATGATGCTGGGCAAAAAGAGAGATAATGCTTGAGACTTAATAGAAAAAAACGCTAGAGAAGATGGTATTGAAAAGACTTGTAATTATATTTAACTGGAAATGATACTGTATTCTGCAGAGAGGGAATTAAGAGGAAGATTCTTCCAAAAACTTGCATGGTAGGAGTGAACTGTCACCATATGTGTATGTCCTGGCTTTTATCTTTTAAAAAAATGTTTTAAGACATTACCATTGAAATCTACCTGATGACTTTATATCCATGCTCAGATGCCTAGAAGCTCAGAAAGTAACCAACTGTGACTAGTAATAATCAGATATTTAGAGATTAGAAATGCATGTGCAAACATCCAATGTCAATTGCATTGAAAAAGAATTTTTCTATATGAAACTGTGTATTTTAATAATGAAATGGAGATCATTTTAAAGGTTAAAACATCATTTAATTTATGTCTTATAGGGTTTATACTGAGTACAATATTGTATAACTGTAATAATTCAACTGTAAACCTAAAAATTTACAGCCAAAAACTTCGTTGTATATATATATTTATGTCACCTGCTTCAATTTATTTCTGGCAAAATGTGTTTAAAATTGCCTCTCTTTGGAAAAATAAAAAAAAATGTTTTAAGGATTTCATACATCAGTCTACTCTGTTTAATCACCATTCCATTTAGTGTTGCTCTTCTATGCATGTGTTTAGGGCTGACCACTTGGGATTGGATAACCTATTAAGGACTCATGCATGAAAAAGAACTGATTCTTCTTCCTCAGCAGCCACGGACCATCTGTAGTTCTTCATCTAGGGGTGGGACCTTGTGAAATTTCCCCTAGCCCCATTGGCATGTGGACTGATGTGGTCATCATTCAAGTCTGGTTTAGGCAACCATATTGCTACAATTTCAAGGGGGCATCTAGAAGATGCGACCTCACAGCAGGTATCCTGGACCTCTGGTTCTTAGACTCTTTCCACCCCCTCTTCCGAAATGCTCCCTGAGCCTTAGGTGTAGGGATTGTGTTGCGGATGTACCAGTTAGAGCTAGGCACCCATGACACTGGTAAGGCAGAGACCAGTTGAGAATTTCCCACTCCCCAGGTTTGACTAAATCTCTAAAAAAAAGTTTATTTTTCCATTTCTCTATTTACTATGTCATTTTCCCTTAATACAGAGATCATTTGGACCCAGAGCTAGGCCTTATGGCTGGGTAACAATACTGTGTGATAGTTAATCTTTGTCAGTTTGCTTGACTGAGAAACCCTACAGAAGTAAATAAAGTACACCTCTTAGTGTGTCTGTGAGGGCGTTTTCAGACAGGATTGACCAAGGGGGGGGAGACCCACCCTGAATATGGGGAGCGCCATACCACAGCATAAACAGGAAAAGGAGAGCGCCACCAGCTCAGGTGTTCTCTCCTTTGCCTCAGGCCACCATCCTGTGAGCCGCTCCACCAGCCACACCCTGTCGGTTATGATGGAGTGAAGCCACGAGCAAAAATGTTTCTGTGAGATATTTAGTCCAAGATGAAAAGTCCAAAACGACTAGAAGAGATTATCCGATGAGGTGGGGCTAGAGATGACTCCAAAGACAGTGCTTGGGGAGGGGAGGTTTCCTAGAGACAGCAAAGATCAGCTGCTGGGGGGTGGCGGGGAGAGCAGGACCAGGCAATGCTATATGACAGGGGCCTGCCCGAGAACCTGACAAGACCTCAGGGAAGTGGCTCTGTGGTACACCCAGGAACAGCAGCTCTGGCAGCTTGAAGGTGTGACCCCAAACCATCAGAGGCATCCTTCGTGAGAATCTGAGGCTCCACACAGAGATGCTCAACAGTAAACAGGGAAAGGACTTTGAGAAGGCGATGTTGGAGGGTACCCCTAACCCATTCCAACTGTGCTGGCCAACCCCCAGCTCTGTGGCTTAGCTGGCTTGGACCTCTGCAACAAAATTCCATAGCTGGGTCGCTTAAAATAACAGAAACTTAATTTTCTCACATTTCTAGCGTCCAGAAGCCTGAGATTAAGGTGCTAGCAGTTTTCTCCCGAGGCCCCTCAACTCCCAGATGGCCATCTTCTCCTATTAGCCTCACAATGGCCTCTTTTTATAAGAACACCAGGCATGTTGGAGTAGGACCCTCCCTGATGGCCTCACTGCAACCTGATTAATTCTGTGTAAATATCTCATCACCCAACACAGTCATACACTGAGCCACTGAGGGTTACAAACTTTGAAGGGGACACAGTTTAACCCATAATGCCCACCACCTCCCACTATACCTCAAAAGCTTATGAAATGATGTGCTCCATTGCCTCAAGGCTCTGGGGGCTGCTCAGGCCTTGAGGACCGCCCCTGCCGCAGTGTGCATTAGCAGGTTTGTAGGTGGAGTCCTGAGCATCCATATCTGTGACAACTAAGAAACAACCCCTCACCAACCTCAGCTGTAGTTTTTTGGGACTGGGCTAATGAACAGGTGAACAAACTGGACACCATCAAATGTGCCAGTGAATACTGAGACAGGGGAGTGCTGATCGTTTTGCAGGGTCCCAGGTGTTCATGCCTACAGCAATCTTAAGGCCTCTCCCCTGATTATCGCCTTCTGTTCCTCCCCTCTGCCAAGTTACTCAGCAAGCACTGCACACTACTTTCTTGCCTGTGTGAACACATCTGATGGTCAGGTAGTACTCTTTCTTCGTAGTATAAGGTTTACAGCTCACCTCCTAACTGGATTACAATGCTCTTGATTTCCTGAGACCCGTACCTACAGGCTTGTCCACAAGCAGGTGATCCCTTAGCATGCAATGGACTAGGTTCCAGGAAAGGCAACTTGACACAACTCAGAATCACCTGGGAGACGGGCCTCTGAGCCTGGCTGTGGAAGATTATCTTGATTACATTAACTGAATTAACTTGATTACATTATCTGAACACCACGGGTCACCCCATTCCCCAGGCAGGGATCATAGATTGTATAAGAGTAGAGAAAGCATTGGGTAGGGCAGTGCACTCCTTTAATCCCAGCACTCAGGAGGCAGAGACGGGTAAATCTCTGAGATCAAGGCCAGCCTGGACTACATAGTGTGTTTCAGGCCAGCTGGGGGCACAGGGAGACCCTATCCCAGAAGACAAAAAACCCCAGTACTGGGAAAAGCAGCCGAGCACCGGCATGCGGGAGCATCTCGTTCTCTGACTACCAGCGCCATGTGGCCTCCTGCCTTAGGCTCCCGCCTCTTGTTTTCCCGCCACGATGAACTTAAACATTGAAATATGGGCAAAAACCTCTTCCTCCCATAGTTGTGTTTGTCCTAGTATTTTATCACAGTAACAGCAAAAGAAACTCAGGCAGTGGCCGAAAAGACTCTAAGCAACTGAGTGACACGCTCACGTTATATAGAATGGAAGGAAATCACGAGGAGCAGGGTGGCCCCGGAGGAATGGAGCTGGAACCTGGTGCTGGATCAGTTCCCTCCATTTCCACACATACAAACTCAAGGAAAGGCTTTTCCCAGAATATTTCCATACCAACAAAGAGCTCACATCTTTCTGTGCAAGATTATTTTTCCTGGTTGTTTCTGTTTAATCGGCGTTGGGGAAAATGACAGTGTTCGCAGCACAAAGGTTGGTGGAGTGGGGATGAGAGCCGTGGAGAATGAAGGAAAGAGAAGGGGCTGGAAAGCAGCTGCGTCGGAAGCAAGTGTGCTCTGCCGAGAGGCTGTGGAAGTAGTTGCTGCTGCCCTGGGCTGCCCTGGACAAGGACACATGCTGGTCCAGGCAGGATCTTTAGCTGTTCACAGGACGACAGGGATCTTCTCCTTGATGGGAGAGGGGGGTGTTGAATTCCCGCCCAGGAGCTTCTTGTCTGACTCTTCCTCATCCTGAGGATAAAATAAGAGGAAGAAAGCAATAAATGGGAGAAAAAGGATGGGGCAGAGTTAGCGTCGTAGAACTTGAAACCAGGGAAGAAAGAAGAGACAGGGCAAGGTGGCAGGAGGTGACCCAGGGGAAAGACAAGGAAATAGAGAGGAGTTAGACAAGAATCTGGACAGAGCAGAAGAGGAAGGCATGGGGGAGGCACGAGGTAGCAGAAATCAGCCAGGCCATGCAATGGGGTTACGTTACCTAGACACCCGTGGAGTCACATTCCCTAGATACACATGGAGTCACATTCCATAGACACACGTGGGGTCACATTCCATAGACACACGTGGGCTCGCATTCCCTAGACACACATGGGCTCACATTCCATAGACACACGTGGGCTCACATTCCCTAGACACACGTGGGCTCACATTCCAGAGACACACATGGGGTCACATTCCATAGACACACGTGGGCTCGCATTCCCTAGACACATGTGGGCTCGCATTCCATAGATGCACGTGGGGTCACATTCCCTAGATACACATAGGGTCACATTCCATAGACACACGTGGGCTCACATTCCATAGACACACGTGAGCTCACATTCCATAGACACACGTGGACTCACATTCCATAGAGACACGTGGGCTCGCATTCCCTAGACACACGTGGGGTTACATTCCATAGACACACGTGGGGTCACATTCCATAGACACACGTGGGGTCACATTCCCTAGATACACGTGGGGTCACATTCCCTAGACACACGTGGGGTCGCATTCCATAGGCACTCGTGGAGTCACATTCCCTAGACACACGTGGGCTCACATTCCATAGACACACATGAGCTCACATTCCATAGACACACGTGGACTCACATTCCATAGACACACGTGGGCTCACATTCCATAGACACACATGGGGCCACATTCCCCAGACAGTACAGGGAAGAGCTGCATATCTGACTGAGATCAGGCCTGACCTCAGACTTGACAATTCCTGGCCCTGGTACTCCTCTCTGTTCACAAACTTTCAACTGCCTAGACCCACACTGTTCAGCAAAGCCTCCCTGAGTACTCACCAGGGGCCGGGGGCTCTGGCCACACACACTTCGCAGACTCAATCCCAGGGAAGCCAAAGATACAACGATCTTCAGAATACAGACAACTGTGAGCAGGATACAGAACGCTAGGAACATGTTCTAGTGGAAACAGGAGAAAGACACAGCCAAGAGTCAGCTCCTCGATTGGCACCATCACCTCACCAAGCCACACGCAGTCCGGACTGTCCAACCTGATACTCCCCCATAAGGCAGATGGTTTCTTCCAGCAATGGGGTGCCCACCACTTCTAAGCCATTTGCTGGTCTGCTACTCTTATCAAAGCCGACTCTGTCTACCCCCTCAAATCCAGAAGGGCCTTTGACTGATTCAGCCAGTACAATGCACAGAAGTGGCCATGTCTTTGATGGGCAGCCCTTCACTGACCTAGCCTCTTGACAAGCTTATGGTGTTTCCCACCTGGGACCTGATTGCTACACTGAGACCCCAGAGCCACATAAAGAATCTACTGTAGGCTTCTAGCTGACAGTCCAACTGAGCTCCCAGCCAGGGGTTACAGCAGCTGCCCATCATGTGAGTGCTTTAGCCAATGCCCAGCCCAGGAAGCCCTCAGATGACCACCCACACCAATACCTTCCTGCAGCTGCATGGGAAACCCAAGTGAGACCAGCTCATCTGAACCCAGGCAACCCAGATAATGATAAGAAATAATCATGAAGTGGTATTTGAAGCCACAACATTTTGGGGAGATTTCTTGTGCAGCAATCAATAACCACAGCAGTCATTCAACAGGAAAGACAGAGAAGTGACCCACAATCTCCTCTCTGTCCTTCAGCCTCATTGATGATGAGAATCTTTGTGTATAAAGGTCCAAAAGATGTCCTCAGCTTGAATGGCAGCTTCTTAAACCAAAGAGCTAGGGTGAGGTCCAAATGCAAAGAACCTTCAACCCTGCCCTCCATCGGGGTGCCACGCTTTGAGAGCACGGGTTGTACTGGGTCCCAGGAACACCGCACGTTTGCTCTTACCATCATCATCCTCATGTATCTTCTGCACACCTCCCTCCTCCAGTCTGAATAGTCACTGAGTTCCATTATCCTGTACCCACTGTCTATACTAGAGACGTCACTTGAGGCGTCACACGAGGAACTGATATCCGTGTAGTACGTGTCGCTCATTTGCCAGATTAAACTCCTTACACCCAGAACAGTAGCAGCCACAGCTGTAGCAATGCAAGCCAAGGTGAGCAGACATGATACATGGCCCTAGAAGAGAGAGAGAGAGGGCCAAGATGCCCGTGCTATTCATCCCTGGCAGTCACAAAGCCCCTGACTCAAACTTGCCCCGTCACCCTCAACTTCTGTCACAGGGGTCCCATCCCAACCCTCTAAGAGAGACTTCATGATATTGGGAACCAAAGGATAAAAGACAGAAAGGTGAACAGGAAAAAGAGGCACAGGAAGAAGTGGATGGACAAGGTGGAGAGAGAGGAGCCCAAGACTCACCGACAGTTTGCCCTTCCGCTTCTCATGGACAATGGCCCCTGCTCCCGCTACAATTGCCTGGGAAAAGAAGACACCAGTAACGGCCTCCAGTTTACTCTCCTGGATGGGTCTCCCATCACCCTTCCTCCGGGGCTTCCCAGAGCAACACAAATCAGGATTCAAACCACAAGCAAAGAAACCCATGTGGAGAGGGATCTACTGGCCAACGCCCCTTCTAACCTTGCCTGAGAGGAGAGAAGCAGGCATCAGAGTGTTCTCCAGCCCCTAAGGCAACTGCCTCATGGCAAAAGGGTATTTGGACTTTGGATCTAAAGCCAAAGGATCTTTCCACTTGCCTGCACAGAGCTTCTAGCCATTCCTTACTCACCACAGACCCAGCCCAGAAGGCGCAGCCAGAGGCACGCAGCTCAATCCATGGCCCGCAGTACAGACACACTCCAAGAGCACAATTCACAACCCCCAGCAATATCTGGGTCACCTGCAAGACAGGAGGAAAAAGATCAACCCTCTTTCCATGGCCTGCACACCCAAGAGCATCAATGCCCTGCTCCAACCCAGGCAATGGGCTTTGACTTGTCCTCTGCCTTAGCCTCTCTTATTCCAGAAAGTTCTGATTTTCTCACATCCATTGAGTCATACTGATCTGTCTCTCTGTCCATTGGCCTCGGAGATTTGGCTCTCTATTCTTTGTTACCTTTTCCTAACATTAACACTTTATGCTGATTCTCACCTCGGTCTCCCTTAAGGATCTTCATCCAATCAAATCCTGGCACCTAATTTCAGCATCTGACCCAAACCTAACTCCTCAGTTCTAACACAATGTTGAGGACTATGTGGTAGACAAAAAGATGTAGTGCTTAGGGGCTAAGGACGTACATCGCTTGGTAGAGGGCTTGCCTAGCATGCGTGAGGCCTTGGGTTCAATCCCCATAAAACCAAATGAGGTAGTCCCTGCCTGTAATCCCAGCGTTTGGAAAGTGGAGGCAGGAGGATCCAAAGTTCAAAGTCATTCTTGGCCACATAGCTAACTTGATGCTAGCCTGGATTACATGAGATCTTGTCTCAGAAAAAAGAAAGATATACCAGTGAGCCCTCTTTACAAAAGAGGTGTGGTTACATATAGCCTACCTTGAGGATTTCTCACCCCAGTCTTTCAAGCTGAGAGCACATGTTTTAGGGATACCTCCCAGCCAGTGATGAACCAAGGTAGAGGTTCAAGGACCATTCTCCCCACCCCATCCCCACCGTGCAGCTCTTCTCACAGGCTGTACTGTGGTCTGATGATCCCCCCTGCCCAGGCTCATCTAGCTGTTTTCAGTTCCTAGGTATAACCCCCAATAAACCACTCAAAGCCTAGAAAACCCATCTGTCACTAACTCCTATATGTCGTGAATGTCCCTTCAGCGCTGCAGACTCATCACGGTTAGTGTCGACTCATCCCCATACCCTAAGGCCGTCTCTTCTGTCTTCTAGGTTCTCTTCATCCTCCCTGAGCCTCTGCAAGTTCCTCACCTTATCTCAAACCCATCCCATCCCTATGAATGCGGACCCCACTGACAAAGGGTTTGGACTCCTGTTTCTCCTCGTTACTTCTGCTATGACATACAAGTGCAGAGCCTTGATCCTTCTTACCTTGGACGTCTCCTGTCTCTACGGCAGCCTGAAGCCTAGATTCCTGCTCCAAATCCACGCACAGCATTCCCACTGCTGAAACTGGCTCAGACTCCTCGCCTGGTCCCTTAGGTAAAACGGCTCTGTATCGGCCATGAGTTCCCCCTCTTCTCTCTTGACTGCCTCAGAACTGGCTGATGCATTCTGGCTTCTGCTTTAGCTCCTTTCGTCTGGAATTCCTTTTCTTCCATAACCTACTGTATCTGTCCAAGCCCGTTCCTTCCTGACTCCTCAGACACCAACTCCTTGGGTGTGATGCTGGGTTCTTACCTCACCTTTTACTCTAGTCATGCTGATCACTTATAGATGATAGCCAAGGGGTCCTCTCTCTGCTCCTCTGTGAAGTGCCCTAGTTATCTCGCCTTGCACTTATAGTCCTTAATCCCTCCGAATTCAAAGAAACAATTGAATTAACAGCCTCAAGAGAGTCTTCCACCTGCTGCCCCACCTTTGGCTGACATGGCCTTTCCTGTACCAAAGAAGAGATGGATCATTCCTTCCCATTCAAGCCTCTCAGAGAAACTCCCAAAGTCTCTCCCCAAATACAATGGGATATAGCGAATTCCCATATCCCTCCTCTTGGGGATCCAATCTAGATTCCTTTTTGCACTCTGTCAAAGAGGAGAGTTCCCATCCTCTAGGTCACCTCATCTCACCTACCAATCCATTCTTACCCCTAGAGTTAGTTGCCCATGGCTTATGCTGGTCTTGGATGGCCTAGTATCCCGAGGGCGAGACAGAAACTTCTTTAGGGAGCCCATAGCTTTCAGCAGCTGCTCCAAAACAGACTTCTGATGGATGTGGATGTTGATGTGGGTGAACTGAGTGGACGGAGGGAGTACAGAGGTCATATCGACTCCGTTCACGGTGACTGTAGTTTGAGTCATCGTTCCTGATGGGGAGAACACAACAGAGATGGATGAAGCATAGGACCTAGGAAGGGTAAAAGGACCAGCATGTGGGTAAAGGGGAGAAGATGGTCTCTCCACCAAACCCTTCCCGATGCAGCTGCAATATCACAGTGTCCCTGATTCGAGGTGAACACACACTACTCCCAGAGCTTTTCACCATGCACAACCCAGGCCTCTTTCCAAAATAACGAATACAGTGTGAGTGTTTGAATATCAAATGTCCCCCACAGATTCGTGTGCTGAATGCTTAGTCCCAGCTACAGTGCTTTAGAAGGGAGGTGGTGCAGACTTAGGAAGTGGGGCCTGGTTGGAAGACATAGGTGAGTAGGGGTGTGCCTTCCAGGAGCACCTGTCTCCTTCCCTCTCCTCCTCTCTTTTCTGTCTCTCTGTTTCTCTCCTCCTCATCCCCCTCCTCCTTCCCCTCCTCCTCTTCTCTGCCTTCTTCTCCTTCTTTGTGGCCACCATGAGGTGAGCAACCTCTACTCCTCACTCCCACACTGCAGCTGCCATGCTATGCTGCCTCAGGCCCAGAGCAACGCACTGACCTCAGACTGAAGCCTCCGATAGTGAGCCAAGCCAAGGAAGCCTTTCCTCCTTGTTTTCCTCAGTACTTTGCTCATAGTAACTTAATAGTACCGAATGCACATAGTTTGTCTAGGGTCCAAGTGGGACACAAAAGGAATGTGAATTGTTTTAGTACACACACACACACACACACACACACTACTTTTACCACTTTAAAAGTTCAAAAAAGGGCTGAGGAGATCACTCAGTGGACAAAGCACTTGCTGTATAGAGATGAGGGCTGGAGTTCAGATCCCAGAACTCACGTAAAAGCAGGGCAGGCAGGATGGCTGCCTGCAACCCCAGCACTGGGGACAGAGAGACAGGGGGTCAGGGAAAGCTGGCTAGCTGGTCTAGCCAATTGGCAAGCTCTGGGTTCAAGTGAAAGAAAGCACCTCAGTAAAGTGGAGAACAACCAACAAAAACCCAGTGTCAACTCTGGGCTTTCACACACACTCACACGTGTGCGTCCATGCGCACACACATGCACCCATATACATGTCAACACACATATATGCAATACACACACACACAAAGTAAAAAAGATATAAAAGGGTGTATCTTTAAAGCCCTTGCTTTCTTCTTTTCTCCCAGTCACCTCCTGCCTCCCAGATGGAAGCTAATGTGACCGGTTTCTAACATGCCCTCCGGTGACAGTTCTTGTGCTCAACGCATATAAAATATCCCTTCTCACCCTTTCTCATGAATGACCACATCATATACACAGTCCTGCACAATACCACGTCGATGTGGCCACATGCTTTAGAGTCATCCTGCATCAGTCCATCCAAAGCGTCTTTATGCATAATAAGTGCCCAGTCATCCTGTGTATGATTCCTGAGTATGACAACTGAGTGGTCTCCAACCCACAGCCAATGTGTTTCCAGCTTCCAGTTACCCTCCAAGGATGTGGCGATTGTCACATAGGTGTGTTACCCCAGGATGGGGCTGCCCTTCTACTGTCAGATGGAGCTCACAAACTCTGATACCTTCTTCAGTTTTACTTTAGGGAAAATACATTCCATTACAGATTTAATTTAATGCAATACATTGCTCCATTTTCAATGCTTATCTTTGACAAATATTTATCTTTATGCAACCACAGTTACAATCAAGATATAGAATTGCAAAAAACTCCCTAGTACCTCCCCCAGTAAATCCCCTTACCCACATGCTTTCTGACCTGCTTTCTGTGACTATTTTAGTAGTTCTCTTACTATGAATGAGGTTGATCATCTTTTTTTATCTTTTTAGTATTTTTTTCTATGTGTATGGGTGTATTGCCTGTATTTTTCTAAGTGCACCTGTATTGTGCAATGCCCATGGAGGGCAGAAGAAGGCACTGGAGTCCCCTGGAACTGGTGTTACCAGACGGTTGTTAGCCGCCATGTGGGTGATGGGAATCAAACCCAGGTCCTCCGTAAGAGCAGCCAGTGCTCTTAACTGCTGAGTCACCTTCTCTAGCTCGTCTTTTTGTATCTTAAGGACCATTTCTTCTTTTATGAGCTTTTCCTTCTTGTTTTACAAACCTCCTGAATTATTTTTTGAAAATCTACCATTGGCAAGATAAGCTCTACATATTTCTTTATGAGCTGTGTTTTATGAGCCAGACATGGTGTTGCATACCTCAATGCCAGCACTCAAAAATCTAAGGTAGGAGGATCGCCACAAGTTCAAGGGCAGCCTGGAAGAGAGAGAGAGAAAGAGAGAGACAGAGAGAGAGAGACAGAGAGAGAGAGACAGAGAGAGAGAGGAGACTTTTTACTTTGCTGTATTTTTATATAGTTTTTCTTTTTAAAAGTATAGTTTAGGGCTGGGGAGATGGCTTAGTGGTTAAGAGAACTGGCTACTCTTGCAGAAGACCCAGGTTCAGTTCCCAGCACCCACATGGAGACTCACAGCCATCTGTAACTCCAGTTCCAGGAATCCAACACCCTCTTCTGACTTCCATTGGCATTGCTCACATGTGGTGCACATATATACACACAGGAAAAACACTCATACACATATAATAAAAATAAAGAAATATTTAAAAAGTATAGTATATACATATAGAATTTCTCATTTTTGTACTTTCTAGGTTTTACATTTTTTGTACTTATACCCTTAGGCACCAGGAAACCTCTATGCCCACCACCGATGCCACCACTCCAGACAGTGGGCTCTGCCCTCCTGCCCTGGTTGCTCAACTGTCCCTCCTCCCAGTGTCCATGAACCTTAGTCCCAGTGTCTCAAACCATAGGGCTCAGTTTCAAAGCCCCCTCCCACAGTTCCTCCCAGAATGCAGATGTGAGGCACTGGTAAACATGGAGGGCAAACCCAGGCTCTGACCTTCTCAGCCCCAGCCCTATTTCTAGGGTCATATCTCTTGTTTAGCATGCCCCCCCATCCCTAGAATTCCTATGTCAGGATGCAGCTTGTAGACCAGGTTTGGAGGCTCCTAGAGAGAATGAGGGGTCCTGCTCCAAGGTCTTCAGGGTAGGGGCCACTGGGGAAGCATGGAGGGCTCTGCCTTACCTGCTGTCCTCTGAGAGAAGTGGAACTGGAACTGGGAGGGCTGAGGAGCTGCCTTGGAGCTGATGACCCCACCGGATGGATGAGGGTGGAGAGCAAGAACAGGGGAGGCAGGATGGGAACCTGACCAGGCTCCTTGCAACTTCCCAGCAAGTATCTGACACTGAGGGGCCCCTCTTGGGGGGTTCCTTCTGGATTAGATGATGAGGCTTGCTGGAGCAGGGACGCAGGTAACACACACATGTACACATACATACCCCTACTCACCACACACACCCAAGGCACACACATTTGCAGTATAGGCCCACACTTGTTCAGAAAGCTCTGGCCTACCTGGGGCCAGAGGAAAGGACACGCAGGTAACACACACATGTACACATACACACCCCTACTCACCACACACACCCAAGGCACACACGTTTGCAGTATAAGCCCACACTTGTTCAGAAAGCTCTGGCCTACCTGGGGCCAGAGGAAAGGACACTTCAAAAGGATTCCTCAGGATTGGCCAATGTCCGACCCCTACCTCAGTGTCTACTCCTTCCCTCCCCTCACCAGCTCCCCAATGCTCAGTAAGGAATCGACTGTTGGAAAGTCCCTGCAGGAGCCCTCAGACCCAGCTGCCTGCCAGGAAGTGCTATGGTCTGGTCATTCTCCCTCCTCATCTGGCTGCCTCCCAGTTCCTCCTCCCTAGGGCTGAGGTTCTCAACTCTAAGGGGCTCCTCTCAGCTCTTGGTGCTGTATACTCTCCTGGTCCCAGAGGAGAGCAGGTAAGGCTGCCCATCCTCTCTCGGGCCATGGGAGTCATGTCAGGGTAGCCCCTTTCTCAGCCACCCTGCTCCCCCCATCCGGGGCTCTCAGAGCTTGCTGAGGAACTGGGCATACTGGGATGTGCTTCTAGGAACATGTGTGACCTCCGTCTTCACCACTCAGTCCTTTGGGGCAGAGGCAGTCAGTGTTGAGTGCCCATCCAAGGAGATGGAGCTCTTCATGGTGAGGTGATCCCTGGGGTCCTGCTGGGGAAGAGATGCTGCAACAGAAGCTCAGCAGGCAACTGGGGCTGGAGAGAGCTACTGTTGGGGTGCTTGGGCTCTGACTTGGGGTCAGAGGGCTCTGGGGAGGACAGGGTAAAGGAGACCAAGAGGCTAAAGGAAAGACATGTGGGCACTGCTTGACCCAAACACCAGGTCCCTGTGGGGTAAAGAGGGAAGCCCCAGCAGTGCCAGGCTTCCCTGACTGATAGCCCTCCAAAAGTCTAGTATAGCTCTATAGCCAGAAGCAGTCATTCTGTATTGCGGAACTCTCATGACTCCAACAAGTCTGTGAATCTTCCACCAACTCTACCTTCCTGTTCCTTTTCTCCCTCACAGATGATGCCCACAGACACGGAGACTACAGATGTCAGTAAGGTGGCCCATGAGGCCCCACAACCCACCCACATCAATGTGCACATCTACCAGGAGTCTGCTCTGGCCAAACTCCTGCTGGCTGGATGCTCAATGTTACGCCTGCCAGACTCTGCCTCTGGTACCACCCGGCTGCTGGTGGCCTCCTGGGTAGGTGGTGCAGATCGTGCTGGGGGTCCTGAGCGGGGTCCTAGGTGGACTCCTCTACATCTACCAGTTCTCCCACATTCGCACAACGGGCGCCCCCATCTGGACCGGGGTTGTGGTAAGTGTGGCAGCATGATAGTCCATGGCTATCAGGGGGGACAGGGATGCCTCTCAGGTTGCTTCCTTCACACTACCACCATCGATCGGGGTATTGCAGAACGCATGCAGGCAAAAAGACCCGAGTGATGTAGACCAGTTGTCTGTGCAAAGGAAAGGGAGGGGAGGGAAAGGGCTGCTCCTGCTCTCACCGCTCAGCTCTTAGCTCTCCTGCCTTCCCAACCAAGCTGGCAGCCACTTCCACACCCCCATCTGGACTGGGGTTGTGGTAAGTGTGGCAGCATGATAGTCCATGGCTATCGGGGGGGACAGGGATGCCTCTCAGGTTGCTTCCTTCACACTACCACCATCGATCGGGGTATTGCAGAATGCATGCAGGCAAAAAGACCCAAGTGATGTAGACCAGTTGTCTGTGCAAAGGAAAGGGAGGGAAGGAAAAGGGCTGCTCCTGCTCTCACTGCTCAGCTCTTAGCTCTCCTGCCTTCCCAACCAAGCTGGCAGCCACTTCCACCATCAAAAGCAATTATCAACCAAGGCTCTAAAGGCTCACCTACCTCTAATGCCTGAGACAAGATGGGGGGAGGTGGAACATGCCAGAGCAGGACATCACTTCCTGCTTCTCCCACTGGCCTCTGCTCATCCTGTGGGAATCCAAGAACAAATGCTGACAGATGAGTGCCGCAGTCTCTAATAGGAGCTTGGTAGGCTGAGTAGGGTAGGAGCAGGAGCCATCAGACAGACCCAGACTCTCAGAACAGCAAACCATGTAGATCTGTTGAGAATAGATTAAAGTAGCCATCCTTATCCATCCAACGGCAGAAACACATGAACTAGTTATAGGACCGCCAAATAGAATCAGGGCCCATGTGTCCACTGGGTTGCACTAGACCTCCTGTCCTTCAGTCCTAGTCAGGTGGACTGGATGACTGTTAGGACAAGTGTCTGGGCTGGAGGCTGCCTCAGGTTTCATCGTTTCATCGTGCATTGACCACTGTTCCAACAACCTGGACAACTTCCACTCAGAAGATTCCCCCATTCCTAGAACTTTCATGAAGAGCCCAGTGCTACTTTAAAAAGAAAGTGGTGGGGATGGGAAGAGAAGGTTCATGCCTGCCTTGACTGTGAGCACTTTTAGATGTCCCTAAGACAGTGTCCTGCAGCTTCACTTGTTTGCTCTGGGCTTACTACCCCAGACCGTCACCTTACCACAGACAACATCTGGGATGCAGTTGGAATGTACTAGAGAAGACCACCATGTGGCAGGTTCTACTGATGGGAGTCACAGGGGCACCGAGGCCCAGGGTTGGAGGAAGCTTGCATTCCCTATGCTGGTTCCTCTGACTCAATCTCTCCCCAGGCTGTGCTGGCTGGAGTTGCTGCCTTCCTTTATGAGAAACGTGGAGGGATCTGCTGGGTGAGTTCAGGAGATGGCAAGACCCAGGCTCTGCTCAATGCCAAGCCAGACCTCCTGCTCCATCACACACAGGCCCCACTGGGCTCTGAGTAAAAGTGAGTTCTCGGTCTCTTCCCTCCCAGGCCTTGCTGAGGACCCTTCTTGCACTGGCAGCCTTCTGCACGTCTGTGGCCGCCATTGTAATTGGGGCTTGTTATTTCGATTATTACAACTACTACTTTAGAGATGACTCTTGCAAGATCTCCTCAAGTTTTGAGCCCACCAAGCTCCCCACCACCCCAAGTCCTGAAGAAGTGGACAGGATACACCTGTGTATGTCATACATGAGCATGTTAAAGGTAGGTGACCAGGGGGAAGGGCAACTGAAGATGGTAACATGGAGGACTAAGATGAGAAGGAGCAGGGTCTCCGTCAGCAGTAGGTTTCCCCTAATCCTGATGATTGTTGCTTAAGATGCAGGGATGAGCAAAACATAGTCTGCTCCCGCTACTGTGGGTATTGCGTACTACTGAGAAATGAATATTGCTAGCCATGAGTGAACCATGCACATGGCAAGGGCTGCCAGTGTGTTAAATATATGTCCCCCACCGACCTTCTCAACTCCAGGAGGCTGTCAATCACATCACAGCCCAGGCTGTGGGAAACTGAGGTAGGTGGGAAAGGTTTCTGATGAACTCTACCCATTGGACCCATGATCCCTACACATCCCAGAAGCCACAGACTTGAAGGGTTGGAGAGTGAGCCCTGTCAGTGGAAGTGGGCAGGGTCATGACCATCATTCTAGGAGCACTGGATTTTGCCCTCTGTCAACAGGCCCTGCTAATAAGCCTCCACACGATGCTCTTGGGTATGTGGGTCTTGCTGCTCCTGGCATCTCTGGCCCCTGTTTGTGTGTACTTATGGAAAACATTCTTCACTAAAGAGGTGAGTGTCTGTGTGTTTGGGGACAGCAGGCTGTTCAGAGGAGATGGGAATGGAGACTAGATGCTTAAAGAGAAGAAAAAGGTTCATTGCATGAGACCTAGGCAGCATCATGCCTGTCCTTCTGCCTCAGACAGTCCCAGTTCCCAATCACTGTCCCCAGCCAAAGATCCCAGGAAGCCAGGAAAGGTCATATCCATGTGAGGTCTCTGGGGCTCTCTGCCATTCAGCCAACTGCCAAACATTTGTTTTCTTACATCTGAATACAGAAAGCAGGAGTGTGCCCTGATCCAGAACTGACAGGTAGCAGAGACTCCTGCCTTTCCCTTCATCTCCTAGTTACCAACGTCTTGCCTCTGCTTTTCCTTAGAGAACAGCTGAGAAGAAGCTGTTGGAAGCAAGTGGGGTCTAGCCCCACCTCTCCTGAGCACCTGTGCTGGTGCCCCTAATCTTCAGGGTGTCCCATCATTGGCTGCCTGGAATAAAAGCCAGAAGACAAAAGAAACCCTTCCAGAGCCGGTTCCCACCTCCCACAGCCACACCCACTGCCCTGCTCCAACCAGGATCACAACAGCACGTGCTTGTCTCTTGTTCGCCCCCACTATCCTTTATCCCTTCTCACACAGCGACTTGAAAATAAATTCTCAGGTTATTGCTACCAGATTCTTGCTTCCTTGTTCCAGAGAATGTCCACTGGCTGGAGCCAGGGGAGCATAACCAGAGCTCCAACCCTTTGGGGGACTAGAATTATGCAACTGGAAAACAAAGGACTGGGTATACAGGGTAAAGGGAGCCAAGACTGCTCCCTGCACTCAGATCTAAGAAAGTAAGTGCTTGGCAACTGTATGAATGGGTTTTTATTTTGACTCTTGGGCAAAATTAAGAAGCAGGCAATATAACACCAGGATAAAGTCATTTCAGAAATCCCATTTATTTATTTGGGGATTGCTTGGGACAGAGTCTTACTATGTATCCCAGGGTGACTTACACTCACAACCTTCTGCCTCTACCTTGAGTACTTGATTACAGACTTGTACCACCATGCCTAGCTCTTTTTCAAGATAGGCCATCTAATGAATAGTGAGATAAACCTAGAGTAATCATCCCCAGGGGAAAAAAATTTCTAAAACCTCAGACAACATAGGACTCATACATTTTTTAATTTCTAACTATTCTACCAAGAAAGTGAGGGGCACCTATCAAGGCCATAACGGGAACAGGAGCGTGAGTCCAGAGATCTGAGTCTAGAGTCTACCTGTGCCAGGGTTCCAGGAGCAACCACACACTTGGGGTTCCCCTAGAAGGGCCCACGGGGCTCAGCATATGTCTGTATCCTAATTTATTATAGCAAAAAGATAAACACCAGAATCAACAGGCAGAAAGGCGTTCTAGGTGGACTCCAGGGAAAACCCAGCATGGCTTTTCACACTCCTCCCTGGTAACAGGCCACACATGAGCTTGCCTACTGCTGCTCAGAGAAGCGCGTGTGAGGCTCTGAGGTCAGAGACTTTACGAAGTGCTGGCCACATGGATGATCTCTCCACCTGAACAGCTACTGCCATTCAACACTCCCAGTGATAACAGCAGTATCCTCCGCTCTGAGGTCAGAGACTTTACGAAGTGCTGGCCACATGGATGATCTCTCCACCTGAACAGCTACTGCCATTCAACACTCCCAGTGATAACAGCAGTATCCTCCTAAAATCACATTGTTGACATAAGCTAGGCAAGCCCAGTCAGTGGAATTTGGTGCCTAGGTGCACAAACCTACTGTTGGCAAAGGGAAATTCCAAAAGTCAAACTTTGAGAAGACAGTCACAGAAGCCTTCTGTGAAGAGGATGGAGATGGAGAGGAGGGTGTTGAGACAGCTCCTCCTCTGCCTGAGGCCAAGAGTGCTGAAGAAGGAGAAAGAATAGGAACAGGAGGAAGAGGGGAGGAGGAGGGGGCAGTGATAATGTTGATGCTGATACCAAGCATCAACAGAAGACCCATGAGGCTAAATAGCAAAAACAGGCAAAGTTTTAAAGACTGAAAGGCTGTCAGAGAGGAAGAGGAGAGATAAATAATGATTAGCCTGAATAAAAAAACAGGGGGAATTATATTAGTCCCAAAACCTACTGAAAAATTACATATATAATATCTCTACATGAGTCCATGTGTATAACTGAAGGCTACATAACAAGAAACAGTGCCAGACAGGAGAAACCTTCCTTTCAATTGTTGGCCAGGGTAGTCCAAGAGACTCCCAAAATTATACAGGCTAGTTCACAGCCCTCGATGGCCTCCCAGAACCTAAAGGTAAGACCCTATTGCTGAAAACAGGACATTCTTTGAACACAAGATTTGGAGCAATGGAGTTGGAACTGAGCTGGAAGCCTCCCCCCCTCCCCCCGACACTCACACACCCCATAGTTTTGGAGACCACTACATAAGCTGGTAAGGGAACTTCCTCGTATGAACTTACAGCAATGGTTTTAGCATTCACAAGACCCATGCAAACTCCAAGCAAGCAAAAACGCAGCACAGAACTGTGGCAATCTTAGTTGAAAAATTATTGGCAGCTGCTTATGGCTGGGTAAGGAAGAGCTGATCTTCTTAAAGGGAGGGACTCTAGATACGCTGATGACCTCAGTGGATGAACTTGCACTGAGGGACATCTGGACACATTAACTTGTTAAGGATAGGCCTTAACACAAATGACAGAATGTATGAATTCCAGTGGGGGGGCTGTTGGGAGGGAGCTAATGGGGAAGGGGGCATAAAGATGATTTAAGATGTTCTATATGAAATACACAAAACTTCAGTAAAAAACCTGACAGGCTGCTGGGACCTTTTCACCCTTCACCTCCCATCTCAGAATCTAAATGTGGTCACCAAATACAGAGGCCCACCTGTCCATCAAGGCTGCACCACCTGCAGATGACACACAATCTCTACCACCCCACCAACACCATGCCATGAATTTGCCATGAGAGAGGGAGAGAAACCAAATATTCCAAAGTATTTCATTTATATTTTGCATGTTTGTACACACTGACAGAGGTCATGACTCTGATGACCAAACCGGCCCTCACAGCACTCTCTGGTTCTCTGTTCTACTTCTTTGTTTGTTTTGTTTTGTTTGAGACAGGGTCTCCCTGTAGCCCCAGCTGGCCTGGAGTTTACTATGTAGACCAGGCTGGCCTCAATCTTATAGAGATCCACCTGCCTCTGCCTCTTGAGTGCTGGGATTGAAGGCATCACCACCACCACGTCCAGCTTCTGTTCTACTTCTTTATTTGTGCTGTGACCATGTCCATAATCTCAAAGAAAAGAAATTTGTGTGTGTGTGTGTGTGTGTGTTTTATGTGTGTGTTTTGCCCGCATGCATATAAGTGCATCTCGTTCATTCAATGCCCGTGGAGGCCAGAAGAGTACCTTGGGTCCCCTGGTACCGGATTTATGGACAGTTGTTAGCCACAATCTGGGTGCTAGGAATCGAACCTGGGTCCTCTGCAAAAGCAGTCAGTGCTCTTAACCACTGATCCATCTCTCCAGCACCCACCCACACATTTTTAAAAATAATTTATTGAGAATTTCATACATGCATATAAGGTGTTTAAGTGTTTTGATCAAATCCACGCCAACTCCCTCCCCTCCAACTCCTCCCATATTTCCCCATACCTTTTTTTCTGACAACTTAATGTACTTTTTTTTTTTAATGGGGCTTTTTGCTACTCTAACATTCCCCCTCTGAAGAGGTAACCCTAAAACTCTTTTAGGGAATAGATAAGAGCTTCCAAATACTTTTGACATTTTTGGCCTTTGGAACAGAGTATGTTACTAAGAGGCCCAAGGATATTTTGACTTTTGGCCAAGAAACTGGTATTTTTCTTTGGGGTCTTTTTACACTAACTGCCTAGCCACTTCCTACCTCCTATTCATATCATACCATCCTCTGAAGGGGTTATCCAAATTGCCAATAGGGAATCAGGACACAGACCACTCTGGCTTCTTCCATGCTGAACAGGGATGCAGGATGAGGCAATTGGAGTACCCCTTCAGTGGGTCTATCTAAAAGACTCCCAAATTGCATAACTTTTTAAAATATTTTACTTATTTTTTTTATAAAAATTTTATTGAGAATTTCATACATCCATATGAGGTGTTTTGATCAAATCCATGCCCACTCCCTGCCCTCCAACATTTTTAAAGCCTCTTTTCTATGCTTCCTGTCTGCCAGAAAATGAAGAACACCTTCGCCACAACAGAGTCCCAAATGAAAATATGACCCTCTTCCTTCAAACTTCTAGAATAGGCGTTACTGAAACCTATCAAGATTAGCCGTGGGGCTGAGCTGTTGCCAACACTGCAGAAGATGTGGTCTTCAGTGCACAGGAGCAGCAAGGGCCGGATCGCTGGCAGACGGCTATTATTCCCCGAGTCCAGAGTCCAGGTGCTTATCTGTAACAGGTGTCCTGGATGTTAATTAGGTACATAAAGTCTCAGGATAAAGATTAGACTTCCAACCTCAGTTGGTGAGTTCATTGTAGCTTAAACAGACTTAAGTAGTGTGTTTACATCTTGGGTGCACACTCCGGAGATGGGCGGTCCCCTGTCTCCTGTGCTTTCTTCCTGGTGCTCAGAATACAGATCTGGTGGCAGGCCCTGCAGCAAGCCATATTAAAGTGATTTTTCAATGGAGAGCAACAAGAGAGGAAAAGCATGATCCACACACAACATTCAGCATGGGATGCCTAGCTAGATGTTTGTGTGAGAAAGAAACATGTCAGTTTGCATGTTCTGTCCTCACAGCCAGATGTCATTATAATGCCTTTTCACCCTGCAAACTAGTACAGCCGTGCTTCTTCAGTCATCACAGTGTAGACAACACCCATCACTTTAAACAACGAATGTCCTCCAGGGCAGACGCTGAAGAGCCTGATGACAGCAAGCTGGCCATGGTAAGTGCCAAGGCAAAAGTACTGAGTGGATACAACAGAAGTCAAAAAGAAAAAAAGACTGTGGCCCACCAGCACTAGGACAAAAGAGAGACCATCAAATTCTCACTTTATTTTACTTGTGTCCACCAAATGCACAGACCTCCCTGTCTGCCACCTAGATCCTCTGAGGACATTCATGTCACCCTGTGGGAGTCTTCAGCCCCTCCTAGTACAACAAACAGGAGGGCAGCCATGGTGACCCACTGGCCACCTACCTTGCAGTCCCCAGTACAGACCCAACAGCCACCTCAAATATGAGCTCCTAGACTGGCACGTAACCTCGCATTGCTTCAGTACTCATGACTCATAGGAAAGCTAGACTCTGTCTCTGACCTTCATTTAGGAACAGTCACCTTGACCTTTTCAGACACTCACAGCTGTGTGCTCGCTTGTCCCGGCTTCAATATCAAAGGATGTGTGGCTTATATCTACACATCACACAGCCCCAAAGAAAAGCAGGGAATGAGTAACATGAAAGTCAGGATAGTAATTTCCTGTCACAGGGGTAAGTGGGAAAGGGAAGAGATACGTCTGTGGAATCACACAGGGGTCCACAGTAGTGGGCACCACCTCGCTCTTAACTCAGGGGATGCATATTGTTATTAACAAAACTTGTGCACACACGTATGTCATAATCACACTGCACATCTACTCACCACACATTGCAACTCCCTGTGTTAACTTCAAAGTTACAGAAGCCAGGACTAGTGTGAAAGTTGTTCATTGTATCAGTCAACACAGAACCAGTCAACAATCATCAAGTTAACTGTTTGTCTTCAGAGGAATAAAATTTTAAATTAATACATGGTCACTCATAGCTATAGCAGACAGCTTCTGATAAAGTCCTTTGTGTCAGCTGTTCCTAAAACATACACATCACTACAAAGTTTGTGGTTGGGTTGACTGTCATCTATAAAAAGGAAAAAAAGTGTACATATTATGGAACTTGGGCCTCAGTTCCAATGGAGAATGATTCTATGATGCCTTAGAAATATATGCATTTAAACACATCTACAAAGCCAGAAGAAAGGGGCTGGAGAGGTTGCTCAGCGATCACGAATACTTGATGTTCTTCCAGAGGACTTGGGTTCAATTCCCAGCACCCATATGGTAGTTAACAACCATCTGTAACCCCAGTTCCAGGGGATCCACACCATCTTCTGGCCTCTGAAGGCATTGCATACATGTGTAAGACTTGCACACATGCAGGCAAAACACTTATACACACAAAATTAAAATAGTAAATAAAATTGAATAAAAACAAGCCACAGGAAGGAGTAAACTGACTAGAACAGCAAACAATCAAATGAGGGTTGGCAAGGTACCAAACACTGTGGAACTATCAGAACGTCAGGAATTAACACACACTTCTCATTAGTAACTCTGAATGTTAATGGTCTCAATCCCAAGTCAAAAGATAAAACAAGCAGATTGAGTTAAAAACAGGACCCATCTAGTTGTACTGTGTAAGAACCACACCTCACCATCAAAATAAATTAGGGTCAAATGATGGAAATGAGCGCTCCAAGCATGTGGAGCTAGAAAGGCAGGTATATCTATACTAAAATCTGACCAAGTCGACTTCAAATCAAAATTATTCAGAAAAGTCCATCAAGAGGGTATTATGTTTCTAAATGCACAGGTACCCAACACCAGTCAACACAATTTCATAAAACAAATACTATTAAATGTGAAAGTACAGACTGACCTCAGCACAGTAATAATCTTTGACTTTGATACCTTTCTCTCACCAACAGATTGGTCATCCAGAGTGATAGTAACAAAACCAGCATGGTACTGGCACAAAACAGACTGTAGGTCAACGGGAGAGGAGTCGACTCACACCTAAACCTATACGGTTATAGTCAACTGGTTGTTTACAAAGATGCCAAAAACATACATGGAGAAAAGACCATTTCTGATGTTAGCAAAACTGGATATCCACATGAAAAACAACAAAGCTAAACTCCTATTTCACACCCTGTATGAAAACCAATTCAAGATAACTTAGAGACTTTAGCACAGGACCGGAAACTGTGAAGCCTACTAGCAGAAAACATGTGGAGTCTCCTCAAGGTGTAGATAGAGGCAGGGGCTCTCTGAAATTATTTCATAGCTCAGAAAATAAAGCCAAGAATAGGTAATGGGTTTGCATGAAATGGAAAGGCTTCTTGCACAGCAAAGAAAAGCAATTAGCTGAAAGATGAGGACAACTTACAGAAAGGGAAGAGAGATTCACCAGCTACACATCAGGACTGATATCTAGAATGTACAAATAGCTTTAAAAATGCCAAAATACCCAGACAACTCAATCAATAAATGGGCTAATGAGACAAACAGTTCTCCAAAGATGTACTTCAAACGGCCAATAAAACATATGCAATTAAAAGTACATTAAGATTCTATCCCTCTCCAGTCAGAACGGCTATCATTAAGAAAACAAACAGAAACAAATGCTTAGGAAAAGGAAGCCCGTAATCACTACTGGTGGGACCTTAAATTAGTTCAGCCACTATGGAAATCGGTATCAAGGTTCCTCAAAAAACTGAAAATAGATCTACCATATGACCCAGCTATACTGCTCTGTATATTTACCCAAATACACAGCGTGTCACAGAGATGCATGTTTATACCTGATCTAGTCACAATAGCTAATTTCTGTAACATTCTCTACAGAGATACAGCCGGACTGAGATGACCTTGAAACAAGGGGATCCTGTGGAATAAATACCTAACCTGCCCCCTCCTCTGACCTTCTGCTAGTGTCTCCATTGACAAGACCCCACAGGAAATTCCAGGACATGAAATCACACAGGGGAAGCTGCTACAAGGGGCCACATGGAAGGCAAAAGAAAGGCGGAAAGTGTCTTCGGGCAAGTGTTCTAGTCTGTTCTTCACTACTGTGACAAAACACTCTGACCACTACCAACTTGGGGAGGAAAGGGTTTATTTATCTTACATCTCCCGGGTCACAGTTCATCAGGGAGCCCAAGGTAGGAACTCAGGGCAGGAACCTGGAGGCAGGAGCTGGAGCACAGGCCATGGAGGAACGCTGCTTACTGGCTTGCTCCCCTGGCCCCTGCTCAGCCTGCTTTCTTATGCAACACAGGCCCACCTGCCCAGGGGTGACACCACCCACAGTGGGCTGGGCACTCCCACATCACTCAACAATCAAGAAGATGCCCCACAGACATGGCCACAGGCCAGCCCTATGGAGGAAATTCCCCAATTGAGGCTCCCTCAACCCAGGTGTGTCAAGTTGACACTAAAGCTATCCAGCACAGCAAGCAAGCAAATTAAAAATATTTAGAACAATTGCCTACATTCTTGTCTCTGTATGTGAAAAAATAATGACTGAAAAAGCTCAGTGATCCTTAACAAGGAGCAAAGTCAAAGGACTACAAACCCAGCCATAGACTCACACTGACACAAATCAAAGGCTCAGCCAAGCAGAAAGGCCCACTTATGGGAAGAGAGAGCTAAACACTGAGGAAGCTTATCAGAAACCATGATGCGGGAGGAAACGACATAGCACTAAAGTGCTGAAAGGAAGGAGCTGCCAGGCCAGAGATCAAAACCCAGTGGGGCACCTCTCACTAGGGAGAAAGAAACACGGTGTAAGGCAGACACCTGGGTGCTTAATAGGCTTCTTCTCTTGAGTTCTTCAAAATACACTTGATACCTGAAAACATCAGCCCATGTCTGATGGGCTTTCCAGTGACCTGAGATATAAGGTTGACCTGAGATGTGACAAGCGTGGCATGAATGGGGCAGAGCAAAGAACAGATACTGGTAAATTTCTACTTCTACTGAAGGAGCCAAACGTTGATTCTAAGTGGACTGTAACCTATTAAGTATGCATATTGCAATCCCTATAGTAACAACTAAAAAAAAAAAAAACCAATAGGACATAATAAAAATACAGTATACAAGCTAGGCATGGTGGCGCACCCCATTAATCCTAGCACTCCAGAGGCAGAGGCAGGTGGATCTCTGCGAGTTCAAGGCCAACTTGGTCTTCATAGTGAGCTCCAGGCCAACTGGGGCTACAGGGAGACCCTGTTTCTAAAAAAAAAAAAGACAAAAAAGACATTATGTGGATTTAAACTAATGTTAAAAAATTTTCAAGTTACCTGAAGAAAGCATGAGGTTGGAGACAAAGGATTTCTTTTTCATTCATTATATTTTCTTTTTCTCCTTTTTTATTCTTTTTTTTTTTGAGTGTGTTGTTTTGAGACAGGGTCTCCCTGTAGCCCAGCTGGCTTGGAACTCATTATGTAGACCAGGCTGGCTGTGAACTCACAGAGATCCGCCTGCCTCTGCCTCCTAAGTGCTGGGATTAAAGACATATGCCACCACGCCCGGCTGAGGCAGAGGATTTTAAATAATCAGAAATCAACACAAACCAAATAATGAAACACAGAGCTAAACATAAACATATCAATAATCTCAGTCTGAGTGGTCTAGTCACAGTCAAGAGACAGAGTGTCAAAAATGATTTTCCTAAGTGGCCCAGCTTATACTGTGTCCAAGAAATACACTTAAGTATGATATATTAAGAGAGCTTAAGTGTAAAGGGGTAGGAAATATATGCCATACAAACATTAACCAAAAGGAGGCTTCAAAGCAAAGAAAATTTCCAGGGTGAGGCTGAGTCACTACATAATAATAAAGGGTGAGCTCTGGGATGGAGAGCTGGCTCAGCAGTTTAAAGCACTTACTGTTCTCCCAGAGGACTCAAGTTCAGTTCCCAGCACCTACATCAGTTGGCTCATTGCTGCCTGTAACTCCAGCTCCAGGAGATTCAATGCCCTCTTCTGACTTCCATGAGCACCTGCCCATATACAGACATGCACATATACACAAGATTAAAAATAAAATAAACCTTTTTTTTGAAAGTTGGACTCACCAAGACAGAACAATGCCAAATATGTGTGTATTCACTCACAGGGCTTCAAAATACACAAAGGAACAGAGATGCCCAGAACTGAAGCCAGCAGTCTGTCATTCCAGTAGGACACACTTCAGCACTCCTCTCTCAGAGGTGGACAGAACAGTGGGGGCGAGGGTATGACCAGTAGTAGAGCATTTGCCTAGGGTCTTTAGCACCTTACTCACTCAAAGGAATTGTTAACTAAAGAAGAGAATGAACACACAGAAATTAAGAAGGACACAGAAGACCTGAGCCACAGCCTCAATAACTGGGTCTTACTGCATCCATAGACCAAAATCCAGAGTCTTTCAATGTTCACTGAAACTTACCAAGAGTGCAACAAGGCTCTGCTGGTAAAGGCACTTACACTCAGCCCGAGTCTTAAGATGTGAGTTCAATTTCCACATCCCAGATGGTGGAGGAGGGAACTGTCTCTCAAAAGTTGTCCTCTGACCTTCACAAAGGTGCCAGGGCACATGTGCCCCTCTCCACATAATTAATTAATTATTAATTAATGTAAAAAACAAAAGAAAAAAAAGAGAAAATTACCAAGACAGACCACATCCCAGGACATAAAGCAAATCCCAAGAAGTTCAAAAGAATTGAAACCATTCAGAATATTTTCTCTAACTTTAAGGAAACCAACCTAGAAATCAACAAACAGATAGTGGAAATTTTTTCAAACATTTGAAAATTAAACAGAATCCTTCTAAATAATTCATGAACCAGAGAACTCTCAGTGGTATTAGAAATGTTTGAATGGGGAAACCATGGCAGAAGGGTTAGACAGGGAGAGAGGAAAGATAAATAATACCTAGTTAGTTTTTAAAAACCAGAGGGAATCATATTAATCCAATAACCTACTGACAAATTACACATACATTATCTCTACATAAGTCCATGTGTATAGCTAAAGGCTACATAACAAGGAGCAGTGCCAGACAGGAGAAACCTTCCGTGAGTTGTTGGCCAGGGTGGTCTAAGAGACTCCCCAAATTACACAGGCTATTGCCATAGCCCTTGAAGGACTCCCAGAATGTGAAAGTAAGACCCTACTACTGAAGACAGAACATGCTTCAGACACAGGATTTAGAGCAATAGAGCTGGAACTGACCTGAAACCACTTCCCCTGAAGGCGGCTCTCACAGCTTTGGAGAGCTCCATGAAGGTGCCACGGGAAAACATCAGTGGGTGGTCCACCAACTTCAAGATCAAATAACCACATCGATGGCTGGCACAGCATATGACGTTGGTGCACTAGTGGCACTTTTATCTTGGGGTCAATCAACAGCTACCTAATTGAACTAAAGTCCCACTCAGTGAGAGGAAACTCAAGTGTGGTACTGTAACATAACCAAATACACATGGCTGGAGTGGTCATAGATCTTAGAGAAAACCCCAAGACTGTCAAAATATGTATCCTTTTATTTACAGACAAATATCCCAGTCATCATTCATCAAAGAAGCTTATTTTGCACCAAAGACTATTACCAAACACCACAACTGGTCACACATAGACATTGTCTATGAATTTCCCAGACCTAAATGACACATCTACAATCAACCTCTACTAGACCTAAGGCGCATGGAACATAGAACAGGGATAAAGAAGAGGACACTAATGAATCTCTCAGATCTCAATAATGAAGTTACAAATGGCCAAAATGTAGAGATTAAGAGTCTTCAGAATGCTGGTCCTTAGGCAGGATCCCTATATTAAAATTTACCCACCCAAGACTCAGGGACCATCACAGAAGAGGGAGCAGAAAGACTGTAAGAGCCAGGGAGGAGGTGCATGACCATATGAAAACAGAGTCCTACAAGCTCCTGGGAACCTGCTCATATGATTCTATGGCAATGATGTCAGCATACACAAGTCCCATGCACACTCAGGCAGACAAACACACAGCATAGAACTTGGGAAATGAACAGTCAACCCCAATCTTATCTGAAGAAATATTGGTAACTGACTGCTGCTAGGTGAGGAAAAGCTGATCTTCCTAAAACAAGGGAATCTAGATAGGCTGACTAGACCTCAGTGAATGGACTTGTACTGGGGAACATCTGGGGACACTGACTTGACACAGTGAGTCTTAACACAGATGACAGAGTATATGGGTTCCAGTGTTGGGGAAGGGGGTTATGGAAGAGTGCCAGTGGGGACAGGGGTATAAAGATGATTAAGATTGTTTGGGATATTCTGTATGAAATACACAAAAAATTCAATAAAAGCAAATATGAAAATAAATTTTAAAAGAGATCCACACCTCACCGGCGTTCAGAACGAAGTGGCATGTCCCACTCGGTGGGAGCACAAAGTCGTACAGCTACTACATGACTCAGTGATCCCCCTCCTGGTTATTTACCCTAGAAATTTTAAACTTACATTTCTATAAAAACCTGCGCATGAATATTTATGACAGCTCTTTCATAATTTGCCTGAAACTGGAGAAAACAACATCCTCCCATGGATGAAGGCATAAATGAACTGTAGGAACACCCACATGCTAGCATATTACTCAAAATAAAAATAGGGCAGAGGAGATGGTTGCATTGGCGAAGGCTTGCTGTGCAACCACAGACCTGAGTTTGAGCCTCCACGCCTATGTTAAAAGCCAGACGTGGCAGCCCCTGCTTATAACCTCAGTGCTGGAGAGGTGGGGACAGAGGGAGCTCTGGCACTTCCTTGCAAACCACAAATCAGCTAACTTCAAGTTCAATGAGAGACCTTGTCTCAAAAAATGAAGTGTGAGGAGCAACTGAAGAAGACACTTGAACTCGGCACACGACACAGACAGACACACAGACCATGCCAAATAAGTAGGGGATAAAAATCAAAGGGATAAACTGCTGGATGTGGTGGCACAGGCCTATAATGTCAGTACTCAGGAGGCTGGGACAGGGCGATTGTGAGTTTGAGCCCAACCTGGGCTACAAAACTCAGTCTAGAAAAAATTAAGACTTGATAAATACAAAACACAAATGAATCTCAGAGTCATTATGATCCCATGTATACCATATTCTCTAAGCTATCATGATGCAGAATGAACTAATGATTTTCTGGGGTTTGGAGTTAGAAAAAGGAGCTCTGGCACTTCCTTGCAAACCACAAATCAGCTAACTTCAAGTTCAGTGAGAGACCTTGTCTCAAAAAATGAAGTGTGAGGAGCAACTGAAGAAGACTCTTGAACTCGGCACACGACACAGACAGACACACAGACCATGCCAAATAAGTAGGGGATAAAAATCAAAGGGATAAACTGCTGGATGTGGTGGCACAGGCCTATAATGTCAGTACTCAGGAGGCTGGGACAGGGCGATTGTGAGTTTGAGCCCAACCTGGGCTACAAAACTCAGTCTAGAAAAAATTAAGACTTGATAAATACAAAACACAAATGAATCTCAGAGTCATTATGATCCCATGTATACCATATTCTCTAAGCTATCATGATGCAGAATGAACTAATGATTTTCTGGGGTTTGGAGTTAGAAAGTTAACTAAAAAAGGGGTGTGCACAGGGAGATTTGAGAGGCAAAGGGACTGCTCTTGATCTTGACCCCGATGCTGGTTGTACAAATCTCTATACTGTTAAAACTCACAGACCTAAGCGCAAAAGACAGAACAAGTCAACTTTACCAAACAATCACTGATAATAATAATGAGATAAATGCCAAATTGTTGACTGTCTCCACCTCCACATCTGTTATGGTTGGAAGCTGAAGCGTCCCCCATGGGACAATTTTGGAACCCTTCTTCCCCAGTCAGTGTTGTTATACTGGAGAACTGTAGGCCTCTGAGGTGAGGCCTTGCCAGCCAGCAGAGCTGGCTGCCTTTGGTGTTTATACCCAGTCCCTGGTTCTTGTCTCTCTCTCTCTCTCTCTCCAATTCCTGGTCCACCATGATGTGGCAAGCCTACTACATGCTGTTGTTACTAAGTAAGCCCTTCATGAATCTTCCCTGCTATGATGGAAACCATGAAACCAAAAGAAACCATGAGCCAACAGATATTAGCAACCGTGAAACAAAGTAAATACACACACTCCACAGTTCTTTCCAGATGTATATACTCACCTTTCCCATCAAGATAGGAGCCTCAGGCCTGCGGTTTGGGGTTTATTGTCAAATACACAATTACTTAATTTCTTTTTCCCTTGGTGAAAGAGAAGAATGACATGACATGATAGCAGACGGGAGCACCAAAGATGGGGGACTTTCTGAGTCTGCCGGGGAGAGGCAGAGCTATGGAGAAGGCTGAATCTTGGAAGCAGAGGAGGGAGGTGGGGGCTGGAAGGTCAGAGCCAGACTGAGCACAGCCAGCAGCTTCCTAAGTCTCATCCTCCAGAGGCTGTAAACAAAGCAGGTTGCCAGATCCTGCCAGTAAAAGGCCATTTCCCAGCAGAAGAATAACTTGGTTGACATTCATTTAACTGAATGAGGAACATAATTTACAATCTGGCCACAAAAGGAGGGACCCAGAAGCCCAGCAGAAGAAAAATTCATACCATCCTTAAAAGCCTGAAGAAGAGAGCACTGTACCAGGTCTCCACTTCAGCTTTACTCTGCAAACGCTCATCAGAACAATATGATTTTTAAGCTTTGTGAATAATGAGTGCAGAAACAGAATTAAGGAAATGGAATTTAAATTCAAATGCCTGGATCCTTCTGTAGTCCTTATTTAAACCCTCTCTGCCAAACATCCAGATGTGACTAACCCCACCACCTAGTGGCTGTAAAAAGCTTTCATATATATACATATTCATTCATTCCTTGACTGAACAAATATCTCCGAATACCTACTGTACGGCAGGCCCTGTCAGTCCTGGAAATGCCCAGGTCCCTACCCTCCTCAGCCCCTGCTGATACTGACCAGTAAGGATAAAAACCATGAGGCTTCTCCTTCCCTATCATGACTGCCCCTGCCACCTGCTCTACTGAGCCAGCTGTACTCCACAGCGTCATTGGGCCCCAGATTAGAGAAAGGGTTTTCCTACTGTTTCTCATGCACTTTCGCCCTAATCCACCCCATATGCCTCACCTGAGCATCCAGAGACCTCAGCTGAGTCCTGCCCTGACCCAGGTCTGCCATCTCATTGGGAAAATATCCCTCACTTAAAAAAAGGGTATGTAAAAACCCAAAGGAACTTCTTGAAAACAGAGTCATCCTCCCACCAAGGGAACTAGGAATATGCTGTCCTCCCTCCTCTACTGGGGGTGCAGAGGTATCTTCCCCCACCCAGTAGGAAGGGTATGTAAAAACCCAAAGGAACTTCTTGAAAACAAGAGTCATCCTCCCACCAAGGGAACTAGGAATATTCTGTCCTCCCTCCTCTACTGGGGGTGCAGAGGTATCTTCCCCCACCCAGTAGAAGCAGTGTGAGCAAGGGTGAAAAGACGAATCCCTTGAGAATACAGCCCTACATCCCCAGGACCATCCAGTCACATTCAGCCTCAAAGACACAGATTTCCTAAACAAGACACAAAAAAGCGCCGGTCATGAGAGAAGGCACTGAGATCTCATTGCACTGAAAATAGAAACTTTTGACCCTCAGAAAATGAACAGCAACAAAAATAGATATAACATATAATGCCATAAAATATCTATCAGCACATGATTAACGAGCGGCACGTGTTCAGGAGGTTTTAAACTGAGCTGTGTGAAGCCACCATTTTTGGCAGGACAAAGATGGTCAGACATCAGCTGTTCATATGAAGACTTCATATAAATCATTAAGGCAAATAGTGCAATGGAAAAATTAAGCATAACTCTGAGCAGAGATACGAGAGGAAATCCAAATGGCCAATAAACACAGGAAATGCGTTCCACATGACCGACACCCAGGCCAAATCAAATTAAAACTACAATAAGATAAGATAAACCGAATCTACCA